>NC_089791.1:27738387-27758387 GCF_040412425.1 Macrobrachium rosenbergii | reverse complement strand
TAGTGATGTTTTAGTAAGCAGGTGTGTTTCAGAGTTATTTTGTAATGCTATTTCGTTATGAGATTTTTATTTGTCGTTTTTTCGTTTTAGTGATTTTTTTAGGAAGCAGGTGTGTGGTTGGGTGATTTTGTAATGTTATTTTTTTATGAGTTTTTTTTTCGCGATGTTTAAGTAAGCAGGTGTTTGATAGGGTTATTTTGTAATGTTATTTTGTTATGAGTTTTTTTTTAGGAAGCAGGTGTGTGGTTGGGTTATTTTGTAATGTTATTTTGTTATGAGTTTTTTTTCGTGCTGTTTTGGTAGGCAGGTGTGCGATTGGGTTATTTCGTAATGTTATTTTGCTATGGGATTTTTTGTTTCGTTTTGTTTTCGTGATGTTTTAGTAAGCAGGTGCGTGGTGAGGTTATTTCGTAATGTTATTTTGATATGAGTTTTTTTTTTCTATTTTCGTGGTGTTTTATTGAGCAGGTGTGTGGTGGGGTTACTTTGTAATATTATTTTGTTGAGTTTTTTTTTTTTTGTATAGTGATATTTAGTAGAGAATTGCATTTGTTTTGTGCATCTATTGTGGAATGGGTAATATTAATAAGAACTGTCGTTTGGTTTTCATACTTTCATTTTTTGTGTCATTGACTATTTTTTTTTTTTTCATTTTGCATGGGATACTATTTAAAATGATTATGTAATCATATGAGCTACGAACTCACAGGAACTCTTAGTTTTAATGCAAGGTACCACTAGGTACTGTGCATATTAAATGATAAGTAAGGTGCTTATTAAGAACTCTTGATATATTGTATTTTGTAAATAAAAATTTAGCAAATTACAATTAAAATACGAAAATAATCCTAATGAAATTTAAGATTTCATCAATGGCCCCAATTTGCATTTGCTTCCAGATTCTGACAATGTAACGGTTGTGAAATCGGGTGTGTGCTTACCGTAGAGTTGTTTGTAAAAGATTCCGTAGCCATTAAAGGTCATGGCATTATAGGAAGATTTTATCAATGAAAAATAAATGAAGGCTGTCTGCCAACATTTCTTATTTGAACAGATATTAGAGCAAGGATTTTCATTGTGATTTTTGTTAAAAGATAAAAAAGAAATTTTGATTTTCACATAGTATCTATTAGGACCACGTAGGAATTTTTGTTAAAAACGTAAAAAAATTATTTTCACGTAGTGTCTGTTAGAACAACATAGGAATTTTTGGAGTAAAGCGTTAAAAAAATCATCTTCACGTGGTATCTATTAAGACTACGCAGGAATTTTTGGGATTAAAAAGTAAAAAAATTATCTTCAAAAATTTTCAGTTAAAAACATTTTTTAAAAATCATGATATTCACGTAGTATCTAATAGTACAACGAAGGAATTGATTACTACTCCATTTAATGGATTGTGCTTTTTACAAAACACGCTGACCACGTAGGAATTTTGGGATTAAAAATGTAAAAAAAAATATTAAATTATCGAATTTTTTAATAAAAACCCTTTTAAAAATCAAATATTAACTTATGATATTCACGTAAAACATTTTTAAAAATCATGATATTCACGTAGCATCTAATAGCACAACGTAGGAATTAATTAGACCCGCTTTAATGGATTGTGCTTTTTACAAAACAAAAAAATATTAACTTATCGAATTTCTGGTTAAAAACATTTTTAAAAATCATGATATTCACGTAGTATCTAATAGCACAACGTAGGAATTAATTACGACTCGCTTTAATGGACTGTGTTTTTTTACAAAACCAAAAAAATATTAACTTATCGAACTTTAGGTTAAAAACATTTCTAAAAATCATGATACTAATAGCACGTAGTATAATTACTAATGGAGCAACTTAACGGGTTAAAAACATTTCTAAAAATCATGATACTCACGTAGTATCTAATAGCACAACGTAGGAATTAATTACGACCCGCTTTAATGGATTGTGCCTTTTTTTTTTTTTTTTTTTTTTTTCTTTTCACAAAACCCGCTGAACAGCTGTAAGCAACTTCGGCAACAATTGCTCTTTATATGACCGGCACGGGCGACTTAATTGCACTGAGTGAGACCAGCTGAGTTAATTGGGTTTTGCCCCTGCATCATTGTATGAGATTAAAGTGTTTCTATTTCAGGTGTGGCCACCGGTAGGTGCAGTGGCCATGTTTCCCCGAATTCCTCCGGTAGGGTGGAAATTTGACCTCCTCTCCAACAGTTTACGCTTGGGGTTGCTTGGTGTGGGTCGACTGACTGCTGCTTATTTGCTAAATGCAAATATATATTTTATATATATATATATATATATATATATATATATATATATATATATATATATATATATATATAATATATATATGTGTGTATATATGTATATATATATATATATATATATAAATATATATATATATATATATATATATATATATAGTAACCATTCCGGTTTTTCAGGAAGTCTTTGGGGATGAGGTTGCTGGCCTTACCACCTTTTTTTTCTTCACCATCTCAGACGCTGGTACCAGTTAACAGTTGGGTGGACTGGTGGTGGTAGGTCAGTTCGTGGACGTAATATATATATATATATATATATATATACATATATATATATATATATATATATATATATATATATATATATATATATATATATATATATATATATATATATATATATATATATATATCTCATACATTCAATACTCATGAATGTAGTGGTTGTGGGGATTATTTTTATTGTTATTTCCCGAGAGAGCTACTATTCTTTATTGCCGTACTTAAGAATCGTTTTTTTCTTGTGCGATATATATAAAAGCTATAAAACTTTCCTATCGCGATTATGGCAATTTTTTTTAAAACGACAGCCGTGTGGAAATGTTTATTCTTCTTAAGTTTAATCCCCAGAAATATGGCATTGTTTATTGTAGCCTTGATTTACCGCCTGTTAGACTGCATGTCTAGACTGTATATAGCCTATACGTTTTTGTGTAAAAGAAATATAATTTTTAATTCAGTATTCTTTTTCTGTCTGTAATAGTAAAAGTATGGTTACATCTGACATTTTATCAGTCTTCTATTACTTGTTGTAAAGTAAAATGGAGGCTAATACATTATATAGTGGCGAAAATTAATTAATCATTAGTTTACTTATATACGTCCAAGAATAAGTTTTAAATTAGCGTAATTATCATACATTGCTAAGCTATGTTTGAATTGCCATATTTACTTGTATTTGACATTGATATATATATATATATATATATATATATTATATATATATATATATATTTGATGTATATTATTGTATATGAATATATATATATATATTTGATGTAATTATTGTACTATGAATTCCCATCTTACTACTTCGGATACTTCTTCTTCTTCTTCTTCTTCTTCTTCTTCTTCTTCTTCTTCTTCTTCTTCTTCTTCTTCTTCTTCTTCTTCTTCTTCCTCGGTTATTATTATTATTATTATTATTATTATTATTATTATTATTATTATTATTATTATTAAGGACTACATTCCTCACGAACTGGTTTAGTTTAATCCTCGTATATTCAGCATGCATTTCGCTTACCTGCTATAACGTCGCAGAGATCAACTTTGGGTTCGATGGTTAAAGCCTGGTGAACCGTTGTTGAATGAGACCAGGTGGGTTCTGTCTCAGGTTAATTAGGAATTGCGTCAGATGTCTACCTGTTTCATACTTTTGCCTTCGGGAAGTATGAACTTCTTGGTGTTATGTGTGTGTGTGTGTGTGTGTGTGTGTGTGGAGGTTAGTGTTTGTGCACATGTATAAACTTGCATATGTGTGTGAAAATTATTTTATAATTTAAAGAAGTTTAGGAAATTTTATATATATAAATATGAAGGTACAATATATATATATATATATATATATATATATATATATATATATATATATATATATATATATATATATAAAAACTTTATTAATTCTCCGCTAATGAAGGTGGCCCAGAGGAAACAAAAAAAAAACGTTAATACTGCATTCATACATTAATTGCTGAATCGTTGTTAAAACCTTGTGCAGAAACTTTCACACCGTTAGTACACCCATACACACTATACACATACACAGAAGGCTTATTAGCATTACACCTGGCTTTCGAGATCTTACTCTCCTTAGACTCACGCCTATAACACCGACCAGCGAAATTTAAGGTTTCATAATCGTGCCTTGGCAACCAATCCGTCAACAGTGCTTCCGATTTCTTAAGAAAACCTTCAGGCTTGTTTGCAGTCGTTGTAATCAAACGCCTCCATTTTTCCATGACCCAGGTTCCTTTCTTAGGTCAATCATCTTTGTTTTGCTGGGCTGATATTTACATTTACTTGAAAAATCCTACTCTTGTAAACACTGATAAACTCTTTCACAAGTTTACCATTTACAGCCCATTTAATTCGTCCACAACTTCTTACCTTCATCTGATGTCATTTTTCTGACTTCTCGGTTAATATATCTCATAAATTTTTTAATGTCTTGGAGACACTTACCTCTCACGCCATATACATCCACAGCACCTTGGAAATTGCGTCTCTTTATTCTGACAAAAAAATTTTACTACAGAATTTCATTTTTCATAATGAACTCTTTATCCGCACACCTTCTCTAACCCTACGCTGCTCTTTCTTAATCAATCTTTCTATCATTTGTCTTACTTTGTCCGACAAAACCTGATAGACATCTTCCCCCCGGCGTGCTGACTTGTGTTTCGTCCAAACTCTCTCTCTCTCTCTCTCTCTCTCTCTCTCTCTCTCTCTCTCTCTCTCTCTCTCTCTCTCTCTCTCTCTCTCTCTCTCTCTCTCTCTCTCTCTCTCTCTCTCTCTCTCTATATATATATATATATATATATATATATATATATATATATATATATATTAGAGATTATGATAAAAAAAATATTTTCAAATTTTAATACTCCTGCTATTTTATGTGATGATTCCTATCACTTATTATAAAAATCACCATTATTTTGATATTGTCATGAAAAGGTCCCCCACCGATGCACTTAAAGTTACCAGTTCTCACCAAAATAGGGGAGTTATTGTCGAAAAATTTTAGAGACATTTTTATGCATTTTGTTATCTTAGACACCTTACAAACAAGTGTTTTATATGCTATTCAAGCAGAATGAGTAATGCCTTGTTGATAATTCAGGTTTCATGAGCCCAATGTATTTTAATTTGAGACTATTGACTACAATTTAACAAGTGATAAACCCTAGAATAGAAACCTTGGGTGATTTTTCTCCAGAGTAAAATTTGGATGATGCAATACTACCACAGGGTGTTTGGTGTATTGCATCATCTATTGCATCATCACAGGCTGGCTCAGTAGCTCAGTAATGTTCAGTTCCTCTCGGACTTGACAGAAATTGGATGTGCTGCCTGGGCTCTCTCACCAGGTAATTTCTATAGGAGTTTGCATAATGCTACTGAAAAGAGTTTGCATTTTAGTTTTATACTCATACTGAAGTGTTGATTTGCAGTCCAACAATCATATGTTCTTGTATTTCAGAGAAACGGGAAACATGGCGTACTTTAAGTCTACTGATACTGTGAAAAAGAATACACAAAAATGGACTTCCAATCTACCATCATCCATTCATACAATGCAGCGTGATCTTTCCTCGTGTTGAATGCTGACAAGTTTCTGGGCTACCTCAAAAACGGCATGTTTTAGGAAGAGATACCACATGTTACTGGAAGAAGACAAAATGAAAGTACTAGGATAAAACGGATTTGTCAGGAATTATCAGAGTTGTGGGGAAAATTCAGCTTTCCTACTCTCAGTCAGCGCCATTAATGCGACTGACAAAAATGATACTTTATATGAGAAGAATCAACATAGGCCAAAGGAAGGCTTTTTGAATGGTATGAAGAGCATTTTGACATCACCAAAGTTGATGGTGTTGGCTGTGCCGTGAGGATAAAGAGCTTTATCACAAAACAAAATTGAGCAGGTGGGAAGGTTGGATACACACTCACAAGCCAGCACCTAAGTCTCTATACATCCTTCAAAAGACAGAGACATCTTCCAATATCATGAACAAAGTGCTACTATCTGACATGGAAAGTGAATCTGTTAGTTCAGGTGAAAATGTTAGCAGTGTAACAGAGGACAGTTCTGATGTGAAGAGCCAGTGCCGAACAAGAGAAAAAAACCATCTGCTACACACCAGGCCACAAAAATTAGTGAGTCGCCAGAGTCTGTCTACCAACAAGGCATCTAAAAGTTTGCAAGTCTTGCATTAGTTAGGCGTGCCTCTTCCCACACCAACACAATCAGAATTATGTGAGGAGTTATCAGACTTGCAGAAAAAAGAGGGGTGAGATTAAGTCACTTCTAAAGGAAGAGAAGGATTATTGTCTCCATTTTGATGGGAAAAGATTAGTGAAACAGGAATACCAAGTGGTCTGCATCAAAAGTGCAACTAGAGATGTAAGACTAGGGGTTGTACGGTGCAAAAGTGGATCTTCAAAAAGATATATATGATGCACTCATGAGAAAGTTATTGATGAATATGATGCCTGGTCAAGCATTAAAATGATTGTGTGTGACACAGCTACCGTAAACATATGGACGTTCAAATGGTGTGGTTGCAGAATTCAGAGAACTATGAATGAAAAGGGCTTGACGTGCCTCAATACATTGGGTGTCAGCATCACATATTGACAAGAATAATATTGAGGCATGTTCTTGACTTCTGTGTTTCTGAAACAACACAAAGCCGAGTCTGAACTACAAATTCGTCGATGAACTGTTAGAAAATTATAATAATCTACAAACTGAGTACAAGGCAAAAGACTCAAATGGAAAAGACTGAGAACCAGGTTGGAGATGACTTCAAGTTCTTATATGAACTATGCAAAGCATTCAGCATTACAAGAACCATGATTCATTCCCAATTATCAAATGGAAGAAATTGCCTTCACTACACAGTGCCCGATGGAACTCGAGGGCCATTTATACGCTCCTTGCATACTTTTTACTACCATCATGGCTTAATATTTTGGAACGTCCAGTGAGTTTCATCGCCAACAGCTGGCAAGAAGCGTGGTTCACTGATCAAAAATTCAAGGAAACCAGCTACAAGGACTCCTACTTTGGAATTACAGAGTTGAGATGTGCCAGTGCTGAAATGCTTGAAAACTCATTGGAACAGGGCACCAAATCAGTGCTTTGATATTCCACGATCAAACATGATAGCTGAGAGAGCTGTTAAAGTGATGGAAGAATTTAGTGAAATATGCAAAAAAGACAAGTATTTAAACGATCAGTTTGTTGTCACCAACAATATCTAGTTTGAGATTTTTTTGCAATATCAGATAAGCCTATTGAAATGTTTCATACAAAAAATGGCTTGTGTGGGGACATATTTTCAAATTTGAATAAAATGAATTAGGTTTTTGTGATTAGTACCAAAATCTTCAATAAATCTCATACCAGGCAAAATTTTTTATTTTGAGTCATAACCTAATATATATATATATATATATATATACACACATACACAGGGAATATATAGTGTCTACGAAATAGAGATTTGAGGGAGAAATAGAATATATAAAGTAAGGAGATTGGATATGTCTGTCTATCTATCTATATATCTATAAATCTATCTGTCTGTGTTTTTGTGTGTATACATGTACACACATAAATACATACATACATACATACATATGTCCATAAACACAAGCAATTGAAAATTGAAAGAACCCAGACAACAGGGATATTAATAGCATACAGTAAAAGGCCCTAGAAAGAGAGAGAGAGAGAGAGAGAGAGAGAGAGAGAGAGAGAGAGATAACTGTCACTGTTTTGACAGATCCCAATAGCTCCCGAATGCAATAACTATAATTAAGGCAAAGTTCCAGTCACATAAATTTAGAATTCCACAGAGAGAGAGAGAGAGAGAGAGAGAGAGAGAGAGAGAGAGAGAGAGAGAGAGAGAGAGAGAGAGAGAGATCAATTCTTCGCGTGCATGTGACATCCCACACGTGTCGGTTTTTGCCTTTCGCGAACCCTGCGTGCGCGCGTGCCCACACACACACACACACACACATACGCACACATGTGCGTGAATTGGCCCGGTCCTGTTATTACCTGGCCCTCTATTGTGTCGGCCGTCTTAGACTTCCTGTTGTCAGGGCCTCAGGGCTATTAATCCATCGAGAGAGAGAGAGAGAGAGAGAGAGAGAGAGAGAGAGAGAGAGAGAGAGAGAGAGAGAGAATGTCTATAAAATAGAGATTAGGGAGAGGCAGGTAGAGATATAAAACATTAATCAGGAGAGAGAGAGAGAGAGAGAGAGAGAGAGAGAGAGAGAGAGAGAGAGAGAGAGATAATGTCTATAAAACAGGGGATTAGAGAGAGAGAGAGAGAGAGAGAGAATATCTATAAAATAGATTGGGAGAGAGAGTAGAGAATATATAAAATATTAATCGAGAGAGAGAGAGAGAGTTTCTGTAAAATAGAGATTAGAGAGAGAAAAATAGAGAATATATAAATATAAAGAGATTAGATGTATCTGTCCATCTATCTCTCTAAATTGTCTGTGTGTTTTGTGTATACATATACATACATATATGCATATATACATGTAAGCGAAAAAAAAATTTTAAATCAGAAAATCTAGATACTTTATACATACAGTAAAGGGGTGAGAGAGAGAGAGAGAGAGAGAGAGAGAGAGAGAGAGAGAGAGAGAGAGAGAGAGAGAGAGAGAGAAATTTTGAAAATGACTTCAAATATTTTATGACAAAAATAAGGATTGGGAAGAAATCTCTCGACTTTCTATATATTTTAAGAGAGAGAGAGATTTTCAAAATGACTGAGAGAGAAAGATTTTCAAAATGACTTCAAACATTTTATAACAAAAATAAGGAACGGGAAGAAATCTCGCGACTTCCTATATATTTTACGAGATAGAAATATTTTTTTTATCTCTAGGGAGAAATGATTTTAAAATTGCTTCAGGGATTTATTGTCGTCAACAAAAGGTGAGAGACCTTTAAAAATAATTTTTCACATTTTATTACAGGTGGACAGTGATGTTCAGTACCACCTATTCCCCTCGAAGCTGTAAATGAGACGGAATCTTGAGAAACCAGTTGACTCTTTCGTGCATAATATTCATCTATACCTTAACTGAACAAGAAATTGCATTATTTCTCTCTCTCTCTCTCTCTCTCTCTCTCTCTCTCTCTCTCTCTCTCTCTCTCTCTCTCTCTCTCTTTATATATATATATATATATATATATATATATATATATATATGTATATATATATGTTTGTATGTAGAGTATGAAAATTATTTTACTTATATTTGTGTTGAACGATAAACTGTGTATGTTTAAGACTAAATTATTTTATTTATATTTTTGTTGAATATAAACTATATATATGAGATATATATATATATATATATATATATATATATATATATATATATATATATATATATATATATATATATATATATATATATATATATATATATATATATATATATATATATATATATACTAGAGAGAGAGAGAGAGAGAGAGAGAGAGAGAGAGAGAGAGAGAGAGAGAAAAATGCATCACACAAATAATCAATAGTGATAAAGGAAGGATGTAAGTCAGAAGTATTCCAATCTCCTGAGTCGACCTCATATAAAGTTTGTCCAATCCCTCTCCCGATCATCTGACTGGCAAGGCTCTTGGATTGCTAAAAAGCTTAAACTTTAATCTTTTTTTCTTCCAGAAGAAATTTATGTTTAGGTTGCACCATCATTAGCGTTAATTGCAAAACGTCGTTGCTTAAAGATTGAAGGAGAGACGGAATGATTTAGAATATTTTAGAATTCATGATATTTAGTGCTATCGATACAAATGCGTTTAAATTCAATACGTTTATATCCAAGTTTTAGGAAAATTTCAAAGCCTATATTTAGCTTAATCATATAGAATATATAATTAAGAATTTATTTTATTGAATATTTTCTTTTAGTTCAGACTGTATTCGCCTGCAGACAAGTTTTTGTGAGATGACAAACCTGTGTTTGACTTAAATTTGTAGATAAAGGAAAAAGACATTTCTTAATAATTAGAATTGGGAAGAATAAGTCCAAATTGTGTAGGCAACAAAAATTATTGACTCTTTCTTTCTCTTCATTTAGATTATTGATATTTATATTATATATATATATATATATATATATATATATATATATATATATATATATATATATATATATATATATATATGTATATATATATACTGTATATATACTGTATATATTTATATATATAGAAAAGGAGAATCATTTTACCCACACACACTGCATGATTAAACATCAAGATTGACACCTTTTAAATTCACCTGTCAGATCGCATGATTAATCACCTTCCACGAACCCGCCGTCTGCCGCAAATGCCCTCCTCCTCCCCCAGCTCGACGTAACTCGAGCAATCAGCAATAGCCTTTAATTGTTGACGTAATCTGGCGGTCTACGCTCTTTCCACCCCCTCCCACCCCCCAGATATTATAATTATGACGTTTGAAAGGAATTGATCCCGGGTAGAAAAGGACCTTCCTGCAATAGGCGAGTGGAGTGGAGAAAGGGCCGGGTAGGTACGGTAGGTCCCCTTAGGGGTGATAGGGCAGACCGCACCCCCACCCTCCACCCATACCCACCCCCATCATCCTCCGGAAGGAAGATCAAACCTTTCCCCTCTCCCTTCCTCCTCCCTCCCCTCCCCATTCCCCATTCCCTCCCTTCCCCTCCTCCCCTCCCCTCCCCATTCCCCCTCCCTTCCCCTCCCCCTCCTCCCAGTCCCTCCTCCTTCCCCCTCCTCCTCCCATTCCCCTCCTTCCCATTCCCCTTCCTATCCCCTCCCCTCCCCATTCCCCTTCCCTTCCCCTCCCCTCCCCATTCCCCTTCCTCCCCTTTACCCCTTCCCTTCCCCTCCTCCCCTTCCCTTCCCTTCCCCCCCCCCTCCCCTCCCCCCTCTCCTCCTCCCCGTTCCATCCCCTTTCCCCTCTCCCAAAAAGGGCTTTAAAGACCAAAAAAGATAGACTCTGAAAGACGCGGAGACTCATCAGCCTCCCGATGAGGACACCTGGTGGGGAAGGCTGACAAGGTATTAAGTAGAGCCAGATGAAAGGACTCTGAGAGAGAGAGAGAGAGAGAGAGAGAGAGAGAGAGAGAGAGAGAGAGAGGTGGTCTTTAATCAAGATATGCATATACTCTCCTTTTAACCGATGACGATCTCGGATGCTTTGGTACGTCGAAAAAAAAATTAATTTAGTTGTTTGTCGGTCTTCTTAATCAAGGATGTTTTTTCTACCTTTCGTTTCATTTATTTAGTTGTTTATTTATTTATTAACATTATCCAGCGCTGATACGTAACGAAAAGTTCCTTTTAGTCATTCTTTAATTAATTCTGTATATCTCATTAAGAATATTTTCATATCCGGCATTTATTTATGTATCCACTTACTTATTCCCTTAGTGAAAAAATAAATTAGTTGCGTATACGCAATGCAGTATGCAACTGTACATCTCTTTTTGGTTTCATTAAAAGCAAGTAATATTCCAATGCCGGCGTTCTTTTGAAAGGGAAGTACTTGTGTTTGTACAAAGCTTTTCATTAGTGGCTCTTGGGAGATTAAAAGTCAGTTCGTGGTTCTAGCTCTGATTCTACGGAAACTCTAATATGGCGTAAGCTTCAATGTTTGAAGAATGAGATGAGATCATTCTCTTCTTTTATGATTCTCTTATTTTATGTCTAGACCGCTTTTAATGTTATTTTTTATATTTCTTTGGTCTGCTGTAGCATCTCTTAAGTTAGTTATGCTTTTTTCGTTATTTATTCAAGTTTTAATGAATCTGCAGTTCATATTATTCATATCTTTGTAACACAGCTTATTGATTTTTTAAAAATTTCATTTACTAAACAATTTTGCATTATGAATCGGGTTAGTTGTAAATTACGCCCTTAGAATTACGGGGCTTCAAGTAGTGTAATTATGAGACGTAATGTCGACTTATACGTTCCTTAAAGTCCATTGATACTGAAAGATACGAGAGAGAGAGAGAGAGAGAGAGTTTTATGTTTTTTTTTGGGGATCACCAGTGAGAGGACCAGGGTTCGATACCCAGCCTAGGCGGAACGACTAGATTATGTTCTGTCCAATGCGAATTGTGCATTTGTTTTGATGTATCGGGAACTAAGTAGCTGTTCGACTGTGGGAGTAATGGTCATCGTAGACGGGGATTGGATGAGCGTGGGGCTAGCATCCTCATCCCAAATATATATATATATATATATATATATATATATATATATATATATATATATATATATATATATATATATATATATATATATATATTATGTAATATGTATATGCGTGTATGTATGTATGCATGTATGTACGTACACATAAAACGTATCGATGAACGTACGAAAATAAGAAAGACGGAAACGCCGGTAGAATGAAGTCGTACCTATTCCGTAAAGCTGATATTTACCCGGAATTAGGGTCATGACTGTGTAATGAGGTCATTAGCGAGCAACGCATTATTGGAGGGATTCCTGTGAAATCTCGCCCTTTCCTAATTGCACGTAGGAAAGGTAGATCCCTCTTCCCTTACCTTCTGCGGCCATCCTTAATCATTTTTGATAATTCTTAATAATTCTGGCTACGCTGCTGAAGTTCACGAGGATCTGATGTTCGGCTGTTCATTGAATTTGGTTTTTGACAACAAGAATTTTTTCGTTTGATTGTAATGTGAATTTGAACATTTTTTTAAGATTGTAATACAGTCGATTCTGTGTAATATCAAGAATTTGATTTTTTTAGATGGTAATACAGTCGATTCTATGTAATTTCGAGAATTTGAGCATTTTTTAAATTGTAATACAGTCGTTCCTCTGTAATTTCGAGAATTTGTTTTTTATTTTTTGCTAGATTGTGATACAGTCGATTCTCTGTATAGAATGTCTGTTGGACTTGATTTTTGCAATTTTGGGGTGATAAAACGAAAAATTCTGTGTAATTTCGACTGAATTTGCTTACTTTTAGATATTACAAATAAACGCGCTTTATTTGAGTACAATTTATTTTATTTTAGAAATGAAGGCATAGCAAAACGAGAGAAAATTATTTGTGGTGTTGGTTCAATTTGAACTTTTCGGATTAGAAATCGATAAAACAGAAGACATTCTTTATTTTTTTCTCTCCAAGAATGGTGTCTTGATTAGACACATGATAAATAGACGTAAATTTCCCTTTGTTTATGTTTATGTTAATATGGTTTCACTTCACTTAACATGATAAATAATCAGGGACCAAAGTTTCTCTGATCGTTGCAATTTTTGTGAGATGAAGAAGCAATTTCGTACAGCACTAGTTTTTTTTTTTTTATATTCCTCTTTTCACATTCTTTCATAACCCATACTTCTTCTTCTTCTTCTTCTTCTTCTTCTTCTTCTTCTTCTTCTTCTTCTTCTTCTTCTTCTTATTATTATTATTATTATTATTATTATTATTATTATTATTATTATTATTATTATTATTCATGGTATAGGATCACAAAAACAAATTCTTGTATATCCTAACACTTACGTTTGCATTTTACACGGATACAAACGTTATTTGACACGAATACAAAGGTTATTTGACCTTTAATTCAGTTTGTTGCTTTCATAGGTTTAGGTTTTTTTATTGTTTTCACGTGTTGTTTTTTATTGCGTGTAAGCGTATTAATTATGTAAAACAGCTTTTGCGTTCTAAAGCTATGATTGCATATTTTGATTAATAATTTTCTTATCCTTTTAAAACGATTTATTACAATTTATTTACAACAATCCTTTTAAAACGATTTATTACAATTTATTTACAACAACAACAACAACAACAACAACAATAATAATAATAATAATAATAATAATAATAATAATAATAATAATAATAATAATAATAATAATAATACTATGTCTGCTTGAATTCGTGTTAAGTTAACATGAAATTCAAGTGGTTTTAATTCTGATTTTTGGATGCTGGCTTTATCATGAGAGCTTATGCAATTTTATTTTTTGTTCACGGTCCATTATGAATAATCACTTCGGATATACATATATTCTTGGCTGAAAAGGTGTGGCTTTTGCGTGTGTGTGTATATGTGTGTGTGTGTGTGCGCGTGTGTGTGTGTGTGTGTGTGTGCATGACAAAATTGTGATATTTATACGCCATATTTCCTTACTGAGTTGTTCTCTTCGAATCTACCCCTTTCCGTTGCATTTTCTTTTCCTATCCCTTCTTCTTCTTCCTATCTCCATCTTCTTACCTCCTGCGTCTAACTCACTCACCTCCTCCCCCTCCTCCTCCTCTCTCTCTCTCTCTCTCTCTCTCTCTCTCTCTCTCTCTCTCTCTCTCTCTCTCTCTTACCATGTTATCCAATCCCCTTCACTCGATATTTCTCTCTCTCTCTCTCTCTCTCTCTCTCTCTCTCTCTCTTTCTCTCTCTCTCTCTCTCTCGCTCTCTCTCTCTCTCTCTCCATCTTTCCTTCTCCCTCTCTTGCCGCTGATGTGCGCCCGGGGATAATTGCTAAGCAAATAATTCCCCGTTTGTTTAACAGAAACTTCAATCCTTTCCATTTTTCTTCTATTTCATCAGCTGATTTCACCAGTCATACTTGGGATCGAGTTTTTCCCCCTTTATTCTTCGATGTCGTGTTTTTTTTATCCCCTTTTTATTAATCTTTGTTTTCTTTCACTTCTTATGTTTATTTTGTCCAGTGCATCCCTCCTTTGGGATACGAGGCAAAGTGGATGATGGGGTGTGTGTGTGTATTCAAGAGTATGGAATTTAGGAGGGTGAGTTTGTGCTTGTGTGTGTGCGTGTGTGTGTGTGTGTGTGTGTGTGGGGCTTGTGACGTATATTTGGGGGGGGGTTACAGAGTTGATGACAAGGGGGTTGTTTTTTTCACGATTTCACTCACCATTTTTAAATGATGTGTAGTATTTTTCAGGAATATGTTATGAGATACGTTTGATGGAGAAAAACAAGGCCTCTCTCTCTCTCTCTCTCTCTCTCTCTCTCTCTCTCTCTCTCTCTCTCTCTCTCTCTCTCTCTCTCTCATAATGAAATATGTCAGTCTGTAAAACATTTTGTAAGCAGATAATGTGAGTAATTGTTGTAGTCGATACATTGACGGGAAATTGTTATTAACAATATCGTAAATAATATTGATATTATTCATATTGTTTTGTTATGATTGATGTGAGTTTTGTTGCCTTCGTGATTGTTACTTTTTAGTTTTCTGAATAGAAAATCATTGTAGCGGCTTTGTCTGTCCGTCCGCACTTTTTCTGTCCACCCTCAGATCTTAAAAATTACTGAGGCTAGAGGGCTGCAAATTGGTATGTTTATAATCCACCCTCCAGTCATCAAGCATACGAAATTGCAGCCCTCTAGCCTCAGTAATTTTTATTTTATTTAAGGTTAAAGTTAGCCATAATCGTGCATCTGGCAACGATATAGGCCATGCCACCACCGGGCCCTGATTAAAGTTTCATCGGCCGCGGCTCCTACAGCATTATACCGAGGCCACCGAAAGATAGATCTATTTTCGGTGGCCTTGATTATACGCTGTACAGAAAACTCGATGCGCCGGAGAAACTTCGTCGCATTTTTTACTTGTTTGTTCTTAATTCCAGCCTCTTCTCCAATTAATCTTTCAGGCAATTAACGGCGGTTATTGAGGTAGTTTGAAGAAGCACGTAGTTGATGTGGTGATTTTTTGCAATATTTTTGAACATTTTAATGATCTTAATTGCCCAAGAGTAAAGAACCCTAATATTTTTTTTTGGGGGGGCCAGTATTTAAGCAGGAATTAATGCACTAATGAAAAATTGTGACGATTTAATTACACAAAGGTACCGGTCTTTGTACAATAATGGCTGCAATCTTGAGAGAAATTAACATATTGAGAGTGCCACACAAAGTCATCACTGCGTTCGTGAGTAAATACTGTAATGACGTCACTGCGATAATGTTTTAACAACTGAGAATTATTATCAAGTAAAAACAAGTAAAAAATGCGCTGAAGTTTCTTCGGAGCAATCGAGTTTTCTGTACATCGTCTACGTCGTATAATCAAGGCTACCGAAAATAGGTCTATCTTTCGGTGGTCTCGGTATAATGCCGTATGAACCGCGACCCATGAAACTAACAACGGCCCGGTGGTGGCCTATCTTAAACGGTTGCCAGAAGCACGATTATGGCTAACTTTACCCTTAAATAAAATAAAATCTACTGATACTAAAAGACTACAGTTTGGTATGTTTGATGATTGCAGGGTGGATGAGCAACATACCAATTTGCAGCCCTCTACCCTCAGTAGTTTTTGTGATTTGAGGGCGTTCAGAAAAAAAGGGGCGGTTAGAAAAAGTGCGGACGGACAGACAAAGCCGGCGCAATAGTTTTCTTTTACAGAACACTAATAAATTCGGCGACGCCGTTCCTGTTGCTTCATTTGATGACTGTTGCGTGATTTTCTGATATCTTGATGAAAGACGTTTTCATTTTTTTTTTTTATAAAAGGTTTATTTAGTGGGAAAGTCTCTCGTTCGTAACTTACATTTTCATAAGGATTTTTAAATTTAATTATGCATCTTTGTTAGTAAGTTTCGCAGTGAATATGTGTGCTCATACATAATTGCACAATCAGTTTTTATGAAAGTAATAATGTTTATGCATGTGAATATCATTATTCGTCTGTGGAGAGAGAGAGAGAGAGAGAGAGAGAGAGAGAGAGAGAGAGAGAGAGAGAGAGACAGACAGACAGACAGACAGAGACAGAGACAGAGAGAGAGTAGACTGTCCAGATATTAAAAACATATCAGCATTTATCTGTGGAGAGAGAGAGAGAGAGAGAGAGAGAGAGAGAGAGAGAGAGAGAGAGAGAGAGAGAGAGAGAGAGAGAGAGAGAAATTCCTCCATGCATGGAGAAGTCTTGTAAACTTGAACAGATATTGGAGAGAGAGAGAGTCTGTTCAGGTAATAAATACAATCTCGATTTGGAAAGGAAATACCTTCATCTGTCATTAACATTCCTTATTTTTTTTGTTCATCCTCATTTACTTCCCTCCATTTTTATTCCATTTTTCATTCACTTTCGGTCGATGAACAACGCAAACAACCTCCTTTATTCGCCTTTAAAGAGAATCCCCGTCGGAAATTGCTACGAGACTCCAGAAATTTATATTAAAAATGATAACGGAACTTTTGCCTTCGTGTCGCTCATAAAACTAAAAGTTGGCTTAGAAAAATTATTTGTCCAGAGAGAAAAAAACACGAAAAACCTGGGGTGGGTGGGGATTGGAATGGGGAGGGGGTAGGGGTAGGGTAGGGGTAGTCCTCTGTTCCACTCAGGAATACATTATTTCAGGATGGGAACGTGGAAGTGTTTAATCTTGAAGATTGCTGAGATTAACTCATATTTTTTTTTTTGTCTTTATATTTCGGATAAGTTTATTTTCTCTAGATTCAGGTTCTCTCTCTCTCTCTCTCTCTCTCTCTCTCTCTCTCTCTCTCTCTCTCTCTCTCTTCTCTCTCTTTCTCTCTCTCTCTCTCTTTGTGTTCTTTTTCATTTCTGAAATTTTTATTTAGTGTAGTATATATCTATATATATATATATATATATATATATATATATATATATATATATATATATATATATATATATATATATATATATATATATATATATATATATATATATATATATATATATATATATATATATATATATATATATATATATATATTTGTATATATATATATATATATTTATATATATATATATATATATATATATATATATATATATATATATATATATATTTATATATGTGTGTGTGTGTGTTCCAGAATTTGTTAGCCTTCCCATTCCAAGGTACCTTTACGATGGGTAGGTTTGCTAATTTATGTCCGTTTGTATCACAATTGCGACCCACTTCAGTCGACTAAACGACCAGGCACATAACCAACTACTTAGGGAATCAATTTAGTTTAATGAAAAGATCCCATAACGCTCCGTCATCGCCGTGTGTTCGATCCGTGGCTGACCCGCTGTGCAATAGGGTGCGTTCCTTTATGCTATTTTAAATACCTACTTGATACGTTTACTCTTGCGTGCATTTTCTTTCAGATTCCCTCCACTTCCTTTCATTCCCTTCCGTGCCTCTACTTACTTTATTATCTCCCTCCTTTGTTTTCCCGCTTTATCCTTTTATCTCGACGCAGCCTTGTGGTGTTGTTGTTGTTGTTGTTGTTTGTTGTTGTTGTTGTCCTCGTCGTTGCTGTTATTGTTATTAGCGAGAATGTTGTTATCTTGAACCATCGCATGTTACTCTAATGGGGCTGAAGATTCTTCAAGTCCCCCGGCTCTAATTGCCTTTTAATTCCCCTCGTGGAAGGTTTAAAGAGGAGTTTCGGTCTCAGTCAGACCCTCTCTCTCTCTCTCTCTCTCTCTCTCTCTCTCTCTCTCTCTCTCTCTCTCTCTCTCTCTACTTGTTACTGGCATTGATTTCGTTACTGTTAAAACTTTATAAAATTTTATTAGTGTATGAAATTTTCTAGTGTATATTAGTGTATATATATTTGCATAATATTTTCTAATATATATATATATATATATATATATATATATATATATATATATATATATATATATATATATATATATATATATATATATCAGTCCTTCGTCAATGGCTTGGAAATAAAGTCGAAACCAGACCTAACCTCTTATTTTTCACCTGTGGTAATGTGTGATAAATGAATCACGTACAAATGTGATAATGATCATCTTTATATATATATATATATATATATATATATATATATATATATATATATATATATATATATATATATATATATTTATATACATAGTTACGTTTGTATGTCAATTACCGATTAAAGACAGATCCTCTTTAGCAGAATACATCCTTCTCCAGTAGCTGCCATATGCACTTTAAGCAGATTGCTCATCAGCAGTATATCAAACACCCTTAAGCACACTGCGCCATTCATCTCAACTTACAGATACTCACACGGTTCTTTGATATCAATTCCCTTCATTTCCAGTACACTATCGGTATATCCATCCATTTCACCAACCTGTCGTCTTCCATTCTTTCAACATAACCAGCCATTTCCAGACACTGTGATCCATCCTTTCTTCTATGGCAACATTTTTGCTCCTTTAGTGTTTGTCTTAATTATTCCACCCTTTCATTTCTTCTTGCATACTTCATTTCGACTGCTTCAACCTTTTTCTTTCATTTGCATTCAACATTTACACTTGCCTTCCATAAAGGAGAGTTAGCTCAACAGGTACTTCATACATTCTAAACCTGGCTTTCTGAGGGACTTCAAATCTCTTCCCAGTCTTTTGCACACGTCCTGCTACCTACCTTATTTAACGAGTTGAGTTACTCATTTCTGTTGTTAATTATATTTTAATTTCAAATACCTATATGAATCACAGTTTCTCCTTTTTACCGTTCTTTTTGCCAGTCATTGTATCATCTTCCTTTCTCTCAAAACAGTAATCTTGCCCACATTTACTCTTGTATACAGTTTTAAACTCTTTTCACTAGGTTTATCAGTTTCTTTTAACTGTCCTACACATACACACACACACACACATATATATATATATATATTTATATATATATATATATATATATATATATATATATATATATATATATATATATATATATATATATATATATATGTGTATATATGTAATGTGTGTGTGTGTGTGTGTGTGTCTGTGTCTATGTAAGTACTTATATAAGTTATAAAGGATATGTATATGACTTCATATACATATCCTTCATGTATTACCATACATGAATATGAAGCAGTATTCATGAAACTACCTCCAGGTATCCAAGAAGAAAGACTGGCGACCAT
>NC_089791.1:27718387-27730887 GCF_040412425.1 Macrobrachium rosenbergii | reverse complement strand
TCTCTATCCTTCCTCTTCCCCTCTCGCCCCAATACACAATTCCTCCACTCCTATATAAACCTCTATACACAGTCATTCCCTGCTCCCTTTATATATCGCCACCCCCACTACACAATTCCTCCACTCCTATATAAACCTTTATACACAATCATTCCCTGCTCCCTCATGAATATATATCCCCACCCCCACTGCACAATTCCTCCACGCCTATATAAACCTCTATATACAGTCATTCCCTGCTCCGCTATATATATCCCCACCCCCACTATATTCCTATATATATAAACCTCTATATACAATCATTCCTGCTCCGTTATACATATATATATCCCCACCCCCACCCCAGTTCCTCTCCCCTTTACACCTATAAGCACCCCATACACAATCCTAACCCTTCTACTCCCTCCAATCCCCATGCTCCCAGGTCCTCAAAATCCCATACAAGGCCTCCCACCCCACCCACCTTCCCTCCCCTCCTACGCAGTATCATCACCCCCCCCTCCCCCATAACCCTCCTCTCGTACAGATGGAAAGGTGAGAGTGTCGATAAGAATTACCTTTGTTAACTAGTGTGGTTCCCTTCGAAGGGAGTAAAAAAAAAAATAGTTCCTGTGACTGTGTTCATTGACGTAATATTTTTTCCCCTCTCTCCCCTTTTCTCGCCGTTTTATTGTTCGGTGTCCTTTTCGTAACTGGTGTTGGTAGGTGTATATACGTATATATATTTATATACGATTCACACACGCGTAGGTTGGGGTCTGTACGCGCGAGCGAGTTTTCGGTTTGTGGTGGTAGTGTTAGCGCGTAGCTTTTATTCGTGGACGCTTTTAATCTTGATACGTTTTTTTTTGTAATTAAGGGTTATGCTATTTCCTATTATCTTCTGTAACTTTTCAAATGAACTCCAATATTCTTTGGGAGCTTTAATTTCAAGCCAATAGCCCCTATAGGCTTGTTCCATAAGAATAGGGGTTTATCTTTTGTTCTAAATAATAATAATAATAATAATAATAATAATAATAATAATAATAATAATAATTACCATTGGACGCGGTTGATCTTGGTGAATTTTCTTTTGTTTTTTAAAGGATTACCTTATTTCATATTATCTTCTGTAACTTCTTTCAAATGGACTCCATATTCTTCATAAGCTTTTATTTTAAGTCAATGGCCCCTGTAGGCATGTTCCATATGAATAGAGGTTTATCTTCTGAATAATAATAATAATAATAATAATAATAATAATAATAATAATAATAATAATAATTTCCATTGGACGCGGAGAATCTTGGTGAATTCATTTTTTTTTTAATAAGGGTTACTTTATTTCCTATTTCCTAGTAACTGCACCATCCTCGTCAATACATACAATTAAGTGTTAATATATCCGGAGAGCAAAACTGTCAAATTAATAAACACACACACACACACACACACATATATATATATATATATATATATATATATATATATATATATATATATATATATATATATATATATATATATGGCAGTTAATGTTAATAAGATTTTTAAACTCATATCTAAGTCATAATGCCTTATTACATCCACGCAAAGGGTTATTTATCTCTTATTATAAATGCTAATTCTCGTACGAATAACGCTTTGAACCTTTTACTGCAGACACAAAGAGAGTTATTACGATTTTGTAATTACTCGGCAGCCATTACATCCATTCTGAGGGAATCATTTGCTTGTCATTAATCGTTATTATGAGTTTTAAACTTTTAATTCAGATTAGGAATTCTTCATTAAGGCCTTTGTCTTACGAGTGGATAAAAAAATTTCTTTTAAAAAACCTTCTTCTCAAAAAAACTTTCTTTTGAAAAAGCTTTCTTTTAACAAACTTTCTTTTAACAAACTCTTTTCAAAACACTTTCTCTTAGCAAACTTTTTCTTTTAAAAACACTTTCTCTTAAACTTTCTTTTAAAAAACTTCCTTTTAAAAAACTTTCTTTTAACAAACTATCTTTAAAAACCATTCTTTTAAAAACTCGTTCTCTTAACAAACTTTCTTTTAAACACTTTTTCTCTAAAAAACTTTCTTTTAAAATCACTTTCTCTGAAAAAACTTTCTTTTAAAGGCAACTTCTCTTAAACTTTCTTTTAAAAACACTTCTCTTACCAAACTTTCTCTTAAAAAACGCTTTTCAAAAGCTTCTTTTAAAAAACTTTCTTCAAAAAACTTTTCAAAAACTTTTTGTAAAATAAACTTCTTTTAAAAAACTTTCTTTTAAAAAAGCTTTATTTTATTTGCAGGTAATGACCGTTCCGCCCTTAACTTTCTCTCTTCGCGTTTACCTGAATCGTTTCCAAGTAAGTATTGGTTTACGCAGTTAATTTGCGTTTTACGATTGCCTCCGGCAGTTCAATCCAATTTATTTTGCTTTTGTGTCGTACTTCTCTCTGGGATCTTGTTTCAGTATTGGCACCTGCGTGTGTGTGTATATATATATATATATATATATATATATATATATATATATATATATATATATATATATATATATATATATATATATATATATATATATATATATATATATATATATATATATATATATATATGCACACAGACGTGTGTGGGTAAATTGTAGAGTATGCGTGTATACGCATTATAAGTTCATCATATTTCAAAATACGATGGAGAGCTTCTTGGGCCTCCAGTGCTCCAGAGTTACAAATTTAATATTGAAAATGTGTTATAGATCACCTGCCCTCAAAAAAGAGTACAACTTAGTAATCACAATATACTCATGAATACGTTAAACTTAAAGCACATTACACACACCTATATATATATATATATATATATATATATATATATATATATATATATATATATATATATATATATATATATATATATATATATATATATATATATATATATTATGAAC
The DNA here is from genome assembly GCF_040412425.1 of Macrobrachium rosenbergii. NCBI lineage: Eukaryota > Metazoa > Arthropoda > Malacostraca > Decapoda > Palaemonidae > Macrobrachium > Macrobrachium rosenbergii. The sequence continues at coordinate 27,727,966 of NC_089791.1, read as the reverse complement.
CGTTTAAACTTCTGTTCAAACATTCTGTCCTTTCCCTTCAGAAGTGTGTACTTGCTCGTGGCACGACCACCCCCTTTAATCCTGCCAAACTTGTTACCGGGGGAGGGGAGGAGGGCAGGGGCGTGATGGGACTGGAGGAGGGGGAGGGGGAGGAGGAACGTTTTTCGTTCATTCATTTTATGTGAAGTTCATTTTCTCTCATTTTCTCTCTTCCTTTTAAACTCCTCAGTGCGGCTCTGAACACTACTCCGCACCACTTGTGCCACTTCAAGCGCTCTCATTGGAGACGTCCTCAGATATCGGGGCATTCAGCTATTTCTGAAAACGATTTTTAACCTCTTTTTATTTTTTTTTTTTTTTTTTTAGGTTTTGCTCCTTTTCGACCTTTACGGATGACTTTTTTTTTTTTTTGAAGGGTTTTCTAGATTGTCAGTGGTGTGTGTGTGTTTTTTTGATGAGTGGTTATTTCGTAAATCTTTTTACTTTTCTTGTTTGGAAAAAATTTTTTTTCGATGATGCTGCAAATGGTTTCACTTCTGCTGATCTTACTGCTGCTACTGCAATTGCTATTAGTAGTATTAATAGCCAGGCTATTAGACTACTACTGCTTATAACAGTAATAATAGTCTTAAGGCATATAGTACAAAAACGAAGTCAGCATAATTGAACATATTGTATAGTTATGTCAAGCAAGACTATTACTGCATAAAACAATAATACCCGGTAGGGGTTTAGCGAAGTCAGTGCACCTCACTTGGTGTACTGTAGGCATTACTTAAGGGTCTTGGCAGCTTCTCATCGACCCCTAGCTGCAACCTCTTTCATTCATTTTACTGTACCTCCGTTCATATTCTCTCTTCCATCTGTCTTTCCACCCTTTCCTAACAAATGTTTCGTAGTGCAACTGCGAGGTTTTCATCCTGTTACACCTCTCAAACCTTCTTCATTGCCAATTTCCATTTCAGAGCTGAATGACCTCATAGGTCCCAGCGCTTGGCCTTTGGCCTAAATCCTATTCTATCTATCTATGACAGCAATACTCTTGATAACATAAATAGAAATTGTAAGGATAAAATTCACACGCACATAAGGCATCTTCCAAAAAAAACTAAATCAACACGATTAAAATTCCACTTTAATTACGTCAATTTAAATTCAAACAGGCACAAGCAATTTGCCAACAACAGTGCCCACGTCCAGTGGCCCTGTTGTTGGCAGTCAGTCGGCCTCGTCAACTTTTTATTTTTTTTTCCCCAGCCTTAATTCGTCGCGCTGCCAACACGGAAACCGATAATATTTCAAGAACGTTTCCAAAAAATTTAATAAACCGAATTTTTGTTTTGCCTGCTACTCAGTCAGTACATTTTGATTAACATTCCTGACGTCTAAATGAATACAGATCGACTTTCATCATTTCAAGGCTTAGGTACACAGGGAAGAATTGCGAACGTTTTTATTGCCGTTTTGTTAATGAGTGCGGGAAGGAAAAAGTTCTCGTAGACTCTGCTCGAAGTAGTAGTTCTCTCTCTCTCTCTCTCTCTCTCTCTCTCTCTCTCTCTCTCTCTCTCTCTCTCTCTCTCTCTCTCTCTCTCTCATAATGACAAACTTTCGTCATTGATACATGTATCCATAGATATCACAAACAGATTTACATTGCTGCTTCTCTCTCTCTCTCTCTCTCTCTCTCTCTCTCTCTCTCTCTCTCTCTCTCTCATAATGACAAACTTTCGTCATTGATACATGTATGCATAGATATCGCAAACAGTTTTACATTGCTGCTTCTTTCTCTCTCTCTCTCTCTCCCCCCCCTCTCTCTCTCTCTCTCTCTCTCTCTCTCTCTCTCTCTCTCATAATGACAAACTTTCCTCACTGATACATGTATGCACAGACATCACAAACAGATTTACATTACTGCTTCTCTCTCTCTCTCTCTCTCTCTCTCTCTCTCTCTCTCTCTCTCTCTCTCTCTCTCACACACACAGACAAACTGTCCTCAGTGACATATGCATGCACAGACGCCACAGATAATTTTACTCTCTCTCTCTCTCTCTCTCTCTCTCTCTCACACACACACACACACACACACACACACACACAGACAAACTGTCCTCAGTGATACATGCATGCACGATCACCACAGATAATTTTACTGTCTCTCTCTCTCTCTCTCTCTCTCTCTCTCTCTCTCTCTCTCTCTCTCTCTCTCTGGTAGTTCAAATTTTCCATCCTTAAATGAGATTATTGTCACAGGCGAGAGATTACAGGGAATTTTCATACACCTGAAAGGCAAAGTAGTTGCAAAAAAAAAAAAAAATGTAAATCAAAAATCCTGAACATGAAAAATTGGAATTTTTTGTGTCCGTGGAATCTGCAGGATATTTGATATGAAGGTATGTCATCGTTCTTAATCCTCGTCACTAAAAAAAAAAATAAATAAAATCTGTATCAGTCATTTTATTTTCCAGCTTTTTGTCTTCATAATGGAATATTGAAAGCTGGCGCCCGCGCTGCGCGTAATGTGTGTGTGTGTGTGTGTGTGTGTTTGTGTGGATTATTGGACTGTGTTTTTATTGGCTTACTGCATATAAATGCAGTTTGTAGGTGTGTGCGTGTTTATGCGGATTATTTACCTGTGTTTTTATTGACTTAATACATTTGAATTATGTTTCTGAGTCAATTTTAGCATTGTAATGATGTTAGAATATGATGATTCTCTTGAGATATATAATAATAATAATAATAATAATAATAATAATAATAATAATAATAATAATAGGAAAAAGATGAAGATGAAGAGGAGGAGGAGGAGGAGGAGGATGATGAGGAGGAGGAGGAAGAACATGAAAGTAATGATAATGATAATAACGATGATGGTGATTATTGCTCCTCTTATTGTTAATAATAATAATAATAATAATAATAATAATAATTAATAATAATAATAATAATAATAATTAGAAGAAGAAGAAGAAGAAGAAGAAGAAGAAGAAGAAGAAGATGATAATAATGATAATGATGATGACGATTATTATTATACTTACACTTAGTGTTATCGTGAATAAACGGATATTTTTAATGTACGTAAAAATAAATATGATGGCTGAATCATCATGTATTACGGGTAAGAAAAATTTGAAAAAAGTAAATGTTTCCAGACTCGCGCAATCCGCTTCATATACTGGGAATACTGAACATTTAATAAATATTGTTAGAAACGAATACTTTTTTTTTTTGTTTCTTTTCTCGGGGCACGGTGTGATACAAAAAGTATTCAGCCGTGATTATCAAATGAATATTTCAGAGGTCAGTGCAATCTGTCTGTCCATCACTCGTTCTTTACAGCAACTCCTGGCTGTATCCTGACAGACAGCGTGCACGCGCACACACACACGTATATACAGTATATATATATATATATATATATATATATATATATATATATATATATATATATATATATATATATATATATATATATATATATATTACCATTTAACACGTGATTCGTTTATCACACATGGCATTACCATAGGTGGAAGCATAGGAGACAGGCTGTAGATCCTGACCGGTTTCGACTTTATTGCCAAGCCATTCACAAAGGACTGATAGATAGTGTTAGAAATCGCAATATATATAATACAGAGACAGTACTGACGAATATACATAACCGTTTGAGACTACGGATCCACCACCGACAGGTTTCAACGGAGGAGTGGTTTCAAAACTCATTTGGGCTAGTGGTAGAAATCACAATATATTCTCAGCAGACAATACTGACTACAAATATATATATATATATATATATATATATATATATATATATATATATATATATATATATATATATATATATATATATATATATATATATATATATATATATATATATATACATATATATATATATATATATATATATATATATATATATATATATATATATATATATATATATATATATATATATATATATATATATATAAATATATATATATATATTATTTTGCATTTAGTGCTGGAGTGGAAGGTCCTGAAGGTTTCAAAGAGAGAGTAGCTTATCCCTTTGCTGATGGGTATAGATAAATAATCAATAAAACTTATGTAGATGAAAAACATCTACAAGATTCCGACTGAGAAAGTTCATCAGGTGACTCTTGAAAGCTTGCTAGGTGACTAGTCGTGTGGAAGTTTTAAACCAGTGGTTCTCAACCCTGGTGGACGTCAGCAATTTCCAGGGGGAGGCGCGAGCCCTAGGGAATAGTTAAAATTCTCTAATTATATTCGTTATTCTCTTAACAAGAGTAAGGAACTAATATTCTGAAGTTTTAGAAATTCATTTCTCGTTATAATGTTGTTCGAATTCCACAATAAGCTGTAGGTCCCGTTGCTAGGCAACCAGTTGGTTCTTAGCCACGTAAAAGAAATCTAATCCTTCAGGCCAGCCCTAGGAGAGCTGTTAATCAGCTCAGTGGTCTGGTTAAACTAAGGTATACTTAACTTTTTTCCTAGTCTACTACTCTGGTTAGACTCGTTGGACTTACCATGTTTTGTAATTATTTACCACCCATTCTCTTTCTCTTTTCTTTTCATTTCCTTTAAATCTTGGAGGGAATTTCCCTCATAGATGCAAGGGGGGCGTGGAGGGAAGGACCAACTCTTAGAGGGGGCGTGGTGATAAAAAGGTTAAGAACCATTGTTTTAAACAAAGGCTGGCGTATTTTATCAAGTCATCCTTCAATAGTTAAGTTAATTTACAAATGAAAATGAAACATAATAAAGCTGATTATATTCTTGGCCGCTAGTATGTTACATCCCATCCCCCTTCCTCTATATGTAAAATAAAAAAAACCATCCTATTTGTAACGCCAGAATGTGAACGCTTCCGTGAGTTCTGAAGAAAATGGATGATAAAAAAAGACATTAAACATATCCACAGATAAGCTAGTGAGCGCGTAATTTCAGCCGGAAATTTTAGAATCCTTTGAGGGGCGGAGTTTTTCCTCAATTCAGTATGTGTATAACTTTTTGGTTGTTTGTTTGTTTTTTAAGTTGTTGTGCGTTTCATTTTCTCTCTTAGGTTTTTACATTTTTTCTTTGCGTTTTGTTTATTTCCGTTTCTTTATTATGTCCAGTTAATTAGCCATTTGTTTTTTCTCGTTTTTATTACTGTAGCTTTTGGACCGAAATTGTTCCCGTCATTGTTTAAGAGCGATGTTTTTATTTTTTATTAATTTTTTAATGTTTAAATCTTCATCTTCGCATGCGTAACAAATCTTTCATGCCAAGTCAGGTATTTGATAATATATTGAGTGACTTATTTCTCTGCACATTCTCTCTCTCTCTCTCTCTCTCTCTCTCTCTCTCTCTCTCTAAGTCAGGTATCTGATAATATATTGAGTGACATTTCTCTGCACATTCTCTCTCTCTCTCTCTCTCTCTCTCTCTCTCTCTCTCTCTCTCTCTCTCTCTCTCTCTCTCTCTAAGTCAGGTATTTGATAATATATTGAGTGACTTATTGTCTACACATTCTCTCTCTCTCTCTCTCTCTCTCTCTCTCTCTCTCTCTCTCTCTCTCTCTCAGTCAGGTATTTGATGATATATTGAGTGACTTATTAGTCTACACATTCATTCTCTCTCTCTCTCTCTGTCTCTCTCTCTCTCTCAGGTATTGATAACATATTTGGATGACATGTTGAATGACTTGTCTCTCTCTCTCTCTTCTCTCTCTCTCTCTCTCTCTCTCTCTCTCTCTCTCTCTCTCTCTCTCTCTCTCTCTCATCGTGCCCTCCCATAACTCACTATTATTGGCCATTGTCCGTGCTCTGCCAGTATTTCCTTGATCCTTCATCAGCTTCTTGATGACTAATTTCTCCTCCTCCTCCTCCTCCTCCTCCTCCTCCTCCTCCTCCTCCTCCTCCCTCCTCCTCCTCCTCCTCCTCCTCATCTAGCGCCTCATTGTCCCCAACTTAGTAGTCGTTTGTTCTTTCAACTAACTCGTAGTTCTCCTTGGCTAAATTCTCGATTAATAACTCATTCTCCTCTTTCACCTCACACCCCCTCTCTCCTTTCCCTCCCCCATTTTCTCTCTTTCTCCTACCCCCTTCTCTCACTCTCTCACCTCCCCTCGCCCCCAATTAGTAATCGTTTGTTCCCTACCCTCTTGAGATCATTCATGAAATTCCAAATGAATAACTCTTCTCCTTCTGTTACTCTAGACACCTCCCATTCCCCCTCTCCTCCTATGCCCTGCGTCCTCTCTTTCATCCTCCTCCTCCTCCTCTTTTTCCTTCCCTCACCTATTCCCCACACCCCTTCCCTCCCCTCCTCCTATCTAAACTCCCTCCACTCACTCAGCTCCTTCCCTCCCCTCACTTCTCTTCCCTCCTTTACCTCACATCCTTTCCTGTTCCTCCCCTCTCCTAAACTCCCCTCTCACCTCCTTCCTCTATCTCCTTCCTCCCCTTCCCTCCTCTACCCAGCATCCCGACTTGTGTCTTTTCTCTTCTAAACTCCCCTCCACATTCCTCTCCTCCCCTCCCTCCCTCCCTGCCCTGCCACCCTTTCCTTCTTCTACCACCCCCTTCCCCTTCCTCCCCTCCCTCCTGACCACCCCTTCCTTCTTCTACCTCTCCTCCCCTTCTACCCTCCCCTCCCCTCCTAGACTACCCCTTCCTTCTTCTACCTCCCTCCCCTTCTCCCCTCACCTCCTAGACCACCCCTTCCTTCTTCTACCTCCCCTCCCCATCTCCCCTCACCTCCTAGACCACCCCCTCCTTCTTCTACCCCCTTCCCCTTCTCCCCCTCACCTCCTAGACCATACCTTCCTTCTACCTCCCCTCCCCTTTCTCCCCTCACCTCATAGACCACCCCTTAGTTCTTCTGCCTCCCCTTCCCCTCACCTCCTAGACCACCCCTTCCTTCTTCTGCCTCCCTCCCCTTCCTAGACCACACCTTCCTTCTTCTACTCCCCTTCTCCCCTCACCTCCTAGACCACCCCTTCCTTCTTCTTCTACCTCCCTACCCTTCCTCCCCTCCCCTCCCCTCCTGACCACCCCTTCCTTCTTCTACCTCCCCTCCCCTCCCCCTCCCTGACCACCTCTTCCGTCTTCTACAACCCCTCCCCTCCCCTCACTCCACTTATCCTCACCCTCCCTAACTTCACATACCCTCGCGCCCCCCCCCTCCCTCCATCCTTTTCCGTCTTAAGCTTTCGAAATTCAAGAAGGGCCTACGGAATGCACGTAATGTCGGAGGTGGCCGTTTTTATGCACTGATTCTTCTCGCATTACTTGCTTAATGTCTGCAACCTAAGTAGGCATTTGGAGAGTCCGTTGAGAGAGAGAGAGAGAGAGAGAGAGAGAGAGAGAGAGAGAGAGAGAGAGAGAGAGAGAGAGCTTGGATCACTTACCGAACGTCTTCGTATAGCTACCATTCACTAATCCTTTTTTTTTTTCTTTGCTATTTGATTTTTTGTCTGTCTATTATTCTCAGATTTTTTCTTTGCAGTATCGCCCTAACGTACTCTTAGGAGATATTTCCCTAATCCTTATTTATTTACTTTCATCTTTTTTTCCCGTTGTTATTGTTCGTAGTTCTATCTTAAAAGGGCATCAAGGCTTCGTTTTCAGAATCCCTTTTCTGTTTTTATCATATTCGGTTTTTATTTACGCTCATCTAAAGTTTTATTTGTTTAATTTTTTTTTTACTATTTTAAGTGACTCCGCGGTGGGTATTGTTGACCCTCTCTTGTGAGCTGAGAATGTGTTCTTTGTTATGATCGTTAGAGAGAGAGAGAGAGAGAGAGAGAGAGAGAGAGTAGAGAGAGAGAGAGAGAGAGAGAGAGAGAGAGAGAGAGAGAGAGAAGAGAGAGAGAGATTACGGAAGGAGAGAGAGAGAGAGAGAGAGAGAGAGAGAGAGAGAGAGAGAGAGAGAGAGAGAGAGAGAGAGACTTTTACTATGTTTGTAGCGTTCCCATTCAAGGGAACAACATTGCAAGGAATTATTACTGATATACTGGGATTGACAGTTAATGGAATTTGAAGTTCACGGAAATTTATTGTAAACAAATTTCAATTGTAAGTTGCAAATATTTATTCTAAAATGTAAAAAAAAAAGAAAATGGGCTTTTTAGACAACACTCCTTCTAGTCTAACTGAATAAATGAAATTAATAATAATAATAATAATAATAATAATAATAATAATAATAATAATAATAATAATAATAATGGTGAAGAAATCCACAATGATGTCACTTTAAATATATAATAAAAATCTAGATAACACAGATTGATAAATAGAATCTAGCAGGTTTTCGAAATATCTCGTTTATGTACATTTTTGATATATATTTACAGTGACATCATTAGGAATTTGTTCACCATTTTAGTGACTCGAGAAATTATGAGATTTTCATAAATAATAATAATAATAATAATAATAATAATAATAATAATAATAATAATAATAATAATAATAATAATAATAATAATAGTAGTAGTAATAATAATAATAACAATAACTTTCAGCAGTACAGTAAACCTCAAAGATGAAATATTTCATTTATTACAACAACAACAACAACAACAATAACAATAATGACAACAACAACAACAACAAATGAAAATTGGAGAAAATTTAACTCTGCTGTTGTTTTAGCTTTCTGTAAAAGAAAACTATTGAGATGGCTTTTTGTCTGCCCGTCCGTCCTCAGATCTTAAAAACTACTAAGGCTAGAGGGCTGCAAATTGGTATGTTGATCATCCACCCTCCAATCATCACACATACCAAATTGCAGCCCTCTAGCCTTTGTATTTTTCTTTATTTTATTTAAGGTTAAGGCTAACCATGACCGTGCGTCTGGCACCGCTATAGGTGCCAACGTAGGCCAGCACCGGGGCTGTGGCTGAAAGTTTCATGGGCCGCGGCTGAGATTTTCATGGGCCGTGGCTGAGAGTTTCATACAGCATTATACACTGTACAGAAAACTCGAGTGCGCTGAAGAAACTTCGGCCATTTATATGTCGTAATTGATACACATTTCATCAATAACTTCAGCAGTTAATATAGTTAAAATTAAAAATGGAGCTATCTCTTAGATTCTTTTCTATAAATTAACTTATATGTTTTAAGACTTTATAATAAATAAAGATGAGGTGACCTAGTTGATCACTTTTTATTTTTGATTTGAAAAGTTCACTGGAAAAAGGAAATTTCTTTGGTGTTTCCAGCAACATTGAAAAAGAATAAATTTTGTTCATCATACTTGTTATTATTCATGTAGGAATTAAAATTGTTGTATGAATAATTACAGTTATGATGATAAAAATTAAATGTTTTTCATTTTCATATATATATATATATATTATATATATATATATATATATATATATTTATATTTATATATATATATATAGAGCCTCGATAAAAAGTCGGTTACAGCAGCAGCTTCGGACTTCGTAAGAGGTCTGTGGCGCGGGTTCAAATCCGCAGCCGACTGATCAGAGAGGCAGACACTTTGCTATCCGTGTAGACATCCCGGGATTATATATGTAAATCAACGGATAAAAAGCAAATGGGT
>NC_089791.1:27708387-27713387 GCF_040412425.1 Macrobrachium rosenbergii | reverse complement strand
AAAGGCATTGTTGGTTTGAGAATAGGATAAAGGTTCACTGTGATAGATCTTAAATATTCTCTCTCTCTCTCTCTCTTCTTAGTATACTATCTTTCTTACTCTCTCCTGGCTAACCTCTCTCTCTCTCTCTCTCTCTCTCTCTCTCTCTCTCTCTCTCTCTCTCTCTCTTTTCTTAGTGCACTATCTTTATTTTTCTCTCCTGGCTAACCTCTCTCTCTCTCTCTCTCTCTCTCTCTCTCTCTCTCTCTCTCTCTCTCTCTTTTCTTAGTGCACTATCTTTATTTTTCTCTCCTGGCTAACCTCTCTCTCTCTCTCTCTCTCTCTCTCTCTTCTTAGTGCACTATCTCTCTCTCTCTCTCTCTCTCTCTCTCTCTCTCTCTCTCTCTCTCTGTTTGGAAATTAGAAAATATATGACAGGAATTGTTGGTGTGAGAATAGGATAAAGGTTCACTTTGATAGATCTTAAATATTCTCTCTCTCTCTCTTCTCAGTACACTATCTTTCCTTTTCTCTCCCGGCTAACAGCTCTCTCTCTCTCTCTCTCTCTCTCTCTCTCTCTCTCTCTCTCTCTCTCTCTCTCTCTCTCTCTCTTCTCAGTACACTATCTTTCCTTTTCTCTCCCGGCTAACAGCTCTCTCTCTCTCTCTCTCTCTCTCTCTCTCTCTCTCTCTCTCTCTCTCTCTCTCTCTCTCTCTCTCTCTCATGCTCAGTGGAGTGTGTTTCTCCAAATGGAATTGACAAAAACAGTATCTGGTGAGGACGATTCCTCTTCAGTTCTTTCCAGTTCTCATTTCGTGTTTTCTTTTTTTTTTTGTATATTTTTTTCCCTGTGTTATGTTTCTTCGTTATGAAAGGAAGGTTGGAATTGCTTAAGTTTTTGTGTTTGTTTTTAATTAATGGTTATGGAACTTGTTATAATGATAAGACTGATGGTGATGCGCCTTATTATTATTATTATTATTATTATTATTATTATTATTATTATTATTATTATTATTATCGTTGTTGTTGTCTTCGTCGCTATTGTTGTTTTGCCTTCATCAAAATATATGATCAAAAGAAAGTGTTTGCTGCTCAAAAAGTATTTTGTTATACAGTTGTCATTGGTGCTGTTATATCTTTTAGATTATTATTATTATTATTATTATTATTATTATTATTATTATTATTTATTATTATTATTATTATTATTATTATTATTATTATTATTATTATTATTATTATGTTGTCGTCGTCGTTATTGCTGTTTTGCCTCCATCAAAACATGTGATCAAAAACCAACACGTAAAGTGAAAAATAAACTTAAATATAATTAATCCACACTCAAGTCTAGTAACAAATAACATCATAAAATAGTGTCTGACCTCTCCACCAACGTAGGTATAACATTGGCTTTAAACGCCTTTGTGCCCTGGTTACGTCCAGCCAGCATGTTCTTCGGAGATAACGGGAAATAATATAAAATTACTCGCAGTTGAAATAAAGGCGTGATAGAGAAAATTGGCTTCGGACAAAGACCGCCCCCGGAAAAGCAATATTGGAGCCCAGCCAGGAAAAGGAATATGGCCCCCGCTGATATAACGTAGGTTATGTAATTGCAAAATATTTATTCGTTTTGCAAGCCGTTGGCTCTGATCTTTATTTGCATGTGTGTGTGTGGGTGTGTGTTTGTTTGTTTGCTTTTGTAGTGGGTCGCAAAGCACAGTTTGGATTAAAAAAATATGGGTATCAGTAATGCTTCTTCCCCTGTGGGAAAGTAGGCTGAAAAATCAAGTGTATTTCTGTTCTTTTGTTACGCTGTTGTTTGTCATTGTTACTATGTTAAATTGTGTGTGTGTGTGAATGTGTGTTTTGAATTTTTGTTAGTGGGTCTTTTTAAGTACAGTAGGGATAAAAAATGTTGCCGTCAGTAATGCTTCTTCCCTTGTAGGAAAGTGGCCTAAAAATCTACTACTACTACTACAATACTACAATAATAATAATAATAATAATAATAATAATAATAATAATAATAATAATAATAATTCCTTCAGTTGTATTATTATTATTAATAATTAATATAATAAAAAATGATATAATAATGATTAAAATATCTTGGAATTCTTTCAGTTGTTACAGTTCAACCTTTTCATAATAATAATAATAATAATAATAATAATAATAATAATAATAATAATAATAATAATAATAATAACAACAACAGAGATGTTATTTATACATTAATTTCAGAACCAAACATATCATGGGGCACAGAAACTGTAAACTTTGTCTCTCACACACACACACACACACACATTTGATCCCCCAGGGGCTAGTACTAAACAGGGCGAAACACATTTGACACCCCCCCCTCAGGGGCTAGTACTAAACACGGCGAAACAGTGTAGACGAATCACTGTTTCGTCGTGTTTAGTACTAGCCCTCGGGGATCAAATGTTCCTAAGCGATTTGATCACTTCACATATTCCCTGTAACATATACACACGCGCGCTCTTCGATGCATGAACAGTCTCCTAATGTGAATTATTACTTCGTGGTTGTATGCACATGCCTTCACACAGGCTATGCACACACACACACACAACGTACACCCTGGTACACGATCCCATATTCTTTATTAAAGGGTGAGGGTTCTAATTTGATGCTTACGTCATTGTTGGTGTGTGTGTGTGTGTTTATTTGCGCTAGCAGTCACACGGGAATTATTTACACTCACGCGTTCAAGCAAACATAGGTTTGTGCTCATTCTTATGCGTTCCAGCACACTGCCCGAAAGCCCCAGTTGTCTAATCTAATAGTTACGTCATCGTTGTTCATAAGCGCGTGCGTTTGCTCATCCGCAAGCGGATTGTAAACACACGTTTTCATACGCTTTCCTACATTCATGCGCTGCGCAATTTCTCATACCCACGGTGTTTGACGAGGGGAACGCACATACACATACGCACAGACACAAACATACATACACAAACACGTGGACTGTTTATCCACACTCACACACAATCATATCGCATTTGTGGACTCTCCCCCCAAAAACCCGCCCCCACCCACACGCGCGTGAAAGCAGTTGTCTAATCTGATCGCTTACGTCATCCGCAAGCACGTGGGATAACCCACACTCACCCACACGCGCAGTATTGCTTTACCCTTCCTTTTATTCCTTTTATTCTCTGATATTATCTATCTTTTTTTCTCTCTATTTTTTTTTTTTAGGGTTATGATTAGTTTTCTTAAAACAAAGATAATCGTCCGTACTTCAAAGGGAGGCCTTGCTGTGTCTTCGGGTGTTGTGAAAACAATGTACGTCGAATAATGAGATGTAAATATGGTGAATTTTATATTAGATGCGAGGCGTGGTGTTTCTCTCTCTCTCTCTCTCTCTCTCTCTCTCTCTCTCTCTCTCTCTCTCTCTCTCTCTTTTACTTCTACTGCTACATAATAGAGGTAAGATTTTTGAACTGTAGCTTAATATTTGATTTAGTTCTCTCTCTCTCTCTCTCTCTCTCTCTCTCTCTCTCTCTCTCTCTCTCTCTCTCTCTCTCTCTCTCTTTTAGTTCTTCTACTGCTACATAATAGAGGTAAGGTTTTTAAGTTGTAGCTTAATATTTGATTTAGTTCTCTCTCTCTCTCTCTCTCTCTCTCTCTCTCTCTCTCTCTCTCTCTCTCTCTTCTCAGTTTTTCTGTTGTTACAAAACAGAGGTAAGATTTTAAAGTTGCAGCTTAATGTTAGAATCTCTCTCTCTCTCTCTCTCTCTCTCTCTCTCTCTCTCTCTCTCTCTCTCTCTCAATCGATCCTCTGAGCTATTTTCACCCCATTGTCTTTCATCATTCGTAATGCCAGTTTGCTTTTCATAACATAACACTTCGCTGAGGGAATCGAACTCACGCTCTATCTATGCAGTCTATAAATAACTATTTTTTTGGAGGTTGTTTTTTCAGAACTTTTTGCTTTGCCCATTATTTCGTGAGAGGTTGTTGTTTGTTCAATTCACTCCTCTTCAATATATATATATATATATATATATATATATATAGTATATATATATATATATATATATATATATATATATATATATATATATATATATACATAACACTGTGTGTATATATACAGTACTCACACACATATATATATATATATATATATATATATATATATAATAAAAATTTAAAATAGAAAATAGAAAAATTGAACTAGAAACCTGATGAATAATCAGTTAGAGGTAAAGTTTAATGGAAATTGCATACAGAGAAACTATATATACATATATATATATATATATATATATATATATATATATATATATATATATATATATATATATATATATATATGACTTTTTATCACATCACCGTATTCATATACAGTCAGTAACCTAAAACGTCCTGATGAAATATATTTTCATATAGTTACCGAAGGGGAATTTTTAGTTGATAATAAGTTCGACAAAAATATTCCCTTCGGTAATAGTATATAAAATATAAAATTGAAAATAGAAAATTAAAATTAAAGAAACTTGACTGAATAATATATATATATAGTATATATGGATATATATATATATATATAAGATATATATATATATATACTATATATATATATATATGTATATATATATATGCGTGTGTGTGCATGTGTGTGTGTGTACCGTACGCGTGTGCGTGTATAGTAAACATAGTGGACATATATATCTATGCCAACGAAGTTGCGAGGCCGTTTCAAAACAGAGGCGTGCCATGAAGTACGAAAAACAAGCTGTTCGTAATGTGTCATGTTCGTTAACGCAGTCGCTGCTGTTCTGTGTGCAACGGTTGGAACTGTACAAACAAGGAAGTGATTGTTAGGCGACACATTCTGTAACGTACAATCGCACCCCCTCCCCCCCTCTCCCTTTCCTCCCCTCCTCTGTTCCCCATCCTCTCCTCTCTCCTCCTCCCCCCCTTCCCTTCTTTCTTCCCCTTTCCCCTTCCCTTTCCTTCCCCTTCCCCTCTCCTCCCCC
>NC_089791.1:27690887-27703387 GCF_040412425.1 Macrobrachium rosenbergii | reverse complement strand
TGGTGGTGGTGGTGGTGGTGGTGGTGGTGATGCCAGGGAGAATGTCAAGGAAGGAGAGTGAGGTAAGAGGGGAGAGGGAGGGGGGGAACGAGATTTGCGAGAAGGGTTGCAAAGTAAGAAGGGGTGCAGTGTAAGGAGTGTTACAGTGCAAAGAAGGGTTGCAATGCAAGAAGGGTTGCAGTGTAAGAATGGTTGCAATGTAAGATGGGTGCAGTGTAAGAAGTTTTACAGTGCAAAGAAGGGTTACAGTGCAAAGAAGGGTTACAGTGCAAGAAAGGTTGCAATGCAAGAAGGTTACAATGCAAGAAGGTTTGCTATGTAAGAAGGGTTACAGTGCAAGAAGGGCTACAGTGCAGGAAGGGTTGCAATGTAAGAAAAGCTACAGTGCAAGAAAGGTTACAATGCAAGAAGGATTGTGGTGCAAGAGGGTTGCAATGTAAGAATGTTTACAATTCCAAGAAAGATTGCAGTGCGAGAAGGATTTTAATGCAAAGAAGGGTTATAGTGTAAGAAGAGTTACAATGCAAGAAGGATTACGGTGCAAGAAGGTTGCAGTGTAAGAAAGTTTACAATTCCAAGAAAGATTGAAGTGTGAGAAGGATTTCAATGCAAAGAAGGGTTTTAATACAAGAAGGATTCCAGTGTAAGAAGGGTAACAGTGCAAGAAGGGCTACAATGCAAGAAGAGTTACAGTGCAAGAAGTTTTCCAGTGTAAAAAAGGTAGTAGTGCAAGAAGGGTAACAATGCAAGATGGATTACAGTGCAGGAAGGGTTACAATGCAAGAAGGGTTACAGTGCAAGAAGGGCTACAATGCAAGAAGAGTTACAGTGCAAGAAGGCTTCCAGTGTAAAAAAGGTAAGAGTGCAAGAAGGGTAACAATGCAAGATGGATTACAGTGCAGGGTGGGTTACAATGCAAGAAGGGTTACAGTGCAAGAAGGGCTACAACGCAAGAAGAGTTACAGTGCAAGAAGGTTTCCAGTGTAAAAAAGGTAAGAGTGCAAGAAGGGTAACAGTGCAAGATGGATTACAGTGCAAGAAGGGTTACAATGCAAGAAGCGTTACAGTGCAAGAAGGGCTACAATGCAAGAAGAGTTACAGTGCAAGGAGGTTTCCAGTGTAAAAAAAGGTAGTGGTGCAAGAAGGGTTACAATGCAAAGAAGGGTTACAGTGCAAGAAGGATTACAGTGCAAGAAGGGTTACATATACTAACAGAAAGGAGGCAGACATATAGAACCATACGATAAACTGCATTGGTGTAACTGAAAGTTCTTGTCTCTTATTTAATAACATTCCAGAAAAGGGCGGCTGGAAAATGAATAACAACAAGGAAGAACTTCGGATTGACCTTGACGGCTGGAATGTAGCGGAAAGGTCAAATGAAACAATAGCTGCCTTTGCTTGAGTGTACGTTATGCAAATTATCCCTTGAATAAGCGTCAAACAATAGGAGTTTGTTATTAAATATCAGAAACCGAATATATACTGCTTTATGTCACGAAAGTAAAACCTGTGTTTTTGTATTACGTCTGCTCGAACTGACACAAAAGATTTGAAATATTGCCGAGAGTGAAGTAACAGTGGATGATATTTAATCCATAAGTCATTAAACAAACTTGGGGAGCTGAAAGAGCTGAGTAAAGAAAGAGACAGAAAACAGAGCAAATTGAATGTGCTTCAGAATACGATATAATAACAGTAAATCAGTGTAAATATAGCGTTAGTTTTATGTATGACCGGTAGATAGTTATGTTTTAGTTTAGCCGTGCTTAAATAAATGGTATTGTGAGTTTATATATATATACATATATATATATATATATATATATATATATATATATATATATATATATATATATATATATATATATATATATATATATATATATATATATATATATATATATATATTTATATACATACATACATATATATATATATATACATATATATATATATATATATATATATATATATATATATTATGTATGCATGCATGTATGTATGTATAACTGAATCACGAAAATATGGAGCGTGACGAATATATAAAGAAACAAAATCCACGAAGGAAAGAGAAACAATGGAGTGCTGCGAGGCCTTTCGACTTGTCGTCATATATATATATATATATATATATATATATATATATATATATATATATATATATATATATATATATATATATATATATATATATATAATTGTGTGTGTGCTTTATCGTAACTACAGACTCCTATTCACATACAAAATTTCACATTGACAAAATATTCCCATACACTTGAAACTTTCCAGTGTGAACCTTTTGATTTAGAGAAACGCGAAAATCAATCTAGCGATCTCTTTATAAAGTGAACTAATATGTTACTCTCCCCCCGACGGACAGGAAAAGATATACTGAAGGGAAGCGAGAAAAGATGGCCCTATACCATTCATCGGCGCTCACCTCTTCATTAAATAGGAAAATAACAGTGGTCACGTGACGGCAAGATTTATCCCCCAGCCTTCCGAATGCGTCGCGAATTTCGCCCTAATGATTGATGTGCCTAAGGCCGTAATTCCCATCATTTCCCCCTCACGGCCATATCAGCCCGAGTACCTCAGTGCATAAGATGACTGGTTAAAGGGCAGCACCCATTTACTTACTCGGTGGCCGTGGTTGGATCGCCGAGTTCATAGTTAATATTAAGCGTTAGCGTTATTGCCGTTATCAGCGTAATGATCGTCATTACGCGCCTGTTTAAGTACTGTTGTTGTGCAGAGAAGCGCTTTGTTTCTGCAGGGTATGGCGGAGTTTGCATTACAGTGGTATATCGGGTGCTTTGGAGGCTCCAACGCCTCGCGTTATGAAGGTGCTGATTTTCTTGGGAGTTGCTGTTTGTTTAGTCAGTTGTAGTTTTCGTTGAATCGTTAAGAAATTCTGTTAAAAGGGCCTTCAGTAAATGTGAGTGAATTCACACTGCTCACACATAATATAAATATATATATATATATATATATATATATATATATATATATATATATATATATATATATATATATGTATGTATGTATATGAGTGTGAATAGAGATAGATATATAGAGAGAGAGAGAGAGAGAGAGAGAGAGATTGAGTGTAGAAAGCCTGATAAATGAATTACTAAAAAAAAAAAATGGGCTTGCCTATGATGCACATATAACAACATTCTATCTGTCTGTGTGTCTGTCTGTCCGTCTGCATTGTCTGTCTGCATTGTCTGTCTGCATTGTCTGCTTGCCTGAATTGTCTGTCTGTGTCAGTACAGGAACCGTAATCTTTTCTGAAGGTTATCATCGCCGCATTTCAGAGTCTCCATTTGATCTTAAGCTCTGGGTTTCTCCTTTGAAAGAGAAAATTTTTTTTGCAATCGCTGTCATTTTTCCAAAATCACTGTCACCCCGTTTTTTTTAAGGCCATTTCAAGGCTTCGACTTTGATTGATTAGTTAGAGGGTGAGCTGAGGCATCAACGGCTGCTCAGCTTTTGTTTTGGATCAGATTTTTGCAGATGGTGCAGCTTATTCTTTGAGATGTTGCAGCTTATTGCAGAAAGATACCTGCGTGAGTCCTTGATTATTATTATTATTATTATTATTATTATTATTATTATTATTATTATTATTATAATAATAATAATAATAATAATAATAATAATAATAATAATAATTATTATTATTATTATTATTATTATTATTATTATTATTATTATTATTATTATTATTATTATTATTATTATTATTATTGTAGAGTAGATGAAACCTATTCATATGGAACAAGCCCACCACAGTGACCATTGACTTGAAATTCAAGCTTCCAAAGAATACGGCGTTCATTAGGAAGAAGTAAGAGGAAGTAAAGGGGAAATACAAAAAGGAGAGATCCCACATATTAAAAAAAAGATAAACAAAAATTTTGATAAATAGATAAATGTTTATGCAAACGTGACGTATATATATATATATATATATATATATATATATATATATATATATATATATATATATATATATATATATATATATATATATATATATATATATATATATGTTTCGTCACAGTCACTCACCCGACGGCTTGTGATATAACCAGTCGTGGACGAAGAGTCTCATCCTCACCTGTCAGTCATCGTCACGCGACATTGAGCAGACTATAGCCTTGCATGCAGAGTGTACCGGGCAGTTTTATTGAATTAAAGCGTTTGGAAGAAATGGAGTGAAGTTTGACGAATTTCACGCATTCAATTTTGTTTGGAATCGGTTTGTTTTTTTAAAGGTAGCTTTCAAGTTGTTTCTTTGAAGATTTTGCATTTAGGTTCGAAGGTCTTACATTTTATTATTATTATTATTATTATTATTATTATTATTATTATTATTATTATTATTATTATTATTATTGTCGTTGTTGTTACGTTTATTCTTATCATTGTCCTTACTCAGATAAGAGGAATTTTAAAGGAAAAATTACTTTCTGATTGTCATGAGGAATTTTAAAGGAAATTACTTTCTGATTGTCATTTTACCTTTGCAGTTTAATTTTATATATTTCTTTTTCCCATAGTGCTTTTTAAAACAGCTGTAATTTCCAAAATAAAGTATTTGAGAAATCCTCAAACGACGCACATACTTCTATAGCTGATCCGTCATTTCATTCACAACAAACATAAACATAGTCATCCACTGTGCCATCATCTCCAGACTCCGTTATTCCCTTTATTCCCTTCCATTTCTTCTTTCCTCCTTTTGCAGGTCATGCATGAACCCCCTCCCCACCCTCTTACCCCCTCCCCCCCCACGTAACCCCTCCCCTCCCCCCGGGCCTCACTTCAGTACCGAAGGGCGTCGAAAAAGACCACTAAAGACATACGAAGCCTTGGAAAATATCCATTCTATTTCAAGAAGATCGCCTTAAACCACA
The DNA here is from genome assembly GCF_040412425.1 of Macrobrachium rosenbergii. Classification (NCBI taxonomy): domain Eukaryota; kingdom Metazoa; phylum Arthropoda; class Malacostraca; order Decapoda; family Palaemonidae; genus Macrobrachium; species Macrobrachium rosenbergii. Next base: position 27,698,459 of record NC_089791.1, on the reverse strand, counting down.
AACCGTCTCCGTTGCCCGAAACTTATGGAAGGAGTTCATTCATATTTTAGTGCAGCTGAGAGCTGCGGTTAATGCCGAGGCGGAGGAGGAGGAGGAGGAGGAGGAGGAGGATGGAAGAGAAGGGAGAGGAAGGAGGAGGGGGAAGAGGAGGAAGATGGAGGAGGAGGAGGAGGAAGAGGAGGGGATGGAGGAGGGATGGAGGAGAAGGAAGAGGAAGGAGGAGGTGGAAGAAGAGGAAGATGGAGGAGGAGGAGGAGGAGGAGGAGGAGGAGGGAGGAGGATGCAGGAGGGTGGAGGAGAAGGGAGAGGAAGGAGGAGGGGGAAGAGGAGGAAGATGGAGAAGGAGGAGGAGGGGGAGGATGGAAGAGGAGGAGGAAGAGGAGGAGAAGAAGAATGAGGAAGAACAGAAACAGGGAAGAGAGAGAAAGAGGCAATGAGAGCGGAGAACGAAGAGGCACAGGATAACGGGAAGAAAAAGGCGAAGGAGGAGGAGAGAGAGAGAGAGAGAGAGAGAGAGAGAGAGAGAGAGAGAGGGAGGGTGACCATACACATCTCTCAGAGAGTCTGAAGGTGTAAAATGTAATATTGAAGGAACAAGGCTGAAAAGGTATAGGAGTCCCGTGGGGACAGGGCTTGCACAAAAGGTGTTTTGCCTCGGCTCTGTGGAGAAAACACGTCTTGTTTTGATGGGCCCTTTCTTCTATGGCCAGGTGAATATGTGAGATGTGAATAGTAGCAGGTTCGGGGCGTCAGGAGCTGATTAAATTTTCGTTAAGGGGGCTGGGCTAGTCAGATTTTGATGAGTCATTTCTGTGCATAACCATTCATTCTCTCTCTCTCTCTCTCTCTCTCTCTCTCTCTCTCTCTCTCTCTCTCTCTCTCTCTCTCTCTCTATATATATATATATATATATATATATACATATATGTGTGTATGTATATGTATATGTATATTATATATATATATATATATATATATGTGTGTGTATATTTGTGTATATATGTATATATTGTATGCGTATGTTTCGTTTGTTTTTTCATGTATCTCAATATGTATTTTTATGCCTGTATGTATAATACTGCATCCCAGGTGGCATACAGCTTATTAGATCTTTCAAGGCACAGAGAGAGAGAGAGAGAGAGAGAGAGAGAGAGAGAGAGAGAGAGAGAGAGAGAGAGACGAAACTTCCCTTAACAGCCAGTCTTGAGTTTAGAGTTCTTTTACTTATCATTTTTAACACATAATGGCTGAGACTGCGGCAGGAGGCGTAAGCCCTTGTGGTGGCCCTTTCTGGTGGCCAGAGAACAAAAAGAAAGAAAGAAAACAAAAAAATAAGTTACACACCCTTTGTATTTACTGGAGGGCAAAATTGAGAATATTTACCTTTTTCCGGACCCCACTTGGGACAAGAGACCGCCCCCTTTTTTTTTCCGGGAAGGTAGATTTTTGTGGTGGGTTTAATTGTTGGCAATTCGGTTAGAATTCCAAAAGCGTTGTTTCGCCTCGTATTGTCCCCGTGTTGTCTTTGTTTCGTTGTTGTTGCCCTGTCAGGCTGGGCATGTCCTTTTAGCCGGGAATGTTTTCCTTCATATTTTCATCCCTATTTAGCTCAGAAAAGCTGTGGGTGTATGGGAGTTGTATGTATGTATGTATATATATATATATATATATATATATATATATATATATATATATATATATATATATATATATATATATATATATATATATATATATATATATATATATATATATATATATTTTTTTTTTTTTTTTTTTAACAGAAGCTGTTAGGAATGTTGTGTTTTTCACTTTTCTCTCAAATTAAATTTTGTTCAAAGCAGTATTCGTTTAACTTATTTCGTCTGAATGCTGCTCATTTTGAATAATAATAAATAATAATAATAATAATAATAATAATAATAATAATAATAATAATAATAATAATGAAGAAACAGGTCCATACTTATGTAATTGTATAAATATATTTATAAAAAATAAAACTCTGGAGAGAGCTTTCGAGAATCTATACGAATTCCCAAAAGATTTTTGTGTAATTTTATTTTTAAGAATATTTGTACACATACATAACTGAGGCTCTGTTTCTCAGTTTTAAGACTCATGCTACTATGAGTAGTTTCTAAAAATAATAATAATAATAATAATAATAATAATAATAATAATAATAATAATAATAATAATAATAATAATGAAGTGTTGCCTCTCAAAACGTAACAATCGATCGCACAGTGTTTGCCCTTTAGGAATCAATCTTATACTCTTTTTTTTTTTAATCACGTGCCCTTTTTCTTTATTAACAACTGTTTGATAATCATTATTTCACCAGCCCGTGGGTTTAAAAGTCCATTCGCCTTGATACTTCTTTACCTTTTTCTTTTTTAGTAGAACGTGGATTTAAAGGAAAAATAAGCTAAATACACTTCGTTACCTTAAGCAAAATAAAAGTCTCATCAGAGGAATTTGGCTATTAGGTAATGACTGATTTGGATTCTATACATAAGCATATAGATCCATATCTAGGGGACAAAGAGGAGGCTAGAGAATGCCGAAGTTAAGAGGGGGCTGCTGAGGCGGAAGGAGGGACTATAAATGTTGACTGGAGTGTTTAAACTCCTTTCAGCTACTGTGAAAGTGAAGCGTAATGAGGAAGGCTGATCAAATTTCTTAACGCTTCCGAGAGTCACGTCTGAAATAGTGCCTGTAGAAAAGAGATGAAAGCAGATTATTTGGGTTGCAAAGTTGCAAAGCTTATCAGACAAGTACTTGGATCCTTCTAAACCTGATGTTTTCCGATTGAATTTTATCAAGACAAGACCAGTTGACCAGTACCACCACCCCAACCCCATTTCCCCCGTAGGGTTAGTACCGTCAGCACCTCATGCGGTTCACTGTAGGCATTACTTAAAGTTCTTTGCAGCGTGTCTTCGGCCCCTAGCTGCAACCCCTTTCGTTCCTTTTACTGTATCTCCTTTCGTATTCTCTTTCTTCCATCTTACTTTCCACCCTCTCCAAACAATTGATTCATAGTACAACTGCTTTGAGGTTTTCCTCCTGTTACACCTCTCAAACCTGTTACTGTCGATTTCCGTTTCACCGCTGAATGACCTCATAGGCCCCAGTGCTTGGCCATTGGCCTAAATTCTATATTCAGTTCAATTCAACCCCAGTCTTAACCCCAAATGTAATAAGATCTCCCATGACGAATGATTTCCTTATATGGAAGGAGAAGCATCTCAAATTAGGAATAAGAATTATATTACCTATATATGTTCAGCGCCGAGTTATCCGTGTCTGTAATATGATCTTTTTTTTATTTATGGGCTGCTACACAATTAGCAGTTCTACAACTTGTGGACAGATTTTGATGGAACTTCAAGATTAAATTGGACGTGGTGTTATGAATGAAGGATCAAGTTTCAGAGGCGGTCCAAGTCTTGATGCATATCCATTACTGTAACTTAAATAGGCTAGCATTATTATTATTATTATTATTATTATTATTATTATTATTATTATTTATTATTATTTAGGTAGTAGACCGTCTTTCCAAACATTCAGTGATAAAGGTTATAGCTACATCAGCTGCATTCAATATGTCTTTCTGATAACTGAAAAATCAGTTATCAGAAAGATAGAGAAAGCTCTATATAAATTGAATGCAGCTGATGCCTCTATAATCTTCAATACTACATATTATTATTATTATTATTATTATTATTATTATTATTATTATTATTATTATTATTATTATTATTATTATTATTACTGTTAAAGTGTACTATACAGAACGTCTGCTGAAGTAGATTTTCCTTGAATTTTATCCCCGTATTTCTAAAATGAAGAGAATTTTATTTCAATTTGTTAACTGTGAGTTTCAAAGAAATTTATTTCTCTGTTCAATTTCAATTCCCTTTAGTAGGACACACGACTATTTTGAAAGGTTTTTGGGAGTTCCAGTGATTTATAGGGTTTTAATAGAGTCTGCTACCATTGCGAAAAACCAATTTTGCGTTGAATTACCGATTTTGTGGTGGATTTTTTACTCATTCCAGAATTTATTGATTCGTGAAGACCACTGCAGGTAGGATGTTTGCCTTGTGTTAGTTCGGAATGAATTGTACGGTATGTTTACGTCAAAGTCTTTTGTGTGTATGTGTGTGTTTTTGTGTGTGCGCGCGCGTTTGTGTGGCCGTAAAGACCTGTCCACCTAGGAAACATTGTTTGGAGACAAAGTTTTCAAACAGTTTGGAAACAGTTTGAAAACTGTTTGCAAACAGTTTGAAACTGTTTGCAAACAGTTTGGAAACTGTTTGCAAACAAAGTTTACAAACTGTCTGCAAACTGTATACAAGTTTCCAAACTTTGTTTCCAAACAATGTTTCTTAGTGTGGACAGACCGTAAGTTACAGACGAGCTTTCCTAAACACTTGAGTAAGTGGAACCTTTTACGCTGACGTTAAAAAAATAAATAAACAAAAAGTAATTCCTGTGTGTGTGTGTGTTTGTGTGTGCGTGTGTGCGCGCGCTTGTGTTTGTGTGGCCGTAAAGACCTGTCCACACTAGGAAACACTGTTTGAAAACAAAGTTTTCAAACAGTTTGCAAGTTTGGAAACTGTTTGGAAACAAAGTTTACAAACTGTCTGCAAACTGTTTACAACAGTTTCCAAACTTTGTTTCCAAACAGTGTTTCCTAGTGTGGACAGGCCGTAAGTTACAGACAAGCTTTCCGAAACACTTGAGTAAGTGGAGCCTTTTACACTGACGATAAAAAAAATAAATTAAAAACTAATTCCCGCATGGGGTGTGACATGAGATATCAATTTTGGATAAATTCTACCTCATGAATGTGATATGAGCTTCGTTTTACACATTTCATGTCACTCTGTTAATGGAACTGCACATTTTATGCCATTTGGGGATAAGTATTGCATATTGGAGAAGTGACATTAATTAGCAAATTTCATGGTAGTGATTTTAATTGTACAGACAACATAGAAGAGTGGCTGATAGAGAAGGCTTGAGCGATCGTAAGGTATCAGTTCAGGAAATGCCAAATCAAACTAGGTTATTATTATTATTATTATTATTATTATTATTATTATTATTATTATTATTATTGATGGTGGTGGCGCCAAGGGTTTCGTTGCTGTTCGTCGATTGTTTACGATGATAGAAATGTAATAGTTATATTAATTATGGTGATTCGTATCACATCAGTTCGAGAAGTGCCAAATGAGATTAGGTTTTGTTATTATTATTATTATTATTATTATTATTATTATTATTATTATTATTATTGTTGTTGTTGTTGTTGATGCTGTTGTTGTTTCATTGTGCCAGGTTTGTTATAATTTTGTTTAAGAAAATATTACTTGACAGCCATCTGAAAGATGATGAACTTTCACTTTTTATACCTAACTGGTCTTGTTAAGTAAAGAATATCGAATTAAAAGCTCCAAGAGAAAGTATGATCTAAACAGGTAACTCATATAGAGAATATGATACGTGTATGTAACCCCTGTAGTAGGGGGATAGTGCCGTCAGTGCACCTCATGCGGTGCACTGTAGGCATTGCTTGAGGTTCTTTGCAGCGTCCTTCGGCCCCTAGCTGCAACCCCTTTCATTCCTTTTACTGTACCTCCGTTCAGATTCTCTTTCTTCTTACTTTCCACCCTCTCCTAACAATTGATTCATAGTGCAACTGCGAAGTTTTCCTCTTGTTACGCCTTTAAGCCGTTTTAGCTACCAATTTCATTTCAGTGCTGCATGACCTCACAGTTCCCAGCGCTTGGCCTTTGGCCTAAATTCTGTACATATATTCTGTAACATATTTGGCCTAAACTCAATGCATATATTCTGTAATATATTTGACCTAAATTCAATACATATATTATGTAACATATTTGACCTAAATTCAATACATATATTCTGTAACATATTTGACCTAAATTCAATACATATATTCTGTAACATATTTGGCCCAAACTCAATAGCCTACATATATTCTGTAATATATTTGACCTAAATTCAATACATATATTCTGTAATATATTTGACCTAAATTCAAGACATATATTGTGTAATATATTTGACCTAAATTCAATACATATATTCTGTAATATATTTGGCCTAAATTCAATACATATATTCTGTAACATATTCTATAGGAGAATATACACACTAACTCCGACTCCACTAGACTGGACATTCTCGTGATATCGAATTCCCCAAAAATAGATAAGACCGGAGAGAAAAAGGGGATTAACCGCCATTAAGCCGGACTTTTTTCCCTCCCAGTCTTTCTATTTTGGCGTTTATCCGGATTATTCCTACGCCTGGATCTTCATTCGAGTAAATTTAGTCTCATTTCAACTCGCTAGGCGTTCCCAAGGTGATTCTGAGGCTTGATATTAAATTTAATACTTATATAGGTATCATTCTCCTCCCTAGAGGACTGTCATTGCCTGCAGTTAATTGTTTGTGTAATTGTAGTTAATTGTTTGTGTAACTGAATAATCATACGTTGCTGTCGTTTGGCGTTGAAGTTGATGCAACGTTAGGTAATGGTGGTAGTGACAGTTAGCCTTTGTTGAAGCGTTGTTTTACAGTATATATAAGCCTTTGTTAGAACGTTATTTAATAGTTAGCCTTTGTTGAAACGTTATTTTACAGTATATAAGCCTTTATTAAAACGTTAGTTTACTGTGAGCATTTCTTGAAACGTTGTTTTACAGTATATATAAGCCTTTATTAAAACGTTATTGTATAGTTAGTCTATGTTGAAACATTGTTTTACAGTATATAAGCCTTTGCTAGAAATTTATTTTACAGTTAGCCTTTGTTGAAACGTTATTTTACACTTAATTTTGTTAAAACGTTATTTTATGGTTAGCCTTTATTAAAACGGCATTTAACAGTTAGCCTTTGTTAAAACGTTATTTTACACTTGGCCTTTGTTAAAACGTTAATTTACACTAAGCCTCTGTTAAAACGTTATTTTACACTTAGTCTTAAAACGTTATTTTATGGTTAGCCTTTATTAAAACGGCATTTTACAGTTAGCGTTCGTTAAAACGTTATTTTACACTTGGCCTATGTTAAAACGTTAATTTACACTAAGCCTTTGTTAAAATGTTATTTTACACATAGTCTTTGTTAAAAAGTTATTTTACAGTTAGCCTTTGTTAAAACATTATTTTACAGTTAGCCTTTGTTAGAACGATATTTTACGGTTAACCTTTTCAAAACTTTATTTTACACTTAACCATTTCAACACATTATTTTACAGTTAGCCTTTGTTAGAACGTTATTTTACGGTTTACCTTTTCAAAACTTTATTTTACACTTAACCATGTCATTACGTTATTTTACAGTTAGCCATTGTTAAAACGTTATTTTACATTTAGCCTTTGTTGAAACTTTGTTTTACACTTACCCTGCGATAATATGTTATTTTACACTTAACATTTGTTCAAACGTTATTTTACACGTTATAGATGTGCTGTTTGCTCTGTGTGTAAGACTCAGGGGTAAAAAAAATAGAAAGGTCAC
>NC_089791.1:27673387-27685887 GCF_040412425.1 Macrobrachium rosenbergii | reverse complement strand
TGAGTCATTTTTTTCGCGAAGCTCGGGAGGAAAGTGTTCATTGAGGCTTAAGAAGGTCAAGTCTGTTTTATTTTTTAGCTTTCTGTTTTTGTTTTTATTTACTCCGTATGCACATATTATTCTTCATTGTTGTCAAAGAAATGAATGGTGTTCGAATATTTTGTTCTTGTATGTAAAAAGAAATCTAGGCGTCATATATATGTAACTTTTTTGATTTCCATAGGACCTTAGATGGAATTAGAGGTCTGTCAATTTCATGACAATTATTTTTTTAGATAAATACCAAATTTCTTGTTCATAGAGTATTAGCGTCCACTACTTCACTTTTGCTCTTTATAATGAAATACTGGTCATTTTTAATCTCTCTCTCTCTCTTTCTCTCTCTCTCTCTCTCTCTCTCTCTCTCTCTCTCTCTCTCTCTCTCTCTCTCTCTCTTTTACGCTTTAGTGTGCATCTGTTGTGAGTGAGTTTAAGTTTTTAAAATTCAATTTCGTTAAATGATTCAGAATTTTACGTGGATGTAACATTTTGCATAATACTTGACTCATTTTTATGTACAGAATGTATAGGACGAAAAAGTGTTACACTAGCCATCACCAACAGATAATTGAAAAATAAAAAAAAAAAAGGAAATGAGATTATGCAAAATCATTTTCATATTTTGAATATAATTTTTCCCGTTCAGCGAGGTAATTATTTCGTTTCATTCAACAACAGTGTGACGTTAGCTTGTCCCCAAACTTTTTCTTCCGTGCAGGGAAGATAATATTGATTTTTTTTTTTTTTTTTTGCTCCCCAGAAACTAAAAGCAAAGAAAAAAAAATATCAATTGCTTCGTCGTTCTTGACAGAAAACTTTGTTCGCTGCTTCAAAAGAAAAGAATTCAGAAGGAAAACTTGGACTTTTTTTTTTCCTTTGCAATAGCTCTCTCTCTCTCTCTCTCTCTCTCTCTCTCTCTCTCTCTCTCTCTCTCTCTCTCTCTCTCTCTCTCTTGATGGATGTAAACCAGTTATTTGTTATTATTGGGGAAAATTAAGAGAGCGTAGAGTTTTATTCTGCAACTGAGAAACATCTGATCTTTTCCGTTCCAGGTACATTTTTCCCTTAAGCGCAAATTTTGTTCTTGCTCAGAAAAGGGTTTTACGTTGAAGCTTGTTTTTCCTTCCAGCAAAGAATCTTTGTTCCAGCTGAATATTTCCCCCCTTTCGCAACAAGATAGTCTTTATATGTTTTCCCCCTTTTTTTTGCTTTATATTTCCAAGTTTTTAAAAGGAAACAAGAAAAATATTTGTCCACTTCCTCCCAACAAGAAATATGTTCGTTTCTTCTCCCCGAAAGAGGGAAAATCTTGGACGTTTTCTTCTCTCTGACGGCGAGGAAAACTTGTTCTTTTTGTCCTCTCGTCACATAGAATTTTCCTGGAACGCCTAACCCTTCCCCCCACCCAGCCCTCTCTATTACCCACCCACCCACCCTCCTCCTGGAACGCCTAACCCTTCCCCCACCCAGCCCTCTCTATTACCCACCCACCCTCCCTCCCCCAAGCGCTTTTACTTTTCAGATGTTCTTTAATTATCAAAGCTCTGGCATCCAAAGGAGTGGGCGGGCGGCTCTTGTGGGAATAAACACGGTGCCTTTTAAGGTACCCGGGAGGCGCTGCGTTCTCGCTATTATTTTGAGACGTTTTTAACGGTGTTTCGTTTTGTGTATGTGTGTGTGTTTTTTTTTTCGTGCTCTTTTAACGAAATGGTTTGATCTTCTTAGTTTTTTTTTTTTTAAGAGTTTTGACGGTTTAGTCAGGATTTACCGTCCTTTTTTGATGAATGGTTTTGATGTTTTTTTTTTTTATAAATATTTCCATTTTTTTCTTATGTTTTCAACGAGGTTTTTTGGTTTTATAGTGTTCGTTTAATAGTTATTTCTTATGCATTAATTTTCTGTCAGTTTATTTTGTATTTTAATTGGTTTCATGGGTTTTATTTCAGGTTCTTTGGTAAAGTTTTTTCTTAATTTTTATTTTTCATCTTTTTTGATACCGAGTTTGAAAAAAAAAAATGGAAAGTACATTTTTGGTTTTCTCTTACTAGTGGAAAGTTTTGATAATTATTTAAAGACTTTATGAATTTTGAACATTTTTAACGTTACATTCTGGTTTCTCATGTATTTGTTTTGGAAAACTTTGATGGTTTTCTTACGCATTTTATTTATTTTTGGGTATTAAAGCATTTCCCAGTTATCCTTTGACTTTATAATACAAGGTTTTGATAACTCCAATTTCGCTTACTTTTTTAGTTTTCTGTAAAAGAAAACTATTGTGCCGGCTTTGTCTGACCGTCCGCACTTTATTTCTGTCCGCCCTCGGATCTTAAAAACTATTGAGGCTAGAGGGCTGCAAATTGGTATGTTGATTATCACCCCCAATCATCAAACATACTAAATTGCAGCTCTCTAGCCTCAGTAGTTTTTATATTGTTTAAGGTTTAAGTGATCCATAATCGTGCTTATGACCACACCAAGATAGATGTATTTTCGGCGGCCTTGATGATACGCTGTAGTGGCTGTACAGAAAACTCGATGGCGCCGAAGAGACTTTGGCGCAATTTTTACTTGTTTTTTATTGATTTTGTGAACTGTGGGTACACTAGTTCAGAGGAATTTAACGTTTGCGAAAATCAAATTGATGGTAGGCTGGTGACCAGAATGTTCGTTGGCTTACGTTTCCTTCGGAAATTTATATTTGAAATTAAAAATACTCTAGAATAGTATATTATTAATTATCTATCTTCTGTCTAGACTCACCAAGAGGAAAAATAATGAATGTTTTGACTGTATTATACCCTCCCTTGAAAGAAATAGCAGTCTTGTTAGAAATGGAGAGAAGGCAGTTCTTTATATATATATATATATATATATATATATATATATATATATATATATATATATATATATATATATATAAAAATAAAATCCTTCATGGATTTTATCTTTATTTATATATTCATCACGTTCCATATTTTCAAATGATTCAGTTATACATACATATATATATATATATATATATATATATATATATATATATATATATATATATATATATATATATATATATATATATATATATATATTTATATATATACACATATATACACATACATTTATACATAAATGAACGCACCCCTGGAAAAAAGTGGAGTTCCTTTTAATCTCAAAGCTTGCGAAAAACGTTGCCTGTTTCTGCAAACTGTGCATTTAGGGGGTGCTAGAACGTTTTGCAATAAAAGCCGTGAAAACTGGTGATTAGAGCAACTGTCACGGAACTTTATCGATGCAAATAGCAAAAGGCCCCAGCCATCATTGAGGCCATCGCCTCCCCGGAATGCAATGGGATTGAATTGCAATTCAACGCCCATTGTCTTCCCGAGTCAGCAGCGACATCATGCTGGAACCTGGAACAATAAACTTTGCTTCTCTCTCTCTCTCTCTCTCTCTCTCTCTCTCTCTCTCTCTCTCTCTCTCTCTCTCTCTCTCTCTCTGTGTCCTGCCCCCCTGTATTATGCTCGGCCTAGGAACTATAAACTTTGCTCCTCTCTCTCTCTCTCTCTCTCTCTCTCTCTCTCTCTCTCTCTCTCTCTCTCTCTCTCTCTCTCTCTCTATTATGCTTGGACCACACTCTATAAACTTTGCTTCTCTCTCTCTCTCTCTCTCTCTCTCTCTCTCTCTCTCTCTCTCTCTCTCTCTCTCTCTCTCTCTTATGCTTGGACCAGACACTATAAACTCCTCTCTCTCTCTCTCTCTCTCTCTCTCTCTCTCTCTCTCTCTCTCTCTCTCTCTCTCTCTCTCTCTCTCTCGTAACCTGATTTCCATGAATACATTGTTCCCCTCGAAGTCAACTCACTATGTGGAATATTCTTATCTTAAATGTTAACATTAAGAATGTAATTTTGTTATTAATTTCATTAATTTTTCCGTAAATTTTATATGATTTAAATTTGGGATGTATTGAATATGTATTGTTTTTAGCCCATCAACAGGTCTTGTTGGCAAAATGCGTTGGTGTTTGTGTGTTTGTTTTTTTAAATAAATTTCTGTCTATAGATATGTTTATTGCATCTGATATTTGTCGTGTCTTTTAATCGTGATTTAATATTTAGATTGACTTGGAATTTTGGATAAATAAATCCTACCTAATTTTCTGTAAATTTAGGCGTTCATTCTTGCATATTTTTTGCTTAATTTTGACTCCATTTTGCTGTGTTATTTAGTTAATGCTTTTAGCTTTTGAGTCCCTAAGCACATGTGGCCCTTGTTATAGATTGATTTTCCAGTTTTAGAGAAACGACGTGACTCGAAAATAGGCAGTAAGGGTAAACATTTCCAGTGTTTTATTGTTAACTGTAAAGTTGATATCCTTTGAGTTGCTACGTTTATTAATTTTTTTTCAATAATTTTAATTTCCTAAATTTTTCCCAAATATTGTTATTATTTGTGATTCAGTCAGTAGCCATCGCGCCTCTGCCCTTGCATTTTCTGTCAGCATTTACGTGTTAGTTCCCTCATTTTTGCTGTCTTTCATTTTCAGTTCCCTCATTTTTGCTGTCTTTCATTTTCAGTTCCCTCATTTTTGCTGTCTTTCATTTTCAGTTCCCTCATTTTTGCTGTCTCTGATTTTCAGTTCCCTCATTTTGCTGTCTTTCATTTTCAGTTCCCTCATTTTTACTGTCTCTCATTTTCGGTTCCCTCATTTTTGCTGTCTCTCATTTTCGCTGTAATCCCGAAGACAAACAGCTGGTTTGGCGTGAATATCAGGTACGCTTTGTCCCGTGTTAGGGATGGTTTAACCCAGGCGTAAGACCATGACGGGATTAAGGGTGGGGCACACTCGCGAAATTTAGGGGGATGTAAGGGTCGTGTCGGCAAAGGGACCCTAGCAAGAATTAGGGAATTTGGCAAGGGGGGAAAAGACAGAGGTTAAAGCAAGCTTCCTAGAAATGTATTCCTAATCTCTGCATTTGGGATTATAATTCCGCCCCGGCTCCGGAATGGCCATTGGCAACGACGCTGGACGCCTCTGGAACGACGCAGCCGCCACTGGAACGACGGAACGGAACGGCGGTTGGGCCGGGACGAACTGGCGCGCCCCTTTCCATGGACGCGCTGGAACGGCGAAACGAATCGGTGATCAGCCTACGGTTGGCTTGGGGAAAGCGTAGCAGAGTCATCTTTGCCCGATGCGATGACAGGTTGGAGGTCGTGAGGAATGGAAGTTATGACTGGTTGTTAGTGTCGGGCGGACGCCTGGAATTACCTGCTTATTTGCTCCCGGCTGGATGACGTGTCAGCGGTCCACGGGCAGTGAAATTTTTTTATGGTCTTTTGACACATGTTTCCTTATAATATATTTAGGGGTTTGAGTGCGTGAAGAAAGGTTATAATCTACCCTCCCTTTCTTTCCTGAACATCATATATGTGTCATTATTTTTTATTTGTAATAATTCCAGTCAAGGTACGCTCTTGCCGATTACTTTTATAGAAGAGTCATACAGGTGAGGCGGTTTGTCCAGGGCAGGATGTTGACAAGTCTAAACTTGGAGTTTATTATCTGTAACTATCTTATTACACAGATAATGTATGACTGTACAGGGAGTTTTACTACACAGATATTTCAGGGTAGTTTTGATATCTGTAGTAGAATGTTCTAATGAACTTAGCGTGGTTTAAATAGGTTTGCTACTTGATGATGGCTCCTTTAGCTCTCTCTCTCTCTCTCTCTCTCTCTCTCTCTCTCTCTCTCTCTCTCTCTCTCCGTATATAGATAAAAGAGATCATCGATAATACTTGGTTGATTAAATACCCTTCTCTCTCTCTCTCTCTCTCTCTCTCTCTCTCTCTCTCTCTCTCTCTCTCTCTCTCTCTCTCTCTCTCCGTATAGATAAAGAGATCATCGATAATACTTGGTTGATTAAATACCTTCTCTCTCTCTCTCTCTCTCTCTCTCTCTCTCTCTCTCTCTCTCTCTCTCTCTCTCTCTCTCTCTCTCATATTATCGAATCGAGGAGTGGCGATTGAGACAGTATGAAGATCTAAACCCGAAACGCCCAAAGGGAAAACACATTTCTATAAGTTACCAAAGTATGTTAATGAGAAATGTTAGCCATCAGCCTGATGGTCTGATGGGAAGCCCCCTACCCCCCTCCACTCTCCCCCTCCCCCTCCCCACGGAAACTACCTCTTGCATAACTCGAGTTCTTTAATTCGTTTCTTTATGTAAATGCTATGGTTTTTAGATGCTAATGCCCTGGTTCTTTTTCTTGGAGGGGTGGAGTCGGGGGGCATAATTTCGGTGCACTTGGGCCCCCCGGTTTTATAAATATGCATGTCCTTATGTAGAAAAGTAAACAGCTGAATTTTTCAATGTTGAATGAGTAAATGGTGGCTTAATTCTGCTCCAATTTATGTAATGCAACATACGAGTGAATATTAAATGAATATAGTATTTTGCTGGAAGATTTTGGCTTCTTATCGGAATGAAGTTTTGAATTCTATATTAGATATATCAAATTCTGTAAATGTTATTTTGAATTATATATTGGTATATAAAGATTTCTCGGGCACTGTAAATATTACCCGATAGAACAGACGGTGATTTAAAAAGCAAATCGTTAACAATGCTAGTTATTGACCTACACCTTGGAAGATTCCGTGGGACTCTGGAAACACGGAAGAAGCAGAGCAATGACGAGACAACGGGTGACGGGGATGAAAGACTCCTGAGAGGAGTTGACTCTCGATTTCATGATCTGTGACGCGTGATTAATATAAAGCTTGATAACTGTCGAAAAAATTGTTTAAATTCAGGAAGCCCGTATCAAGGATTTTTTTTAGACATAATTCCTTAAGTAGATAAATAAATTATCTTCAGACAGAAAGAAAATGAAAGCATTACATACAAAAGGCGTGACTTTCAAAAACTGACTTACCTTACCTTACAGACCTTACAATTCGTTCGGGTTGCCCCAGGTCCCTCAGTGTGAGGCGCCTTTGATGTCTACCAGAGAGTTGCTGACGCATCTTCCGGTATATTTTGCATCTTCCAGTCTTGGATGGTCTGGGATGCATCTTAGATATTTGTCGAGCTTATTCTTAAACACATCTACGCTCACTCCTGTTATGTTCCTCAGATGAGCTGGTAGCGCATTGAATAGACGCTGCATTATCGATGCTGGTGCGTGGTGGATTAGTGTCCTGTGTGCTTTCCTTAATTTTCCTGGTATAGTTTTTGGCACTATTAATCTACCTCTGCTTGCTCTTTTTGATAATTTTAGTTCCATGATGTTTTCGGTAATTCCTTCTATCTGTTTCCATGCTTGAATTACCATGTAGCGTTCTCTTCTCCTTTCAAGACTATATAAATTTAAGAATTGTAATCTTTCCCAGTAGTCAAGGTCCTTAACTTCTATTCTAGCTGTAAATGACCTTTGTACACTCTATTTGTGCAATATCCTTTTGGTAGTGTGGGTACCATATTATATTGCTTCCGAAGCTGTCTGAATTCTTTACATTCCTGTATATGTATGTATGAGAGAGAGAGAGAGAGAGAGAGAGAGAGAGAGAGAGAGAGAGAGAGAGAGAGAGAGAGAGAGAGCAAGTACTCTCCGGGTCATTATGATAAGTTAACTCGGACCCTGTCGAAAGCCCTCTGTTATCGACAGAACCATTTTAAAAACCTGCTCCAGCCCTTTCTGGTAACAAGAGAGCCAGATTCTCGGTCACTTCTGATCTCGCGTCCTTTTTAATTTTCTGTAAAAGAAAACTATTGTGCCTGCTTTGTCTGTCTGTCCGCCCTCAGATCTTAAAAATTACTGAGGCTAGGTGGCTGCAAATTGGTTTGCTGATCATCCACCCTCCAATCATCAAACATACCAAATTGCAGCCCCCTAGCCTCAGTAGCTTTTATTTTATGTAAGGTTAAAGTTAGCCATAATCGTACTCCTAGCAACGCTATTGGTACCAACAACACATGCCACCACCGGGCCGTGGCTGAGGCCACCACCGGACAGAAAACTCGATTGCGCCGAAGAAACTTCGGCGCATTTTTTTACTTGGCTTTATTTTCGATTCGAGCAAAGGCTATTTCCCTTCGGGCGATTTTATTTCCTTTCAGGAGGAATCCACTGCTCTTCTCCTGCGATGTTTAACTCCGCCACTTCTACCCGAGTGACAGCATACATAAGCATTGGGTATTGCTTGCTCTGCCCACCCCAAACCCCCTTTCCAATCCATCCCTCCCCCCCGACACACAGGGGCGAGTCAATAGAACTCGCAACTAAAAGAAAGAGGAGGAGGAGGAGAGGGGGAGGAAAAAGAAAAAGAAAATAGACCACGTCCACCCGAAAAGATGCTATCGGGGTCAAGAGGGCCTCTCGTGTTCTGGACCCTCGCCTGGAATGATGAAATACAGTGGCCCCCATTCCGATTCAGACTATTTTTGCCCGAATTTATAAAGAACTTTGCTCTGGAGGCAGGATGGCAAATATTAGTGAGAAATAGAGACGGTGCGAAGTAAAGTATGATGATATCCCCACCCCCCTCCCCAACCACCTCCCACCCCCTGAGAGGGGAGGGGCTGTTGCTGAGAGGGCAGGGAGGCAGCGAGAAGGAAAAGTGTAGGAGGAGGTGGAGGAGGAGGAGGAGGAGGAGGAGGAGTAAGAGGCGACTGGCCAGTGTCTCAGAATAAAAGGGCAATTTTTTCCCTGAAATAACTTCGAAACTCCTGGAGAGAGAGAGAGAGAGAGAGAGAGAGAGAGAGAGAGAGAGAGAGAGAGAGAGAGAGAGAGAGAGAGATCGGTCTGAAAAGAAGAAATGATCGACCTCTTGTGTTTTGTCAACAGACAGAAGTGTTGTTGACTATCGATGGCACCGAGTGTCCTCTGTTTTTCGGAGTTGCCTGCTTGCTCGCTCGTTGAGAGGAGGACCGGCTGAAGGAGAGAGAGAGAGAGAGAGAGAGAGAGAGAGAGAGAGAGAGAGAGAGAGAGAGAGAGAGAGAGAGAGCTAAAAGAAAGTCTTTCTGGTTTGGACAGGGTTTGAGGAAAGTTCCCTCCCTGAAAGAAAGGCGTCCTCTTGATAACGGGGGAGAGAGAGAGAGAGAGAGAGAGAGAGAGAGAGAGAGAGAGAGAGAGAGAGAGAGAGAGCGGGTTTTGTAGGAGTAAAGTTGAAGAAACTAATCGGGAGGGAGACAAACTGATCGAGATAAAATCTTTCTCTCGCGGATCTTCCAAAGGCGAATGGGGACTGAAAAGGAATTTAGGAATTGCTTGTCAGAGTAAGTGAGATTGAAAGCACGTGCTTGAAATCATTTATAGGAAAAGAATGGGAGGGCCTAGTCTCCGCTGGTAGCCCAGACCTGAGTGAAACAGGGAAAATGGGAAAGAGAAAAAGAAGGATGGGAGTTGCTTATTAAAAAAAAAAAGTTTATACCTAAAATCAGAAGAAATGAAAATATGAAGAAAATTCCAAAGTTTGTGTTGATTAAATGAAAACCTCTGATCTAAAATGAAAATAATAGTAATGATTTAATGGTAATTATAAGTAATTATCCAACTTTATGTAATTAAATCAAATTTTTCCTTTGCAATGAGACGGCAAAACCTCATTGAGTGACACCTCGAGATGAAATGTGGAGAGGGAGAGAAAAGAATGTGGAAAAAAAACGAAAAGAATTGGAATAACTCTCATTGTTTTCATTGGAAATATGAGAACTGTATCGGAAAACGATTAACAGAGGAGGAAGAGAGATTTCGAAGACAATAAACTGGGAAATGGTAATGGCAGATACCGCGTCATTGGAATATAAATTCTCGCTGCGGAAAACAACGAGGAACTCTTAATCGTTCCTGAGATTATAAGCTGAAACTTCTATGAGTTTTTTGGCGAAGATGATCTTGGTGGTAAGTCACGTTAAACACTATTGTGATTTCTTTGCATCAAATGAAGTGATTTTTCAATTCATTTTTTGAGCGAGTCGTCTGAAATAACCTTGTGAATTATTTGAACGTATTTTATTTTTTTTAATTCTGTGAAAGAGTGATTGATAAATAAATTGCTTCAGATTTGTCTAGCGATAGAAAATCAATAATGAATTAAAAACAATGAAAGCCAAGGTCGTCAGTATGAATGTAGAGATTACTGAGGGTTATTAATGAGGAAAAAGTTTTTGCTAAATGTACATTTTCGGAGATATTTAGGGGAAAAAAGGATTGCTGTCATTTGTCACCAATTATGGGAAAAACAAGCACGTTAATAAAAGAAGATTGACAATGGAATGACGATAAGGACTTAAGAAGTGGCAAATATTTATAAATGACAGAAGGAGTGAAATGGAATATCAGTCGTGAGAAATATTGACTGGTGGAATGTCCATGTTATGATGCCCAGTAGTTAAAACTGGAAAAAAGATGAATAAAGCCAAATTGGCCCATTACATCGACGAATGGAAGAAAACGGGTTACGAGGTGAACATTCAGCTTTCAAGAAGGCTACCTCTGGAACATTGAACGAATGGCAAAGTGTAGAAGTTTTAATGGAAATGATTTGATCGTTACAAGTTGGGATGGTTATGAATGTCTGTGAAAGGTGAAGGAAAGTGTCCGTAAGTTGAATGAAGCCTTAAATAGTTTCGGCGTAATGGAGACTGTGATTTATTATTACATTTCAAAAATCATGTTGCCATTTTAGAAAATATTATTCCAGACCTGTTGGTGTAATGCACACGGATTCTAACACACACACACACACACACACACACACACACACACACACACACACACACATATATATATATATATATATATATATATATATATATATATATATATATATATATATATATATATATATATATATATATATATATATATATATATATATATATATATATATATATATATATAGTGTGTGTGTTTATACGAGTATGTGTTGTATGTGTATATATATATATATATATATATATATATATATATATATATATATATATATATATATATATATATATATATATACATACGTACTGTACTATATATATTTATGTACTGTATATGTGATAACATTTAACAGAAATTACGACTTATTAAAGGGAAAACCATTTATTAAATATTATAAAACGATTCGCGAAATAACAAACTCATTATCCACGGCAAAAAAAAAAAAAACCACCAAATGGTAAGTGACAAAATACAAAAAATATTTCATATACATGAAAATGGGAGAGCCATTTTCAGAAGAAAAGGAGGTTATTTGCATGTCCTTCCCCTGCCCCCTCCTCCCCTTCCCCAACACCCCCCTCCCCGCAAAAAAATACTGGAGAATATTGGGTTAGCAGAGAACGAGAGTAAAAGGGGAAAATAAAGGCAAAAGAAAATGCAGACTGACTATGAAATATTTGGCGAGGATGGAGGAGGCTCAAGCCATGCTAGATAGATAGCGGCACAATGGATCCGACACCAGCGACAGAGATTTACCATTAGCAAACAAAGTGCATAAGAACATTCCGGCATTATGCAGCCGAAGGAGGAGGAGGGGAGAGAGAGAGAGAGAGAGAGAGAGAGAGAGAGAGGCTGGCTCAACTCTTTCCGCACTAGTCATTTTATGTCCCTTTGACATTCATTTATTCATTTCTCCTTCTCACACCTCGGCACTTGGAGGAAACACACACACATGCACACACACACGCGCGCGCGCACGGACGCACGCAGGGACACTCGTACACACCTACGACTGCGTCCTATTTCCCTATTTCCTATTTCCCCAGCCCCTTTCTCTTGCCCTTCCTCTTCCGAAAGGGGACAGAAAATGATGGAGAGTACTGCTCTTCAGGCGAGGAATGCCTCGAAAGAATAATGGCGAAGTTATTGTGAAAAGGAATCGGTTTTTCTCTCCTCCTCCTCCTCCTCCTCTTCCTCTTCCTTCTCCTCCTCCTCCTCTTTCCTCCTCTTGTGGACCTCCTTATGTTCTGTAGAATAGGGGCACTGTGAGACACGGAGGGCCGCCGGAGGGCGTTGGGTGTGGGCGGACAGGGACTGCTTGGAAGGGAAGAATTCATTTCAAGGAAATTGTCAGAGAAAGGAGCATTAATCTTTAAAACAATCTGTAGCCTAGACAGACATCCTGGTAAGTGATGAAGAAGGAAGTTCGCATTTAGAAGAAGAAGAAGAAGAAGAAGAAGAAGAAGAAGAAGAAGAAGAAGAAGAAGAAGAAGAAGAAGGATAAGAGATGCGAAGGAAGAATACACACAAACACACACTAACGCCAAATAATAGTTCGAATTTAGAAGAAGAAGAAGAAGATAAGAAGGAAGTTCGAATTTACAAGAAGAAGAAGAAGAAGAGGAAGAAGAAGAAGAAGCAGAAGAAGAGGGAGATAAGAAGGAAGAACACACACAAACACATACACACTCGCGCCAAATAATAGACTGGAGTCCTCGCCCCCTGGGCGCCACCTATTGGCTG
>NC_089791.1:27665887-27670887 GCF_040412425.1 Macrobrachium rosenbergii | reverse complement strand
TATATATATATATATATATAGATATTATATATATATATATATATATATATATATATATATATATATATATATATATATATATATTATATATATATTTATATATATATTTACTTGAGAGTTTTTCCTGTGATATAATTTTTTCCTTGAAGATATTCTTCTGATCTTATATTTTTGTATTGATTTCTTTCTGTGCTGTTTTTCCCTTTAATCTCTAAAGTATCGACCTGTGACCGTATTTTTTTTTAATTGAAGGAATACGCTGGATTTTTTATATTTTTTTTCTTATTTAAGATTTCTTCATGTGATGCAATTTTTTCTCTTTAATATAAGATATCCTTTAGAGATTTTATTTTTTTCATTTTATTAAAAGAATACGCTGATTTTTATATATTTTTTTCCTTATTGACGATATTTTCCTGTAATTTTCTTTTTAATCTCAGTTATTTTTCTCTTTACTGAAAGTTTTCCATTGGTACAATGTTTTATTTAAACTTAGGTATCCTATAGGTTTAAACCTAGGTATCCTATAGGGCTTATTTTCGTTCGATTCATTACATACTAAAGTGGTATGTTTTTTTTTTTACTTAAGGTATCCTCTGTTTAACATTTCTTTATTATATAGTTGATGGAAGCATCGGTATGGCCTCATATAAGCGCGGCTGGATTGTTTTTTTTTTTTGACACGCCTTGGTAATTGACTTGTAATGTCCTTAATTACTGAAGACAAAACGTTCGTAAGATTATCTCAATAAATGTTATCCATTTGATTGTGGAATGCGTGGTCTGTGGTGCGGACTTATTTTATTTATATTAAAAAAAAAAGCTATGGAAATATTAAGCGACTGAAAGTATTACGTAATTTTGATGTAAAAGAGAGTTATGAGATGAAAGGTAATCTGCAAGGCAAGTCTTCGAAACAAGCCCCCGTAGTGGGGTAGTGCCGTCAGTGCATCTCATGCGGTGCACTGTAGGTATTACTTAATAAGGTACTTTGCAGCGTGCCTTCGGCTCCTAGCTGCAACCCCTTTCGTTCCTTTTACAGTACCTCCTTTCATATTTTTCTTCCATCTTACTTTCCACCCTCTCCAAACAACTGATTCATAGTGCAACTGCTTTGAGGTTTTCCAATCCTGTTACACCTTTCAAACCTTTTACTGTCACTTTCCGTTTCAGCGCTGAATGACCTCATTGGTCCCCGTACTTGGCCTTTGGCCTAAATTCTATAACCGATTCATCGAAACAAGAAGCTCAAATCACGCGCAAAAAAGGTCGAAGAAGTTCATTCTCTAAATCTCCAAGTTCTCTCCTGTAAGTTCTCCGCCCTTATCCTGAGGAGAAGCTGTGACGCCAGTTTTAGTAGCCATAAATCAATCAATCAGTCCTAAGGAGAACGAGGAGAATAAAAAAAAAAAAAGGTGTAGGATCAGTGAGATAACTTCATTATTACGACCACTCAAAGTCGACGGCGCCAGGAAGCTCGCAGGGCGACCTTTCACCTTCAGGAATAGGAGATTGTCCTTGATGCTCTGTCAGTGTCACAAATAAAGGAGAAATGATTGCTGGGGATCTGCAGACAATGGTGGGATGTCGGGGAAAATCTGTCAGATTGGAAGTAACTAAATATAGGCGTCATTGGAAAGCACGAGGCAAGGATGTTCACTTTTCTGCATTATATACGTTCGTAATGACTCTCTAAACAATCTGTTTGTAGAGAGAATAGCAAGAGTGCGTTAAATAATTTCTTATGTTATATATATATATATATATATATATATATATATATATATATATATATATATATATATATATATATATATATATATTATATATATTATATATATATATATATATATATATATATATATATATATATATATATATATATATATATATATATATATATATATAAATATATATATGTATATTTATGTATATGTCTATATATATTTATGTCATATATATGTGTGTTAGTTTATATGAAATCCTTTTTCTAGTTATTTTAGGCATTTCAGATCACCTATGCCCCCCCCCCTTTAAACTGAAACGCCAGGAACGAAGTCACCCACAAGAGTCCCAAAAAATCCTCAGCCCCTCTGAGTGGTTTGTTGTAATCCTGCTTAGAGGAGGCACCTTTGCTTTGTTTGTGGGGGCCCAGAGTTACTAAGGCTTCTGGGAGTCAAGGAGGAAATTATTGTGGAGAGAGAGAGAGAGAGAGAGAGAGAGAGAGAGAGGAGAAAAAAAAGAAAGGATGAAATAATTCCAAAGGTAGCGGCTTAAAACAAAGAGGATTAGTTGATGTGATTGCATCAGCTGCTGCAACTCCATTTGCCTGTTTGCAAGTCGCTTTGCCCTAAATGCAAATAAAACAAATAAATGAGTAAATAAAAATGGGTCACGCTGAAATGTCCGAGTGCCTTCCTGCTGGCTGTTGTTGTTGCTGTTGTTGTTTGTTGTTGTTTGTTGTTTTGTTGTGTATTTGTTAACTTGTTTGCATTCGGGCCCTCCCAGCAGCCCCTTGAAAACACGGTTGCGGAATCGGACGAGGAAATCCCAAATGGCGTCGACATTTGAGTGAGGTTTCTCCGCCCCCCGCCCCTCTCGGTTTTCCCCGTTCGGTTTTCCCCCAACTCTTTCATACCCCGCTCGTCCTGCTCGGCGAATGAATTCATTCTCTCGTTCGCGGAATGTTTCCCCCCCCCCCCCAGAGGAAAGAGCTCTGGCGAATTACGGGGGGAAAATGAATCTCTTGATTGTTTTTTTTTCTTCCCTCATTCAAGCCGTGTGCCAAATGTGATTCGGTTTATGAACAGCGCAGGAATTGTTTCCTTTGCCTTGTATTTTTATATAATAGTTTTCTCCTTCCTTCGTGGATGTGGAAGGTATGGTGATCGTGGTAACTCTTTTCAGGTAACAGTCTTATTTGGAGTAATTGAAAGTGTGAGCCGTTACCTTCATGATCTCGTCATTTGCAACGTTACTGTGGAGGTGCGTTTAATTGACACGCTGATATTCTTTGCAATTGCATTTCATGCAAACCTAATGCATTAGCATCCTACTTTTGCTTCCTGCGTACGCGTTGAAAGCACTTCAATCGCGTTCAGTCTCTGTTAAGATGTTGCTTAGTTTAATGCAGTCCAGATCGTTCATATTTTCTTTATCTTCATCGTCCATGTTTATTTTTAGAAGCTTTCTCATCGGCCTTCTCCCGGTCCATCAAATGGGTCTTTATGGTTTGAGACTTTCTTGAAATTACTTATTCTTCTGTTTCATAACTATTTTTTAATCTACGTGTCTTTCATTCACGACTTGAGAGATGCGAACACTCTGATTCAGTAGTTAAAAAAGCACTAAGAAAAATATTTCACTTCATTATTGCATCAGATCTGCAATTTGGAAGATAGGTTGGCCACAGAGCTGACATTCAGGAATTCGAGAAAAAAAAGACGTTTGTAAAAAAAAAAAAGATAGTTTGTGAGAAGGGGGCGATCAATATAGATTTTGGTAAACTCCCTATCTGGCTAAGGAATTATTCAGCAGCTAATCAGCTTTTCAATTATCAGCGTGGAAAGTTAAATCTGACTTCTTTTTTTTCCACGCTAGGTGAAGTTCAATTTCTCATCCCGAAAAATTAAGTAAATCCTCACGTTTCAAGTGTTTATTTCTTTAATGAATTCGTAAGGTGGAGTTTTCTGTTCACGACATTTAGAGAAATCTCATTGGTCCAAGGCTGTGTTCTCGACGTGTCTGTAAAGTGTTTTATTATAGATTAACGTATCTATACCATCAAAAATTATTATTATTATTATTATTATTATTATTATTATTATTATTATTATTCAGAATACGAACCCTATTCATAATTATGGAACAAGCCTCCAGAGGCCGTTGACTTGAAATTCAAGCTTCCAAACAATATGGTGTTCATTTGTAATTCATAGAAGATAACGGTGGAAACAAAAAGAGGGGATCAGTTATTAGAAAATAAAAAATAAACATAAAATTAATAAATAGATAAACGTGTAATTTAATCGTAAAATACAGCGTATCTGTACCATAAAAAAATTTTTGGTGATGTATGAGAGGGTCGAGGCCTTAAGAACGTTTGTACCTTTCTGGAGATCGCTTAAAGGTACCTTTATTTTACCTGCTGGTGTAAGAGGCAGTGATGAGAGGCTAGCCCCCTGTGTTGAAAGAGGCTAGCCCCGGATTTCTGGAGTGCAATTTTAAATGTGAGGTTCATTGTCCGTAGACTTTCGGCATTTAAGCCACCTGAGAAGTTGAATGTGCAAATACACTTGCCTATTATCGCCAAGAGATAATGTTTTGTCATAATAGTTTACACACAAATGCCCGTCTACCATGCTCGGATAAGGATGGACGTAGGGTAATACCTATAGTAAGTCATAAAACAACCAAATGAGGCAGTAACGACAGTAGTAACAAGCGCTATGACTCTGGTGCAAGCGCAAAAAGCAACCAAAAGAGGCGTTAATGATGGTGTAACAAGCGCTATAAGCCTGGTGCAAGCGGCAGTATGTCGTAAGTATGCCGAAAGAACACTGCCAGTTCGTGAGGTGGCCAGAGACGCCCAAAGGAATTGTTTGGCTTTTAAACACTGGATTCACGAGTTCAAGTCGCTGGTCAAGGTCATTCACTTGTCAAGGTTTCAGAAGATGATTGACGTTGAATAACGACCTCTCTCACGTGGACAGGTGATGATGGTCGTATACGGCCTTTACTAAGTTTTATTATTATTATTATTATTATTATTATTATTATTATTATTATTATTATTATTGAAAAGATAAACCCCATTGACTTGAAACTCAAGCTTCCAAAGGATAATATGATGTACATCTGAACGAAGTTACAGAAGATAGTAGGAAATACAGAAGAGATTAGTTATTAGAAAAGAAAAAAATACAAATTAATAAATGATAAATGAATAGCT
Organism: Macrobrachium rosenbergii; assembly: GCF_040412425.1. Classification (NCBI taxonomy): domain Eukaryota; kingdom Metazoa; phylum Arthropoda; class Malacostraca; order Decapoda; family Palaemonidae; genus Macrobrachium; species Macrobrachium rosenbergii. The sequence goes on along the minus strand of NC_089791.1, from coordinate 27,665,936 downwards.
AGGAGTATAAATAAATGAGTAAAATACAAGGTCAACTTTGTTTAGGGTA
>NC_089791.1:27658387-27660887 GCF_040412425.1 Macrobrachium rosenbergii | reverse complement strand
GACTGGTCAGGTTTTCCCCGAAAATCAGTGTATGTTGTTTTCCGAAATATATACAGGAGGTTGTTTTCCGAGAGACAAAAAATCAGGTTGTTTTCCGAAAGGCAGAGAGGTTGTTGTTTCTTCCTTTTTCTCCTTTCTAAATGATCTAATTTTCAACGAGGTTGTTTCCGAAAGACAGGCTCAATCAGGCTGTTTTCCGGAAAGACAGGAGGTTGTTTCTCTCTCTCTCTCTCTCTCTCTGAAAGACATTTATTAAAAGGCCTCTGGTTGTTTTCCAAATGACAGGAGGTTGTTTTCCGTAAGAAAGGAAGTTGTTTTCCGAAAGACAGGAGGTTGTTTTCCGAAAGGCAGGAGGTTGTTTTCGAAAGACAGGAGGTTGTTTTCCGTAAGAAAAAGGTTTTCCGAAAGGCAGGAGGTTGTTTTCCGAAAGGCAGGAGGTTGTTTTTCGAAAGACAGGAGGTTGTTTTCCGAAAGGCAGGAGATTGTTTTCCGAAAATCAGGGGGTTGTTTTCCGAAAGACAGGAGGTTGTTTTCCGAAAGGCAGGAGGTTGTTTTCCGAAAGACAGGAGGTTGTTTCCGAAAGACTGGAGTTTTTTCCGAAAATCAGGAGGTTGTTTTCCGAAAGACAGGAGGTTGTTTTCCGAAAGGCAGGAGGTTGTTTTCCGAAAGGCAGGAGGTTGTTTCCGAAAGACTGGAGGTTTTTTCCGAAAATCAGGGGTTGTTTCCGAAAGAGGTTGTTTTCGAAGGTTTGTTTTCCGAAAGACAGGAGGTTGTTTCCGAAAGACTGGAGGTTTTTTCCGAAAATCAGGAGGTTGTTTTCCGAAAGGCAGGAGGTTGTTTTCGAAAGACAGGAGGTTGTTTTCCGAAAGGCAGAAGTTGTTTCCGAAAGACAGGAGGTTGTTTTGCGAAAGGCAGAAGGTTGTTTTCCGAGAGACAGGAGGATGTTTTCCGAAAGGCAGGAAGTTGTTTTTTGAGGACTTGAACCGTTAATAATCCCGATGCACGCTGATTTATGCATCATTCAGTCGCAGAGATTACCATGAATTATTGCTGTGTTGACCGCTTGCAGCAGGAATAGGAACAGCAGCAGGAGCAGGAGCCGACTGCCATGAACCCCTACCCCTCCCTCCCCCCCAAATCCCCCCCCTCCAAGAGTGACATGTCGACGCTTTGTCATGGGATTTAATCCTATACATATGTTGCCCAGTTTGTTCCTGCATGATTGAAAGGGAATTGGACTGTGATTAATGAATGCTTTTGCAATTCCATACATAATTCAGCTTTTAATCACTAGTTCTTTTACTATAAACATATATATCTATATTTAATTTAAATCTCTCTCTCTCTCTCTCTCTCTCTCTCTCTCTCTCTCTCTCTATATATATATATATATATATATATATATATATATATATATATATATATATATATATATATATATATATATATATATATAGACCGGGGTTGGGTGGCTTCCATGCCTGGGCGGTGGCAGTTTCAGTTTCCCGTTTCCAGGCGGCTTGTCCAATCTCCGATGATCCTCAGCCCTGGGTATTGTCGCTGATGGAATCTCTACCAGTAAAGCCTCTCTGTGCTCCGAACTCGTTCCCGCCGTTGGGGGATTTGGAAGCTGCGCCTTTTGAGTCAGTTGATTGCAAGAGTCCCTTAGCTGTGCTTTGCCACGTATTATTTATTTTTATTATTTCTCTTGTGTCTTTTGCGTCGCTCGCTCCTTTTCTGAAGCTTAATTACACGTTTCGAAATCCTTTTTTTATCTGGTTTGGTTTGTGTTGCTGAATTTATAATTATATTTAGGAGGTGGTTCGGGATGTCACCATTTCCAGCCGGTAGATTTATTGTTTATGTATTTTCATGTTTGCTTTCAGTCAAAGGAATAAATTTGAGGTTTCAATTTTATTGGTAGTTTCAAATTTCCCTTCGAAATCCTTTTTTTTTTTTCGTTTGGTTTGTGTTGCTGAATTTATAATTATATTTAGGAGATGGTTCGGGATGTCACCATTTCCAGCCGGTAGATTTATTGTTTATGTATTTTCATGTTTGTTTTCAGTCAAAGGGGTAAATTTGAGGTTTCAATTTTATTGGTAGTTTCAAATTTTCAAGGATGTTTATAAGGGGTTTGGAAAGCCACATCCGACTGGTAGATTTCTTGTTTATATATTTTATGTTTGTTTCAAATCCAAGGAATAAATTTAAGGTTACAACTTTACTTTTACATTCAGCATCATAATACATATCAGTTATTCACTGAAGATCTAACGGAAAAGTTAAATTTAATGAAACTGAAAGACTTTTATTAACAAATAATCACCTTTCCATTCTCCTCTCGATTTTATTTTACTTGTTAGGTTTTTTTTTTTGCGTTATAGATGATTCCAAAGTTCGTTGCTTTTTTTCTTTTGTGATATCTCGAATTGTTTCGCCGAAATTGTGCTGTGAACGGTGCTGATTGGAGTTGATGGGGTGCCATTGGCTGCTTGAT
>NC_089791.1:27620887-27650887 GCF_040412425.1 Macrobrachium rosenbergii | reverse complement strand
GCACGCTGTTGGCCCAGCGTTCGAGTCTCCGACCGGCCAATGAAGAATTAGAGGAATTTATTTCTGGTGATAGAAACTCATTTCTCGTCACAATGTGGTTCGGATTCCACAATAAACCAGTTGGTTCTTAGCCACGTAAAATAAGTCTAATCCTTCGGGCCAGCCCTAGGAGAGCTGTTAATCAGCTCAGCTGTCTGGTTAAAATAAGATATACTTAATTTTTTTGCAACTGTTCGTTGAAGTACAAAGACTCATCTAGGAAATAGAATTGTTATGCCGTAACAAAAGAAAAAAAAAAAAAAACTAACAGAACTTTCTTTTGTGACAGAAATAAAAAATAACTTTGCGTATTTTCTTCCTAAATGTCATTTCTGTAATGGCTTCGTCTACGTAAATCTTTTGTTTAGATTATTTTCTATTTATTTTAGGTTTTTTGTATTTTAATTTTTCCCCTCATATGAGCAATCTGTTATAAGGAAGCTTGGGTATTTATTTTGTGTTTTTTCTAATAATAATAATAATAATAATAATAATAATAATAATAATAATAATAATAATAATAATAATAATAATAATAATAATAATAATAATAATAAAAAAACATCTTTTAAGCAGGTAATGTTGATTGAAATATCTGGAAAAGACTAAGAATATAGAAATAATAATAATAATAATAATAATAATAATAATAATAATAATAATAAAATAATAATAATAATAATAATAATAATAATAATAAAAATAATAATAATAATGTACTGTCAGTCTGGAAAAGATTAAGAATATATAGTTAGACTAAGAAGCAATAACAACAAACAACAACAATAATAATAATAATAATAATAATAATAATAATAATAATAATAATATTTCCGGTAATAATGGTGTACTGTTACTCTGAAAAGTTAAGTATTTATTATCCCCAAAGTAAAACAACAACAACAATTATCAATAATAATAATAATAATAATAGAATAATTAATTAATAATAATAATTAGTTTTTTTTTAATTCTAATAATAATTGCTGTCTCGATTCTTGCGTGCGTATCCGGTGTAATGATTATAACCGTTATCACCTAATGCATTATGACTTGTGCAGTGTGTTTACTAATAACAACAACAACAATGCATTTTTATAAGGCTGTGTAATATATTTATTATAATAATAATAATATTTAATGCGGTTATAATAATAATAATAATAATTTAATAATGTATTTATTATAAGTATCACCTGTAATGCATTTCCGACATGATGTAGTTATTATAAGCTTATTACCTGTCATGCAGGTTATGTATTTTCCTCTCCCCATCTGTAATGTATCGTCCGCCGCAGTCAATTATCGAAATTATTATCCGGTCCGTTGCATTTCAATAGAATAATTAGATTAAACAATTATCGCCGTTGGTTTTTTTTTTTTTTTAATTACATACAGTATATATATACGTCATGATTGCTTATATAAATTCTTGCGTTTTATATGTATACGTGTAATGAATATTATATATATATTATATATATAATGCATTTATGCGTGTTGTGCAGTGTGTTTAATAAAATTAATGTTATTACTTATAATGTTTTTTTTAATAAAATTATTAAGTCGCACTTATATATTTATTATAAGACGTTTAACCATGTTCCATAACAAAAAGGTTATTAAATTACATTTAATTTCTCGTTATGCAATGTATTTATTATAATGGAGATATCTGGCGCAATGGAAGGTCCATTATTTGCAAGTTATGCAATGTATTTATTATAAGTGTTATCACCTGTAATGCATATATGCGACATGCAGTGTAGTTATTATAAGAGTTATTACCTGTCATGCATTTATACGGTTATGTAGTGCAGTTATTGTAAGTGTTATCACCTGTAATGCATTTGTGGTAGGTTTCGGCTATGCAGAGAGAGCTGAGAGTAAGTGTCATTACCTGGTGGTGGTTTCAGCTTACAAAAACAAATATATATATATATATTCTATGGTATTTCATTATATATAACAAATAAATATATATATATATATATATATAGGAGAGATTCTGGTATATTTCACCTTACAAAAAACAAATATATATATATATATATATACATACAGAGATATATATAGAGTTCTGTGGTATTCATACAAAACAAATAAAGAGAGAGAGAGAGAGAGAGAGAGAGAGAGAGAGACTAAGATGTGTCTATCAGCTTACATATATATATAATTATATAAATATATAAATTTTATATATATATATATATATGTTTGGTGTTTGCATTAAAAAAAAAATTAATATATATATATATTCTGGTGGTAGGTTTATACAAAAAAACAAATAAATATATATATATATAGATATATATATATATATATATGTTTGGGAGAGGAGAGAGACTTCTGTGTGGCTTCATTAAAAAAAATAGAGAGAGAGAGAGAGAGACAGACTTAAGTCCACTTACAAATAATAGCAACATTTTTCTGCCATCTATGAGAATAAGACGTTTAACCATGTTCCATAACAAAAAATAAAATTATTAAATTACAAACACCAGAGAGAGACTTATTTTTTCAGCTTACAAATAAAGCACTACAGGTAAGCATCGCGGTAAAGGTTGGCTAATGGAGAGCCTACCCATCTGGCGCAATGGAAGGTCCATTATTTAGAGCAAGATGAGCAATATAGGCCTAAGCCTCCGGGGCTTTACCCCGCCGTTGCCTTAGGCATCATTATGAGACGAGGCCACTCACGTATTTTATGCGTTAGCAGATTTGGTGGTAGATTACAAAAACAAAGCCTAAAAAGACTGAGGAGGAGTTTAAAAAAACGATGGGAGACTTCTGGTGGTAGGTTTCAGCTTACAAAAGCAAATGAGAGAGAGAGAGAGAGAGAGGTAGGTTTCAGACAAAAACAAATAGAGAGAGAGAGAGAGAGAGAGAGAGAGAGAGAGAGAGAGACTTCTGGTGGTAGGTTTCAGCTTACAAAAAACAAATAAAGAGAGAGAGAGAGAGAGAGAGAGAGAGAGAGAGAGAGAGAGAGAGAGAGAGAGAGAGAGAGAGACAGACTTCTGGTGGTGGGTTTCAGCTTACAAAAAACAAAGAGAGAGAGAGAGAGAGAGAGAGAGAGAGCAGAGAGAGAGAGAGACAAAAACAAATAGAGAGAGAGAGAGAGAGAGAGAGAGAGAGAGAGAGAGAGAGACTTCTGGTGGTAGGTTTCAGCTTACAAAAAACAAATAGAGAGAGAGAGAGAGAGAGAGAGAGAGTTCTGGTGGTAGGTTTCAGCTTACAAAAACAAATAGAGACTTCTGGTGGTAGAGAGAGAGAGACTTCTGGTGGTAGGTTTCAGCTTGCAAAAAAAAAAATAAAGAGAAGAGAGAGAGAGAGAGAGAGAGAGAGAGAGAGGGAGAGAGAGAGAGAGAGAGAGACAAAAAAAACAAATAAAAGGTGGAGAGGACTTCTGTGGTAGGTTTCAGCATACAAAAGTTTTGAGAGAGAGAGAGAGAGACAGAGAGTGGTAGGTTTCAGCTTACAAAAAACAAATAGAGAGAGAGAGAGAGAGAGAGTGGGAGGACTTCTTGTAGGTTTCGTAGAGAGATAAAGTTTTGAGTGAGAGAGAGAGTCATGTCCAGTTATAGTTTTACATTAAAAAATAGTCGAGACTACCAGTATCCGTGTCCTGTTAAGAAAAGAAAGGATTTTTTTTTCGACTTAATATCAGTAAACTAAAAAAAAAAAAAAAAAAACTAACACAGTTGTTTAGTTGAAAAAATACCTTCCAGTGTTATTTTCCAGTCGAAAAATAAATTAGCGAGGCTTCCAAGTGTTGGGTTCCAGTCACTGAACTGGTCTCACTGGATAGTTCCTGTTTGAATTATTTCTTTAAGAAAATTAGAGAGAAGAAGAGATTCTGGTGGTATTCCCTTACAAAAAAGCAAATAAAGAGAGAGAGAGAGAGAGAGAGAGTTTCAGCTTACAAAAAAACAAATGAGAGAGAGAAGAGCTTAGGTGGAGGACTTCTTGTGGTAGGTTTCAGCATACATAAAAGTTTTTAATTGAGTGAGAGAGAGAGAGAGAGAGAGAGAGAGAGAGAGAGTCATGTCAGTTATAGTTTTACATTAAAAAAATAGTCGAGACTACCAGTATCCTGTATTTAAGAAAAAGAAGGATTTTTTCGACGAGATCAGAAAACTAAAAAAAACTAACACAGTTGTTTAGTTGAAAAATACCTTCAGTGTTATTTTCCAGTCAAGGAAATAGCTGGCTTCCAAGTGTTGGGTTCCAGTCAAACTGGTATACTGGATAGCTCCTGTTTGATTATTTCTTTAGAATTAAAGGAGGATATCCCCCAGAATGGCCATTACCTGCCGTTTCATGTATTACCTGTATTAGCGCGATGATAAAGTAAAATCAGTGCCAAGGAATGTGGCTGGCTGTAAATTATATAGGGCGGCATTTAGAATACAGAATTTACATCCCGCTGGAGCTGATAATAAATTCTCTGTTTTATTTACATATGTTATAAAGATATATATATATATATATATATATATATATATATATATATATATATATATATATATATATATATATATATATAAATATATATATATATATATATATATATATATATATATATATATATATATATATATACGTATATATATATACACATACATACATACACAGTGCATATATACACAAATATATATCACATTTAAAGTACTGATACTCAATAAATGCCTAAAATCAGACATACAAAAATTCTACCATTGCAACTCTAGTAGCCTACATTTTGAGAGAGAGAGAGAGAGAGAGAGAGAGAGAGAGAGAGAGAGAGAGAGAAATGAATTACATTTTCAACGTATCCTAAAGCCTTAAAAAAATTCAAGATACCTGCATAGCAAAAATTTCATTCTAGAGGAATATTTTTCCAAATATCTTTATTTTTCCATTGAATAAAAAAAATTTATCTTTTGCTTCCTCTTCATAAAAGACCAAAATCCCTGACTTGCAATACAATAGGGCTACCGGAAAGTACAGTCAATATCCATCTATAAATATAATAAATCCAAGAGCTTCAGCGAAGAGCAAAAATAAAGAACACAAAAATATATATATAAAAAAATATGAAAATACCAGGCTTGAGTTATTGGATACAAAAACGACCTCGACCTGATAAAAAAAAAAAATTAAAAAAAGGAAAATCTGACAGGGTATATTGCAAAGGTTCTAAACAAAAAAAAAAAAAAAAAGGTGGTCATGGACAAGGGCCGGCCATATTTTTTTTTATCAATACAGAGATTTCCCCCCGAAGGCAAATGCACACACTTGTCCGTAATTGCACAGGACGAAGAGAGTGTACAAAGTGTTTTTAATTTCTGATCGGAATGGGGGTGACAGCGCTGTGCCACGGGCTTCAGGGCTCTCTCTCTCTCTCTCTCTCTCCATGGGCTTTCAACTCTCTCTTTCCATGGGCTTTTAACACTCTCTCTCTCTCTCTCTCTCTCTCTCTCTCTCTCTCTCTCTCTCTCTCTCTCTCCGTGGGCTTTCAACTCTCTCTTTCCATGGCTTTCAACACCTCTCTCTCTCTCTCTCTCTCTCTCTCTCTCTCTCTCTCTCTCTCTCTCTCTCTCTCTCTCTCTCACGTACCTTACTTTCAACATCTCTCATCTCTCTCTTCTCTCTCTCTCTCTCTCTTTCTCTCTATCTCTCTCTCTCTCTACTCTCTCCCAGGCTTTAAATTCTCATCTCTCTCCTTTCTCTCTCTCTTTTTCTTCATCGGCTTTCAACTCTCTCTCTTCATTGGCTCTCTCTCTCTCTCTCTCTCTCTCTCTCTCTCTCTCTCTCTCTCTCTCAAAATGTAGACATGTAGCCTACTAGAGTTGCAATGGTAAATTTTTTGCATTTCTGATTTTAGGCATTTTTAACATTTTTATTACTTTCAATGTGATATTTTATTTAACTTTTATACTTTATTATTATATGGCTTTTTTTACATGATTAACTTGGCCAAATTCTGTACAAATTTCTTTCAGAAATATATGATAATTCGGGTATTGTCTGTACGTTTATCTTTTCGTTACAAGAGATAGATAGATAGATAGTTAGATAGATATAGGAACATAATATAAAAGTCTTGGTTGTCGAACACACACACACACGCACTCACACACACACACACACACACACACACACACACACATATATATATATATATATATATATATATATATATATATATATATATATATATATATATATATATATATAATTATTTCGTTACTTCCTAATACCAAATTCTGGAACAACCCAGTTTGTATTGACTGTTATAATTATTCAGTTCTTCAAGTAACAGTTCCGCATTATTCATTTCTTCAAGTAACAGTTCCGTACCCTCTTTCATGTTGAATTTCCTTTCACATTACTTTAATTTTTTCCCCTCTTTGAGACAGGTCGGCCTCTAATTTAAAATAAACATGCATAATTAATCAGGTCTCCCCAGTGCCAGCGTTAGATCATTAATTCCTTTAATGATGATTACGGCATTAATTCCTCTAATTGCTTCCAGCTAAAAGACGCAGCTGGCACAAGAAATTACTACCCCATTAATAATCACCTGATTTTCCCCCGGAAGGTCTGCGAATGTCCCGTCTACTGATCTCTGCCAATTAATTATATGCGACCTACATCTAATTTGGTCACAGAGCTATTGCTCACTCCAAGGGCATTATCATACATTATCCCGGAAGGGTTGCTTTATTGCTCTGCTTACCTGGCTTCCCCCCTTGCATAGTATCACCGTTGTTGACGTGGGGAAAGCATTTGACAGGGTAAACAGACCGAAAGTTTTCATTGCTTAAGTGTATGTTGTAGGTATTCCTTATTCATGCTTCATTTCACGTTGTTCGTTCCCTTGTTAGCATTTTTCATTATTTTTTTTATTTTTATTTTTTTTTTCATTCATATTGAATTTGATGTTGCTAATTCCCTTGTTAGCATTTTTTAATTATTTTTTATTTTATTTTTTTTTATTATTATTATTATTATTATTATTATTATTATTATTATTATTATTATTATTATTATTATTATTAAATGGGGACACGCCCTTGCATAAATTTGATTCTCACGGCTAGAGTAAGGATGAGAATTATATTATTTCAGTGCCTGTTTCATTTCATACACATAGGTACTAAATGTTAAACTGAATTCCTTCCTTTAGCGTAAATTGAAGACATTTTTTAGGCTTCTTAGCAGCGTCCCTTCGGCCCCTAGCTGCAACTCCTTTCATTCCTTTTACTGTACCTCCGTTCATGTTCGCTTTCTTCCATCTTACTCTCCATCCTCTCCTACCAGTTGTTTCATAGTGCAACTTTTATATTCTTAATTTTCATTTCATAGAACTTCATAGGTCCCAGCTTGGCTTTTGGCCTACATTTTGTATTCAGTCCATTCCATTCCTTTAGCGTAATTACAGAATCGGCAGGATAGTCGCCAAAAGCCTTATAACTCGATCTTTCATTATTATTTATTATTTTCCCATGAAATAAGACAAAAATAAAACTATCGTAGCAACAGGAGCTTCCTAGTTGCACTCAGTCAGTTCTACAACCCCTCGGTGCTTGCTATAATCTCCGGCTGCAATTTGGAAACGAATCTTGGTCGCGTTATCACGGAGGCCCGCCAAGATTATGTCCGGACGAAAGAGACCACGCCGCAAGCCCTTGTTGTGCAATTTTGCAACGTGATCGCGACGCCACATGCCTTCCTTCACTCTGTAATTAAACTCTTACCGTCACGCTCGGGTTGCCCAAACAAACGTTCGCGGTTGCAGGCTTTTGGGGCGAACTTTGATCGCGGGAACTCGAGACGCCCCTCATAATATTCAGTGACATCTTCAGACACCTGTGGTACGTCCTCCACCCGTTACTCCGGCATGCTTTTTCCTACTCCATTATCGAGGAATGGTGGCTGCTGGCTTTTGAGCGGACCTCGGATCTTCACAAAGGAAAGTGTGCTCGGTTTAATTGGGAGGCTGGGAAAAAAGCAGAATGACTCAGTAATTGATTACATTGACTAAAAACTGATTTGGGAGTTTTTTGAGAGATTCATTAGATCCATGTGACAGCTAAGTCTTGTGTGCTTACATTTTCACTGAGTTATATTTATTACTTTCTATATTTTATTAATATTTCAATTTTCAGTTAATTCTCCATCATCGTTTTCAGTGTCGGTAATTCCTCTTAAAAAAAAGTTTCTTCAACTTTTCATTGACTAAAAAGTGATTTGGGAGTTTCTTTTGGTAGAATCACTACACTCGTATGACAGCCAAGTCGTGGTTGTTTAAATTTTCACTGAGTTATATTTATTACTTTCTGTATTTTATAAATATTTTAATTTTCTATTAATTCTACGTCATCATTTTAAGTATCCGTAATTACTCTAAAAAAAAAAGTTCCTTCAACTTTACCTCTCCCTCTTCATATGTGTATATCCACGTGCGCTGACTTTTTGTTAGTTTCCTCAGATCTTAAAAGCTACTGAGGCTAGAGGGCTGCAAATTGGTATGTCGATCATACACCCTCCAGTCATCAAACATACGAAATTGCAGCCCTCCAGCCTCAGTAGTTTTTATTTTATTTAAGGTTAAAGTTAGCCATAATCGTGCTTCTGGCAACGATATAGACAGGCCACCACGGGCCAGAAGTTGAAGTTTCATGGGCCGCGGCTCATGCAGCATTATACCGAGACCACCGAAAGATGAATGTATTTTCGGTAGCCTTGATTATACGCCGTAGCGGCCGTTCAGAAAACTCAATTGCGCCGAAGCTTCTTCGGCGCATTTTTTACTGGTTTTTCTATTATTTATTCGTTTGACACGACTTAAATTATTATCCTCGCGCCGTGCCCAGTGTCTAATATCTCTTGTGACGTTTAATCCGAACAGAAGGTTAAGCCTGTAATGCCTCTTGTCCGGGGCCTCGAAAATGAGAAGATTGTTTCTCTATAAAAGTTTTGTTCGCGTGAGAGAGTAAAGGATTGCCCTCATTTTTCTCCTGATATTTTTCACCCCGAAGGAAATCCGACATAGCGTTTGCCTTCCCTGGATATTTCGGCCCCGGGTAATAGTTTATTTTTATTTTTTTATTTTTTGCTTATTTGTTTTTTTTTTTTTGTATTCTCGTTTCCAAATAGTGTATTATTTTCAATTTTCGCTTATTTTTTTATTCTTCTGGTTTTCGTGTATTTGTTGCTTTATTAATTTTCGTATTTTTTACAGTTTTCGCTTTTTTGTATTCTTTCGGTTTCCGTTTATTTGTTTCTTTATTAAGATTCTTTCTTGCCAAACAGGTTATTTATTTTCTTTTGACATTTTTCGGTTATTTGGCTGTTGTATTCTTCTGGTTTCCGTTTATTTTTTCTCTATTAATTTTCTTTCTTATTTTTCAGTTTTCACTTATTTGTCTTTCGTATTCGTGTTTTCTTGCATTTTTTTGTTAATTAATTTTCTTTCTTTATAACAGCTTATTTATTTTTTTGCAGTTTTCTCATATTTATATTTTGTATTCTTCTCGTTTTCTTGCGTTTGTTTCTTTATTAATTATCTTTCATTGCCATGGTTTATTTATTTTGTTTCAGTTTTCGTTTTTCGGGTTTTTTATTGTCGCTTTCTTGTTCTTGTTTATATATTAATTTTCTTTCTATGCAATAGTTTATTCTTTTTTTTATTTCGCTTGTTGTTTTGCATTCTCGTTTTCGTATATTTGTTTATTTATTGATTTTATTTTTTGCAATAGTTTATTTAATTTTTTCATTTAGGCAATTTTTTTTCTTTGTATTCTCGCTTTCGTGTATATGTTTATATATCAAATTTATTTTTAGAGAGTCGAGCGTCCCAGTCTTGAAATAAAAGTGAATGCCTCTTTAATGCCTCATCTTTCTCTCTCTCTCTCTCTCTCTCTCCTCCTCTTTTTCCTCTCTTTCTACTCCTTATGTGGGCGTGAGGAAGAATTTCTTTTCCAGCACTGGGGTAAAGTAAATTCCCTCTAAATGCTCTTCCTTCTTACTTTTCTCGGCCGGTGCGGGCTGGGGAAAAAAAAAAGGATTTTTATCTTTTACTCTGTGGTAAAATAAGTTTCCCCTTAAATGTCCCGTATTGCTTTTTTTCCCCTTTTGTTTCCCCCCCCCCCTCTCCCCTCCCCCTCGGCGGGACAGACGAATGAGTCCGGGGTCTCCGAGTTTCTCTTGCTTTTTCCTTGAGGTAATTCTTTGGTCTTACTTTGATTGTTCTTGTTTATTTATTTTGGTTGTTTATGTATTTAATGTTTATTTGTTTGTTTATTTATTTGTTTGTTTATTTTTTGTTTATGTATTTATTTATATATTTATATATAAATTTACTTGTATATTTGTTTCTTTATTTTTGATTTTTTTATCTATTTATTTATTTATTTATTTATTTATTTATTTATTTATCTGTTTATTTCTTTAGTTATTCATCTGTTTATTTATTTAATTGTTTATTTTTCTATCTATTTATTTTTTTCTATTTATTTACTTATATATTTTATCTATTTATTTATTTAATTTATTCATTTCTTACTTATTTGTTCATTTATCTACTTGTTTATTTATTTATTTATTTTGTTATTTATTTATTTAGTTTTTAGTCTATTAAGGGTTGTTCATAAACCTTCCGTGGCTTTGGGTACCTGATATTTCCGTTCATGTGTGCATGCATATGTTCGTGCATTTAAATTTATGTGTATTGTCTATGACAAGAAAATATAAAAATACCCTACTTACCATATATACAAATACCCTAACATCCGTAAAACTACCTGTCAAAATCTAACCGAAGGCTGAAATCTTATGTCTTCTGTGACCCCAGATTTCAGTGACATGTCAAAATCTAACCGAATCTAAAATCTTGTGTCCTCTGTATAACCCCAAAGTTCAGTGACCTTCGACGCAAAAAGGAACAAACCTAGTAACACGGTTCACGTCGTATGGTAAAAGGTGGCCCAGGTTGAACATTCCCTGACATATAGGTTGAAACACTATCGAAAAAGTCTCGAGTTCTCTGGTGCCTTTGAATTGTGTGAGTCTTTGCTTCTGGGAGAGATGGCTACGTCCACGATCTACCAGAAGTTATTTCTGTTGGTGGGAGGTCTCAGACTTTTCTGTTATTCATTGCCCTAGAGTCTATAAGAAAAAAACTGCCGTGAAAGAAGGTTGGTCTGTCATCGACATTGGAGAGGTGTCTTTTTTCGAAAGTTTCTCTCTGTTATTCAGGACCCTAGAGTCTATAAGGAAAAAAAAAAAAAACTGCTGTGAAAGAAGGTTGGTCTATCATCGACATTGGAGAGGTGTCTTTCTTCGAGAGCCTTTCACATCATTTAGAGTGCTTGAGGAAGCAAAAAAAAAAAAAAACACATACACACACACGAAAAAGAAAAATCTGCCTGATTTTCGGATACTGGAAAGGAGGGGGACAGTCACTGACCAGGAGAAGAAACTAGGAAGAAGAAGAGGAAGAAGTTTCTTCCAGGGAGCCTCCTTTCTCCACACTTCCAGGACCCCCTTTTTTATTTTTGGAAAACTCTTCTTGAAATCCCTGAAAAAGTGAGCGAAGAGGAGGAGGAGGAGGAGGAGGAGGAGGAGGAGGAGGAGGAGGAGGAGAGAAAACCTGGAAGAAATCGCTGCCATTGTTGACCTGGATCTGAGTAGTAGAGCGATGACATCCAGGAGACCTGGAATGGATCCCAGGCATTTGCGGTTGCGAACTTTGGATAAATGACACCATTTCCAAGGTGATTGGGGAAGGGATGAGGAGGTGGGGTGGGGGTGGGAGTTCTGCCTCCCACGAGTTTAATGCCCCTCGCAATGCTCGCCATAAATTTTGCTTAAGCAGATATCTGCAATTAGATCTTAAAACTTCGTCTCTCACTCTCCCTCTCTCACGCTGTTCTTTTGCCTAGTTGACTATGTTTTTGTCTCAGTATTTAAAGCGTGTTGAAAAAAAAATGAGAGAGAGAGAGAGAGAGAGAGAGAGAGAGAGAGAGAGAGAGAGAGAGCTTCTATTTGTGTTTTGCACAATGTAACGGTGTTAAGAGTGCAAACTAATCAGTAAATCACTAAATCCCACAGCAATATCATCCAGCAGGTTACTCTAGAATGTTACACACAAGAGAGAGAGAGAGAGAGAGAGAGAGAGAGAGAGAGAGAGAGAGAGAGAGAGATTATATTTATCTTGTAAGTAATGTGAAGATTTTAAAAGTGGTTGAACAAATCAGTGAATCACTAAGTTTCATCACCGTAGCATCCAGTAGGTGTTGAATTTTACATCAGAGAGAGAGAGAGAGATCTAGAACAAGAAGAATAGGGATTAGTGTTATAATCCGTTTTTCATATACTCAGAGTTATACGTTTTCATGTAAATTACATTACTGATAAACACTAACATCTCAAATATACATCATGTTTTTTAATACTTTGGGTCTTAACATCACGTGTTCTCGTAATTCCAAGCATATGAATATCTGTATATTTATACATACCAGTTATTTTGACAGACAGACAGACACACAGACAGAAATCAAAGTACAACAAACATTCTGCAGCGAAGTCCAGTTTCAGCAAAAGTTTTTTCTCTACAATTTGCTCCACATGGTGCACTGTTGGCATTACTTAAGGCCCTTTGCAGCGTCCCTACGGCCCCTTGCTGTAATCCCATTCATTCCTTTTGCTATAACTCCGTTCATATTCTCTTTCTTCCGTCTTACTTTCCAGCCTTCTCTAACAATTACGTCAATATTATTTTCAACTCTGAATGACTGCATGGGTTTCAGCGTTTGGTCTCGGGCTGGAATTTTATATTCCAGATCTGCAGTTTGCTGTAATGTGCCTGACTTTTCTAGTAATTATTTTTTTTTATTTAAACAAACACACACACACAGTACATACGTACGTATATGTATATAAAGACAAGTATACGCATAAAAGTGTTTGGCGTATGACTTTTCTAGTAATTATATTTTTTAATTTAAACAAACTCACACACACACACACTACATACGTACGTATATGTATATATAGAGCAAGTATACGCATAAAAGTGTTTGACGTATTTTTCTGTTAATTATATTTTTTATTTAAACAAACACACACACACAGTACATACGCGTATAATACAGGCAAGTATACGCATAAAAGTGTTTGGCGTATGACGTTTCCGGTAATTATATTTTTTTTATTTAAGCAAACACACACACACACAGTACATACGTACGTATATGTATATACAGGCAAGTATACGCATAAAAGTGTTTGGCGTATATGACTTTTCTGGTAATTATATTTTTTTTAATTTAAACAAACACACACACACACAAACACAGTACATACATACGTATATGTATATACAGGCAAGTATACGCATAAAAGTGTTTGGCGTATGACTTTTCTGGTAATTATATTTTTTTATTTAAACAAACTTACACACAGTACATACGTACGTATATGTATATACAGGCAAGTATACGCGTAACACTCTTTGGCGTATGCAAGAAGCAAGAATGAAGAAATATGAACAGACATGCAAGCATGCATGCGATGCGCCGTTTACACAATCTCACCCACATCTGCCTAATGAATAACAGCAACAAAGGTTCTGCTGAGCTATAATTTGTCGGCGTTTCAAAATGCCACAAGTGTAATTATGTTATTTAATGTTTTAAAATGTCATGAGGTTAATATGCTCTCTGTCTGTCTGACTGTCTGTCTCTGTCTGACTTAATGGTTTCATGGTTGTGTGTTTTTTTTTTTTTATGATTGCGCTTTCGTTCTGATTGGTGTGAGGAGGTTGGTCTATCATGGCCTATTGGGTAATGCGTCAATTTTTATTTCCTTGTTTTTTTTTTTTTGTGGTGTCATAGGCTCCAAGCTAGAAGCCTGCTACAAAAGGAGTACATGGAATATATATATATATATATATATATATATATATATATATATATATATATATACATATAAACATATAAATATATATACAGTATATATATATATATATATATATATATATATATATATATATATTTATATTTGTATATTTATATGTATATATATATACAATGAGAAAAAGAGACTTTTGGGGATATTGCCTGCATGCTTGGAATCGCCCTGAATGCAATTGTCCCGGCAGAGATGAATTTAATAACTTTGCATTGTCGATGCTGTTGCTGCTGCTGCTGTTGCTGTTGCTGCTGTTAAAACTGATGTCGAGATTTTCATTGGCCGTTGAAAATGGACGGTGGTGTCACCACGCCATCGAAACACCAGATTGATGATATCATTTACGTTTCAGGAATCGAAATTGATGGGTTCATGGGGTCTGTGGAGGGCGTGCTTATGGAGGGAGAAATGGGTGGGGTTAGAGTAATTTTTAGGGGTGGGGAGGGGTGAGGAGGTCCTCTTGTTGGTTGAGAGGGCTATTGGCTGTGTTTTGGGTAGGGTGTCAGGGGGTGGGTAATGCTTTCGACAAGAAGGAGAAGGTTTGGATTTTGGTTTCAAGAGGGGAAGGGGTGGGAGGAGGGAGAAGGGTCGAAGGGGGGAGGAGAGAGAGACAGAGAGAGGGAGAAGGGTCGAAGACGGTGGGTAAAGGGGTTGGTGGTTAGGTAGCCGATGGGCGCAGTCCGAAATGTATATTTATGATGACGGGTTTGAGTGAATGGGGGAGAAAATGAGAGTATTGGTCCAGCCACTATTTTTTTTTTTCTTTGGAGGGTTTTGGGTATCTCGAGGGGGTGGATAATGGTCAAGAGAAGCAGAGTGTGGTTTCAGAGGCTTTAGGGGACCGTGGGTAGTAGGATGGGAGGGGTCAGCGTAGGGGGGGGGAGGGCTAGTTAGGGGTGTACGCCAACAGATGGTTTTCATGTGCATTAGGGCTCTTGGTAATGGCGGATACAATTAACGAAGAGGTGGGGTTATATTAGTTCAGGGGCGAGCATAATGACTTGGCATGGGGAGGATGGAGGAGAGGGAGGGGGTATGGACTGGCGTGAAAGGGAGAAGATGTATTCTGATCTAATTCCAGAAGCTCGTGCATGATCAATTTAAAGGGGGGAGGCTAAATTGCTTCATTATTTACTGATAGTTTGCAGTCACTTTTTTTTTTTATACGCTCGAGTGGTGTCGAATTGCTTGTGAGCCCATACCAGGGTTTTTTTTTTTTTGGATTGTTATTAGGATCGATTAGATGATGAAAGATTGTATAACATTTTCTCTCTCTCTCTCTCTCTCTCTCTCTCTCTCTCTCTCTCTCTCTCTCTCTCTCTCTCTCTCTCTCTGAATGTCGTGCATCACTGGAACTTTAACACATCTTTTTCGTGCGTCTCCATTCAGACAATTGAGTCAAAGCAGCAACAAGTAACGAACGAATATAGCTTCCGCCATCAGAATAAGCCATTGTTAAGTACAAGTATTTTACTTGAAATTTGTAACATATATATTATTTTGGATGCTTTCGTTCCGATTCACTATCCTCTATAACCATTTTCTTATGTTTGTTCGATACCGCATTATTGCACCGTTCAGCGTTCGTGTGCAAGTTTAAGCTTTCATTGGTAGAGTTTTACTGGCGCGTCCATACTGCTGTTAAACTTCATAAACACATGTCGGTAACTTATCACAAACACATCACAAACAGGCCAAATTCAGCGACTTACATAGTAGTCCTAACCAGTACTTCATACGATTATCCAGCATTGGCAAAAGATTCGTTCTCTACTTTAAGTCGTCGATTTGTTTTCAACCTGTCCGTGATATTTAAGCAATAAGTTGCCAACATGTGTTTTAAGACACAGACATGCCGAATACAAGTCAACAATTTATTCAGCAGTCCTAAACAGTACTTCATGCGGTTATGCAGCATGGGCCAAAGATTCGTTCTCTAATCAAAGTCGTCGATTTGTTTTCAACTCGTCTGTGACACGTGAGCCACATGTTGCTAACATATGTTTATGACACAAACACTTACATAGTAGGCTTAACCAGTGCTTCATACGGTTATCCAGCGTTGGCCAGGGATTCGTTGTCTACTTAAAGTCGTCGATTTGTTTTCAACTCGTCTGTGATATGTGAGGAACATGTTGCCAACATATGTTTATGACACAAACACTTACATAGTACACTTAACCAGTGCTTCATATGATTGTCCAGCGTTGGCCAGGGATTCTTTTTCTACTTATAGTCGTCTACTTGTTTTCGACTCGTTTGTGACACGTGAGCGACATGTTGGCAACATATGTTGATGACACAAACACTTACTAGTAGGCTTAACCAGTGCTTTAAACGATTATTCAGCGTTGGCCAGGGATTCGTCTTACACTTGAAGTCGTCGATTTGTTTTCAACTCGTCTATGACACGTGAGCGACATGTTGCCGACGTGTGTTGACGACATGTCTCACTGTAGTGAGAACGCACTCTTACGGACGCTCGGCTCAATCCTTCTCTGATCTTTCCCAAATTCTCTCCATCGGTGCTGGACACAACGAGAGCGCGATCTCTGTTGTAGGTTTCCTTTTCAGATTTATCGCTCGGGGCTGACATTGTATTGATTCTCGATATTTTCCCTTTTTTTCCCATTTTTTTTTTTTTGAGGTACAGGGGAAAAGGAGAGCATATAATTGAGTGGGGGTACGTAATATTTATTTTGTGCTTATTCTGATAATCTGTTTTTCGTTTTTTCTCGTTATTGTTTGTGTGAGGGTCGCACTTTTTCGAGGGAATGTTTTTAACAGATGGTGGTGGCGGCTTTATAACAGATGGGGGTTAATTCTGACTGAAATGTTTTTTTTTTAAAAACAATCATTGTTAAAGTAAGAGAAACATTGTCAGTACTTTTCAGACTAGATCGGGAAGACTTGGACACAATGATTGTATCATTTTACAAGAATTTAACATAAAAAAAATCTGACAAAAAGACTTCGGTTATCCATTCCCGTAGACTACGCTAATTTATACGAGGATAAAAACGTATTAATATATAAAGATATAAAGCTATTTACGTTTAAGCCATTTATAATGTTGTGTATTTGCTATGTGGTTCACTCTAAAGGTAAGTATGGAAACATACAATAGATTCTTGGAAAGAAAGAATCAGAATGAAGGCTTTATCAACAATAAAAACAAAAGGGTCTGCCCAGTCTTTCTTTACTATTGCTGCCTTACTTGCGTCAGTGATTTAAAAGAATTTTTTTTTTCATTCATTCATTTGAAACTTGCTCTAAATATTTCTCTCTCTGTATGCAGAATATTTGTCATTAGTTATTTTGTCATCGACCATGGTAGCTGTGACGCCACTTAAATCAGTCGAATGGTCGGCCTAGAATTTCAATATTCTTAAGCTTTACTCATAATCGTTTTCCCCAAGTAATAACAGAGGAACTTATCATTATAGAATCATTTTCCCCAAGTAAAAATAGAGGGACTTATCATTCTAAAATAAATTTCCCCAAGTAATAATAGGGGAACTTTTCATTATAGAATCATTTTCCCCAAGTAAAAATAGAGGGACTTATCAGTATAGAATCATTTTCCCCAAGTAATAATAGAGGGACTTACCATTATAGCATCATTTTCCCCAAGTAATAATTAATAGAAGGACATATCATTATAGAATAATTTTCCCCAAGTAATAATAGAGGGACTTATCATTATAGAATCATTTTCCCCATAATAATTAATAGAAGGACATATCATTATAGAATAATTTTCCATTATAGAATCATTTTCCTCAGGTAATAATAGGGGGACTTATCATTATAAAATCATTTTCCCCAAGTAATAATAGAGGGACTTATCATTGTAAAATTTAGAATCATTTTCCCCAAGTAATAATAGGGGGACTTATCATTATAGAATCATTTTCCCCAGGTAATAATAGAGGGACTTATCATTATAGAATCATTTTCCCCAGGTAATAATAGGGGACTTATCATTATAGAATCATTTTCCCCCAAGTAATAATAGAGGGACTTATCATTGTAGCATCATTTTCCCCAAGTAATAATAGAAGGACATATCATTATAGAATCATTCTCCCCAAGTAATAATAGAGGGACTTATCATTGTAGAATAATTTTCCCCAAGTAGTAACAGAGGGACTTATCATTACAGAATCGTTTTCCCCAAGTAATAATAGAGGGACTTATCATTATAGTAGGCTACAGTGTGACTACTGATGGGCATTTCTGCAGTGAGTTCAGGATAAATTAAAGATAAAAATATAATGAATATTAGAAAAATGTGACTTCTATATCGTCATTAGTCGTGCATATAAGCCGACGCTTCGTGAGAGACAACACAGACCTCTATTTTAAGGACATTTTCGTGCGTGAAGAATCTATTGCATGGTTAATCCAAGAGGAATGGCGACAGAGAAAAAGGTAAAAGATAACAAAATTAAACTGCACGTCGGTATTAGTGATGCATAAATGCAAACGCGGTGCGAGATGCAACTGTTTTTTTCAAGAGTTAGTGCCGAATGTTCGGGATTGTGTCGAGACCCCAAAAGCAGCGCAGATTTTCATTACACTACGTGTAATCTGGGCCATGTCCTCGGGGACATTTCAGATTGCTAATTGACCTTCTGCCTACAGATTCAGCTCGGCGGAAAGGGAACTTATTGTTGTGAGAATAGGGTGAGATAATGAGTCTCTCTCTCTCTCTCTCTCTCTCTCTCTCTCTCTCTCTCTCTCTCTCTCTCTCTCTGTTCTTTTGTTACTGAAGTAGAGATTTGATCGTAGGAATTAGGTAGGAATAATTATTCTCTCTCTCTCTCTCTCTCTCTCTCTCTCTCTCTCTCTCTCTCTCTCTCTCTCTCTCTCTCTCTTGTTACTGAAGTAGAGATTTGATTACCAGTTAAAGAATAGAGAACAGAATGTTGTCTAGGCCTGCAATTCAGAGTAATTAGGTGGGAATAGTTATTCTCTCTCTCTCTCTCTCTCTCTCTCTCTCTCTCTCTCTCTCTCTCTCTGTTTAGGTATTGTGTGTGTTTGTTACTGAACTGGATATTTTATTGAAAGTTAAAGAATAGTGCCTAGGTTACAACTGTTCAGGCATACGGCCCAGAATAATTAGGTAGGAATGTTGATTCTCTCTCTCTCTCTCTCTCTCTCTCTCTCTCTTTGTTGCTGAAGTAGAGATTTCATTACCAGTTAAAGGATAGAGATCATGATATTGTCCATTCCTACAGTTCGGATAATTAGGTAGGAATAATTATTCTCTCTCTCTCTCTCTCTCTCTCTCTCTCTCTCTCTCTCTCTCTCTCTCTCTCTCTCTGAATAGGAGTGTGTACTGAATGGGATATCCTAGTGATTAAGATATTGTTATATTGTCCAGGCCTACAGTTCAGAGTAATTAGCCAGGAATAATGCTCTCTCTCTCTCTCTCTCTCTCTCTCTCTCTCTCTCTCTCTCTCTCTCTCTCTCTCTCTCTCTCTCTCTCTCTCTCTGTCTGTCTGTCGCTGTTTGTTACCAGGCCTACATTTCAGAGTAATTAGGTAGGAATAATTATTCTCTCTCTCTCTCTCTCTCTCTCTCTCTCTCTCTCTCTCTCTCTCTCTCTCTCTCTCTCTCTCTCTCTCTCTCTCTTTCTCTCTCTCTCTCTCTCAGGCCTACAACTCAGAGTAATTAGGTAGGGATAATTATTCTCTCTCTCTCTCTCTCTCTCTCTCTCTCTCTCTCTCTCTCTCTCTCTCTCTCTCTCTCTCTCTCTATGTAATGATAATAATATCTGTTTACTCCTTTACCTTATAACTGTATGTGCCTTGTTATTAATTTATGAGTGAATCCCCTTCTGATCAGATAGTGTATACGTGCTTATTATGGTCATTATTGTTATTAATGTAATTACAACCACTATTATCGCATTACTAGCCTGTAGTTTTGTCTTCTCTCCATTTTATCTGCAGTCTGCTTGCGTATATGAAGTCTCAGTTATTATTATTATTATTATTATTATTATTATTATTATTATTATTATTATTATTATTATTATTATTATTATTACCGCTTCGATACTGCTGCTAATAATTATTTTTGTCAGCACTTTTGTAGCAAATTTTTTTTGACGACCATAGTGAATAATAATAATAATAATAATAATAATAATAATAATAATAATAATAATAATAATAATAATAATAATAATAATAATACTTACAAAGCTGTAATGGTAATGATAATATTTTAGTAAAGCTGTAATAATAATAATAATGATAATATATTTACTAAACTATAATAATAATAATAATAATAATAATAATAATAATAATAATAATAATAATAATAATAATAATAATAATAATAATAATAATAATAATAATAATAATAATATTTTTGTAAAGCTGTAATGATAATAATAATAATATTTTTACTAAACCTGATAATAATAATAATAATAATAATAATTACTAAACCATAATAATAATAACAATAATAATAATAATAATAATAATAATAATAATAATAATAATAATAATAATAATAATAATAATAATAATAATAACAACATACTTACCAAGCTATACAGTATAACACTGCTGGACGCAAACCAAAGAAAAAAAATCCATCATGAATGCTTTGGGTGCCTGGGGCTCCCCAAATTATGCATGATGCGCTTTGTTCCTGACTTATTCATGTTCATCGACTCATTCGGAAGGGCGAGTGTGGTCGTTTTACCTTAAATTATTAAGGACGGAATTATGACCCGAGCAAACTTTGCTGAAGATTAAACAAAATCAGAGTGACGGTTCGTGACTGCAAGCACCGATTCTGTCTCATCCTGGACGGTTTTGGAATCGACGGATGTCAGCTGAGCAAATAAAAAAAATGTATTTTTTTGATGTATTGCCTTTTACGTATTTGACTGCCAAGGTCGATTGCTCACGTATGGAGTGGCCAGCCATAAGTGTGTCTTACCCTCCACTTTCTCGGCGTGCTTTTTTAGGGGTGAGGTTGTTAGCCCCACGCCCTCTTTCTTGATTCCGGCAGACTCTTGAAACCAAGCAAAGGTGGTTGGGCTGGTGGACGATAGGTAATGAGCAGATAACGGTACTAGCAATCGTGGGTCGACTGGTGTATTGTACTATTCATATTGGTGAGGGTTGTACCAGTCGTGTGTGTGTGTTTATATATATATATATATATATATATATATATATATATATATATATATATATATATATATATATATATATATATATAAATAGATATATCATATATATATATATATATATATACATATATATATATATATATATATATATATATATATATATATATATATACAATACTTATATACTTACATTTTTGTTCATTACAATAATACATAAATATTAAGAATCATACATAAATATTAAATCACTCAAAAGCATAATTATTATTATTATTATTATTATTATTATTATTATTATTATTATTATTATTATTATTATTATTATTATCATCATCACTACTACTGCAGCCCTGAAGTGTGTAAAAAGGACGAGGTTTTTCAGCGCAGTTCAAGAGGCAGAAGGAGGCTGTCAAATATACGTTAAATCCCCCCGGAGTAGCCTACTGACCGTCCCTCCGACCGCAGGGTTAACCAGGCCAATGAAACACATCTGTGCGGTCTCCTGTTTTGACGTTTTCTTGACCGTTTTCTTGGTAACGAGGTTTTGTTTTATGGCAGTGTGCGTTGCCAGGGTGTCAGAGTCAGACGTGAATTACACTCTTAGCGGGCTTTATAATAATAATAATAAAAATAATAATAATAATAATAATAATAATAATAATAATAATAATAATAATAATAACAATATTATTATTATTATTATTATTATTATTATTATTATTATTATTATTATTATTATTATTAAATGCTTGGGTGTAATCTTTCATTATCATTAATTTTTATATCTTGTATGTGTCAATTTTGTGTATTGTATTCTGCTAACATCGTCGACTCTGTAAATGGTCTTGAGCTGAAATAAAATGTTGTTATTATTATTATTATTATTATTATTATTATTATTATTATTATTATTATTATTATTATTATTATTATTATTATTATATCTGAAATCCACATTGCACCTGCATTTCATACTGGCATATGTGCTGAAATAAGGTATCATCAGTAAGCTCTTTCTTGTTATTATTATTATTATTATTATTATTATTATTATTATTATTATTATTATTATTATTATTAAATGCTTATTTAATATTTTATTTATCAAGACTATTTACAGAGTAAACGATGTAACTAGAATACAGTACACAAAATTAACATATAGGATAAAAAGCAATTAATAACGGTTCAAAAGAATTAATGATAATAATAATAGAATAATAATAATACAATAATAATAATAATAAAATATAAAATAATAATAATAATAATACTTTATTTCAGCTCGCAGACGATGTACACAAAATTTAAATATACAATATACAAAGTAATGATAATAACGGTTGCACCCAAGCATTTAATAATAATAATAATAACTGATAATAATAATAATAATAATAATAATAATAATAATAATAATAATAATAATAATAATAAATAACAAGAAATGCTTACTAGTGGCAATAATCATGATTTCAGATATATGGAAATACGATTTCAGATATGTTATCATGTTTGAAGAAAAGTAGCGAAAGTTACATTAACATTGAAAACCAAGATTATATTGACATGTTATAGTACAAGTTTCGTAAGCAGTGAAAATTACATAAACAGTGAAGATAAAGATTATGTTAATAACAGTTGTAGTACAATCATCGGCTTATAAATAAATAAAAGTACCGTGGATTCAGCAGTGTTTAAAAGTTCTGGACGCTTTTATTTAACCACGTATTCTTCATGTCTAAATGTTTTTTTTTTTTACTCGCTCTTAATGCATTTCAACTTGACTTTTCGTATAATTTAGTAATTGATATCTACCCCACTTTTTGTTTATATTGATGACATTTTAATATTCAGAAGACATTCCATAAAAACGATGGTATATTGATGTCTTCCGTATGTTTGAATTAATTTCAGATAAAAGGATAGGCCTAAATGTGTACCATAATCTTGACTAATATTCTCTCGATCTCTGCTACCAAGTCACTCACTCCTCTGGAAATGAGAGTTATCATAATTAATATAAATATTTTCACTTACACTTTAGCTGTTGTTGTTGGCTCATAACACCAGCGCCATCTGTTATAGATTCGTTATCAAAACCACTTCCCCTAAATGTGGCCGTTGGTCATAGTTAATGGGATCCAATCCTTCCTCTCGTAGTATAGAAGGGAGGAAGGAAATGCTTGGAAAGAGGTTTCGATCTCATTTTCCCATTTTTTTTTTTTTTTTTTTTTTTTAGACAAAGGTGTATCATGAGAGAAAGGGAAATGTGTCTGCAGAGGGAGATTAGTGATTTAACAGGAGGAAGATTGACAATTCCAGGGAGTCGAGGGCATTGGCAAATTTTCTTCTTGTCGAAAGCACTTGACAAATTTTCTTCTTGCCGAAAGCACTTGACAAATTTTCTTCTTGCCGAAAGCACTTGGCAAATTTTCTTCTTCTTGTCGAAAGCACTTGGTAACTTTTACGATGACTTTTTTTCCAGTTGAAAGCACCTAACTGGCAATTCTTCTTTAGACTTTCCATGTTGGAGGCAAATGTCGATTTTTTTATACTTTTTTTTTTTTTTGCCTGGAAAAGGTTTGAACAGTTTGCTGGGGTGGAGGGGAATTTGTTGGTTACAGGGCCTCCTGGTGGGGAGGAGGGGGGGGAGGGGGTTAGGGGAGGCTTTGAGTTAAGAGTTTAATGATTAGCCATAGCGGAATCCGGCAATCACGATTTCTGTTCGATTAATCTTGCGCCTGAGCCTAATTGCCAGACGTCGCCATTAATGCACTTAATTGTTAAAAATGGCGACATTTAGCAATCCTTTGCGAGCGATTAAACTGCCTTTTCTCTGCTGGGTCTTCTTTCCGGTTGACTGCGAGATGTATTTAGTGTTAATAAAGTAGGAATCCTTCTGCATAAATCTCTGCTTGTTAGATCAAACGTTTAATTACCTACTTTGGTGTAAATGACTTAAATGGATTTTTCAGATAATACACAAACACACACACACACACACACACACACACACACACACACACACATATATATATATATATATATATATTCCGTATGTGAGCTAATATCAAAAGTTCTTGTGAGGGTATTTTATATATATATATCTACATGTGTGTGTTCGTGTGTGTATGTGTACGTATGTATGCTTGTATCACTATCAGTATTCTCTGAAAGGAATAGCTACAAATTTATCAAGTACAGCCTGATAGTTATGGACAGAAGTCTGCGTGAAAGGTTTGAAATATCATTTATCCGTTTTGACATCACAGTCATTAACATGTTTTAAAAAAATTAATTATACAATATTTATTGTATCAGTTTT
This sequence comes from Macrobrachium rosenbergii, assembly GCF_040412425.1. Classification (NCBI taxonomy): domain Eukaryota; kingdom Metazoa; phylum Arthropoda; class Malacostraca; order Decapoda; family Palaemonidae; genus Macrobrachium; species Macrobrachium rosenbergii. The sequence continues at coordinate 27,626,393 of NC_089791.1, read as the reverse complement.
AACACGTCATTAATCGTTTCCCGTGAAGGTCTGGCGCACAGTTATCATCAACTTCAATATTTCAAATAATTAATGTATTTTTTTTTATGTGGAAGTATTAAAAGTTATTAAGCATTATTTATTAATGACTCCGGCATACGCGGCGAGGTCATTCAGATCAATCAATCATATTTATTAGTTGTACTTTCACTGCTGATTAAAGCAACTTTGCCCTTTAGGTATTATACCAAAAACGTGTCATGGAATTCCGAATTATCTAAAAAAAAAGAAAAAAATATATATATATATATATATATATATATATATATATATATATATATTATATACATATATTTTATATATATATATATATATATATATATATATATATATATATATATATATATATTTTATATATATATATATATATATATATATATATATATATATATATATATGTTTTATTTATTTATTTATTATAACGTAGCTCAACATGTTCCAGGATGACGTTGGCTCTCTCTCTCTCTCTCTCTCTCTCTCTCTCTCTCTGCTATTCTGAAAAAAGAGAGAAAAAAAAATGTTAAAACCCGGCTAATGACTGAACGCGTTGTAATGATTTTAGCGCTTAATTGAATTTTTGTCAGGACCTGATATGCTTACCTTGATGAACCCCCTTAACGAGCTGTGCTTTAAAAAAAAATAAATAAAAAAAGGATTAAAAAAAATATATCGTTACTCAGCCCACCTCAGTGTATTTAAGTCAGAATAGAAGGCTTAGTAAAAAAATATATGTTTTTCAAACTTTACAATAATTTGTTATGTTATTCTCTATTATAATTGCCGCAATTACAATTAGGATTTTTTATCTTCTCTAATTGACGGTGGTGTTGTATCATTTTGAGTAATTGTTTTGATTATCTTTTGACCGAATTGAAATCTAGGCTGATTCTGTGTCTGTTACAACAGGTTACGATAAAAATTCGTTAAGATTACGATAGAAATTAGCTCAAGATTACGATAGAAACTAGCTCAAGATTACGATAGAAATTAACTCAAGATTACGATACAAAGTAGCTCAAGATTACGATAGAAATTAGCTCAAGATTTCGATAGAAATTAACTCAATATTTCAGTCAAAATTAGCTTAAGATTACGATACAAATTAGCTCAAGATTACGATACAAATGAGCCCAAGATTACGATAGAAATTATTCAAGATTTCAATTAAAATTAGCTCAAGATTACGTTACAAATTAGCTCAAGATTACGATAGAAATTTCCTCAAGATTACGATAAAAATTAGCTCAAGATTACGATAGAAATTAGCTCAAGATTTCGATAGAAGTTAGCTCAATATTACGATAGAAATTAGCTCAAGATTACGATACAAAGTAGCTCAAGATTACGATAGAGTTAGCTCAGGATTACGATAGAAATTAGCTCAAGATTATGATATAGATTAGCTCAGGATTACGATAGAAGTTAGCTCAATATTACGATAGAAATTAACTCAAGATTACGTTTGAAATTAGCTTAAGATTACCATAGAAGTTAGCTCAAGATTATGATATAGATTAGCTCAAGATTACGATAGAAGTTAGCTCAAGATTACGACAGAAATTAGCTCAAGATTATGATAGAAGTTAGCTCAAGATTACAGTTAAATTTAGCTCAAGATTACGATAGAAGTTAGCTTAAGATTACAGTGAAAACTGGCTCGAGATTACGATAGAAGTTAGCTTAAGATTACAGTCAAAATTAATTCAAGATTACGATAGAAGTTAGTTCAAAATTACGATAGATTTAGCTCAAAAGAAACCAAGGATTCATGCCATAGATGGTCGTATTTCCCTTGCCAAGAGAATGAATGTCCCACCCAGCAGAATAATATTTCCCATAAAGGACCTAACGATTTCCACGATAGCTTAGCCCGCTCTGATTAGCGTCCCATTTTTCGGGCCGAAGTCCACGCAGGATTCTGACGCTCTGGGGAAAGCCTTCCAAAAAAGGAAACAGGAAAAATCCTCATTTTTATTGGTCAAGTGAACTTCAAAGGCCTGTAGCTCTGTGGCCGAGCTCAGACGATTCTCTGGGATGGCGAACCTTTGGTCTGCTACTCTTTTATTCTTCCTTGTGGCCTCCGAAGTTTTTGAAAGTCGATGCGTTTTGTTTGTTTGTGCGTTTTTTTTTTTTTTTTTTTTTGGGGGGCGGGTAGCATTTTTCGTACCTTCATTCAATTAACGGGAATGACACTCTGAACCTAAACTCTGTCTGGTAGGGTTATTATTATTATTATTATTATTATTATTATTATTATTATTATTATTATTATTATTATTATTATTATTATTATTACTGAGGTTTACCATGTATCTTAATTTTGTGTATCACATTGTTACTATACTGTTTATGCATGAGCCCAAATAAAAGATATTATTATTATTATTATTATTATTATTATTATTATTATTATTATTACTGAGATTTACTGTGTAACTCAATTTTGTGTACTGCACAGTCTCTGCAGTGATTAACCCTTTATGTGGCTTTGAGCTGAAGTAAATAATAATAATAATAATAATAATAATAATAATAATAATAATAATAATATTATTATTATTATTATTATTATTATTATTATTATTATTATTATTATTATTAACAGAATATTCACCAATCTTGTTTGGAAAAGTTCCTTTACTTGTTGACAACATTTTACAACTTTCATTCCCTGATTTTCTCAATTACAGTTTGCATCTCGTAGGAAGAGACTTGAATAATCCAAGATCTAAATGTGCTTTGTTTTATAGGAATAACTACAAAGAATTTATGGGATATGAAATTTTTTTTACAATAAATTGGGAGGTTTGAACACTAAAAGGGGTTTTGCTTACCTTTCCAGAAGTAACTTATGAGGCGAAGGTTTGTCAGTGATGACAAGATATATTTTTTCCACATTTCACTCTCTCTCTCTCTCTCTCTCTCTCTCATTTAGTCAGATTTGTTACCACTGGTCCTGCTCTCTCTCTCTCTCTCTCTCTCTCTCATTTAGTCAAATTTGTTACCACTGGTCCTGCTCTCTCTCTCTCTCTCTCTCTCTCTCTCTCTCTCTCTCTCTCTCTCTCTCTCTCTCTTTTTGTCAAATTTGTTACTGCCGCTTCTGCTGTCTCTCTCTCTCTCTCTCTCTCGTTTTGTCAAATTTGCTACTGTCGCTTCTGCTCTCTCTCTCTCTCTCTCTCTCTCTCTCTCTCTCTCTCTCTCTCTCTCTCTCTCTCTCTCTCTCGTTTTGTCAAAATTGTTACTGCCGCTTCTGCTGTCTCTCTCTCTCTCTCTCGTTTTGTCAAATTTGTTACTGTCGCTTCTGCTCTCTCTCTCTCTCTCTCTCTCTCTCTCTCTCTCTCTCTCTCTCTCTCTCTCTCTCTCTCAGTGTGTCCATTTTGTTATCACGCTTCTGTCGTCTTTACAACGGTGTTAAACTTTATGGAGTTGCAGGACGCAGTATTTCAGCGGAATAAAATACATCTGTATATTTATGCCGCCTCTGATTGATGATACCCGAGAGAAATGCGAACAAATGTGAAATACGGAACAGATGGGAAAGACCGCCCGAAAGACCAGAATGACCGAAAGGCCGAAAGACCGAATGGTCAGAGGAATGCAGTGCTGAAGAATCCGATAACACAGCGACGTAATGTTTAGGGAGAAGAGGAGGAGGAGGAGGAGGAGGAGGAGGAGGAGGAGGAGGAGGGGAATGACAGGCGAGAGATGACAAACGATCAGATAAAGTCCGCCAGAATAGAGAAGGTAAATGGTGGACTAGATAGCAGAGATAGATAGATGGAAAAGAAGTAGTAGGAGGAGGAGGAGGAAAAGATGAGCAAGAGAGAGAGAGAGAGAGAGAGAGAGAGAGAAAGAGAGAGTGCAGAAGATGAAAGAGAGAGGACGTATCAAGGACAGAAGTTTATTAGGAGATGAGCGTAACGATACGGCCAAAGAGATGTTTAAGTGACGCACAGAGAGAGAGAGAGAGAGAGATGTTTTGACGTGGGGAATATTTTGTATATTTCAAAAAGGGGTACGGAAAAGGAGGGAAGAAAGGGAAGGAGAATAACGCGGTGACAAAGAAAAATCGCAAAATGATGACCTAACTCGATTCCGTCTTGAAAAGGAAGGGTCACGAATCTCGACATGCGATGTTTATGTCGTTGTATGTGAGTAGTGCATCTCTCTCTCTCTCTCTCTCTCTCTCTCTCTCTCTCTCTCTCTCTCTCTCTCTCTCTCTCTCTCTCTCTCCAGCGAAAGAATATGATATTCAATCAGCCAGAAGTTTTCCGCAAATACCTTTTTATGAATGATTTTTGATAGGATGTTTAAGTCTTAAGTAGACAGAAACTAACGTACTCTCTCTCTCTCTCTCTCTCTCTCTCTCTCTCTCTCTCTCTCTCTCTCTCTCTCTCCCCAGTGAAAGAATATGATATTCAATCAGCGAAGTTTTACGCAAATACCTTTTTATGAGTGATTTTTAATGGCATGCTTTATTCTTAGGTGAACGACTCTCTCTCTCTCTCTCTCTCTCTCTCTCTCTCTCTCTCTCTCTCTCTCTCTCTCTCTCTCTCTCATATGTCATTCCATTCCATCAGCCAAATTTTAAAGCAAGTACCTTTTGTGAATGATTTTTAATGGGATGTTTCATCCGTAGGCAAACGAAACTAACATTTTATTCTCTCTCTCTCTCTCTCTCTCTCTCTCTCTCTCTCTCTCTCTCTCTCTCTCTCTCTCTCTCTCTCTCTCTAGTGAAAGAATATGATATTCAATCAGCGAAGTTTTACGCAAATACCTTTTTATGAGTGATTTTTAATGGAATGCTTTATTCTTAGGTGAACGACTCTCTCTCTCTCTCAACCAGAGCCGAAAATTACCTTGTACTTGCTGTATATTCAACTGAATTTTTTCACCACATTCTTTACAGCGCTAATCCTGTTAAAATTATTTTTTATGCAAAAGCCAGTTTCTATCAGAAAATAATTTTTACTTAGTGATTTTAGTTTTCTTTAAAAGAAAACTATTGAGGTGGCTATTTGTCTGTCCGTCCGCACTTTTTCTCTCCGCCCTCAGATCTTAAAAGCTACTGAGGCTAGAGGGCTGCAAATTGGTACGTTGATCACCCAGCCTCCAATCATCAAACATACCAAACTGCAGCCCTCTAGCCTCAGTAGTTTTTCTTTTATTTTTGGTTAAAGTTAGCCATGATCTTGCGTCTGGGACCGTTATAGGTGCCAACAACACAAGCCGCCACCGGGCCGTAGCTGAAAGTTTCATGGGGCGCGGTGGCCGAGAGTTTCATACAGCATTTACGCCGGACAGAAAACTCGATTTGCTTCCGTGCTCTGAATTTTGTAACAGAGAGAAATTTCATAATTTCAGTCGTTCTTTTTTAGCACGCGCCATTTATGATAGTTCTTCATGATTCATTTACTACTGCCGACGAGCGGTGACGCCAGATATTTAGCTTTAGGTCATTCATGTA
>NC_089791.1:27588387-27618387 GCF_040412425.1 Macrobrachium rosenbergii | reverse complement strand
TAAAAATGCCATTTTTTATCATGATTACAATCACAGTAGTTTGTCAGACGTAATTACTATTTTCAGCGTTAGCAAATCAAAATCACAGTCAATAGTATGTTTTGACACATTAACCTGACTATAACTGCTTTCAGAAAGATTTAGTTCTCCTTAATGCAGAATTCTAGACGTTATGAGAATTCCTGCCAATCGCTTATCACCTCTGAAAGATTTCGCTCAGAAGGTTATCAATCCACCGCTCTTAATTGACAGCATTTTATTCCTACTATCAAAATCCTTATCGGCGTGGCATTCCTCCCCGGCCAAGGTACTGAGATCGACGTCGACCTTGCAAGGTCGATTGTATTGTCAGTGTTGAATTATGCAAACCGTGCCATCGATCTTGTGGGGGTCCATGGTAGGTGGGTGGGTGGAGGTTGATCTTCGTGTTTGGGGGAACGATTCTCGTAGTCTCTATTTCCATTTCAGCCTTTCAATCTTTCAACTCTGTAGTTCTGGGCTTGTTTTTCAGTTTCGTTTGTATTTTGTTATTTTTGCTTTGTGGGTGGGAGATAATAATGCAAATGTATATTATTTATATATATATATATATATATATATATATATATATATATATATATATATATATATATTTTATATATATATATATATATATATATATATATATATATATGTATATGGATATATATATATATATATATATATATATATATATATATATATATATATATATATATATATATATATATAAAAATAACTCGGCGGTATCGCTTTTTACTTCACTTCTTGGTCTCGAGTTCAGATCCCCAATCTCAGGTCTAACAGCTTCCCCAGAAACCCATCGTTGCGATCACTCTGAACTAAGGATGGGTTTGTTGGTTCCATGGCTGAGTGGTACTTTGGGGACCGAGTTTTCTTCCAGATCGTCGCTCACAGATCCAGCCACCCCCCTGCTACTGGTGGATACCAGCAGATACCAGCCTCTGCTGTTATCAAGAAAAAAAAAAAGGGGGGGCGTGAGGGTAGCAACCTCATTCCTAAAGAGTTGTTGAGAAAACAGAAGGCTGCACCTTTCCGGAGACACCAGACAGATGCTTTTAAGTAATATATATATATATATATATATATATATATATATATATATATATATATATATATATATATATATATATATATATATATATTATATACTACATATATATACATATATACATACATTTATATATACACACAATGTGTGTGTGAGTTTGTGCTGTTCTCTCTGCTTAACTATTTCCAAAGCAAATTTATTTCCTGTGCTTGAAATTCGGGCCTTTTATTCATGTATCTCATTAAACATTAATAGATGCAGCTGTTGTTGGCTGTTTGCTAATGATACAGTTGTATATTGCTATGGGACGTTGTAGTGACGAACAACAATCTTTATATATATGTAAATATATATTTCTTCAGTGTAAATTATTTTTTTATTCGTTTTCAAATGTTTGCGAGTGTTTTTAACAAGCTGTTAGTCTGATTTCTGGTAGATTGCTTCTTATATATATTTTACTAATATATATTTTTTCTATTTATTTCATAATTTACGATTTTATCTCTTTTCCTTTCAAATAACTGATCTCTTCTCTCTGTAGTTTGTATTATATTTTGTAACTTCTTTCAAACGAACACTATATTCTTTTGGAACTTGAATTTCAAGTCATTGGCCTCTGTGAAAGGCTTGTTACATATGAATAGAGGTTTATCTTCTGGATAATAATAATAATAATAATAATAATAATAATAATAATAATAATAATAATAATAATAATAATAATAATGCAAATCTTCTTCACAATCCCGTGAATATGTTTATAAAATACAAAATCCACATTTTATGTAAAATGAATTCCAGGAGCTTTCGAGAGCCTGCTCAGCTCCTTCTTCTAGCTGAAGAAGGAGCTGAGCAGGCTCAAATTCATTTTGTTATTTGTAAATACAGTACTTTACATAAATGTGGATTTTGTATTAATAATAATAATAATAATAATAATAATAATAATAATAATAATAATAATAATAATCTTTTGTAAATCTTATTATAACGGACATAAAGAAAGTAATTTTGTGTACCGTTGTGGATTATACTTATTTTTAAAAGACCTGGGATAAAAATAGCAGTCCATAATCAGGAGATTATAAATGGAAGACGCTGAAGGTAAGGCAGCTGAACTAAATGCCATATGATCATCACTATTTTCTCTTACATAACATTTGGCGATTGTCCAGGGGGTGGGTGGAAGGGGTGCGGTGTCACCACAAGCCGAGTTATAATCGTAATGGTTATGCCTTCTGGATGGCACGTGGGTGGTCATTAATGATAGTTTGGTTTATTAGTGCCAAGATAATGGCGTTTCAGGACAGGGGGATCATTTATGCTATTGACCCATAATCCCACTTCCCCTCCCCCTCTACTTCTTTCATTGCACCCTCCCCCCCCCATTCCGCCTCTTTCTTCATGCATTGCCTTGCTCTGACGTCGGTTCTTTATAGTTTTAGTAAGTTACTTCATTCTCTCTCTCTCTCTCTCTCTCTCTCTCTCTCTCTCTCTCTCTAGTAAGTTATTTCATTTTCCTATTTATTTCATCGTTTATTCTGTCATTTCTTTTTAGTTTGTCTTTAATCACACGCTGCTCACTTACTATCATCTTTATTCAAATTGACGTTTGGATCTCTCTCTCTCTCTCTCTCTCTCTCTCTCTCTCTCTCTCTCTCTCTCTCTCTCTCAGATCGTTTTTCCTAGAAGTGAAAGAAAAAGGTTGGAAATTACCATTCTTTAGGAAAGCATAATTTAGCTTTTAAGTTGTACTCTCTCTCTCTCTCTCTCTCTCTCTCTCTCTCTCTCTCTCTCTCTCTCTCTCTCTCTCTCTCTCAGATCGTTTTTTCCCTAGAAGTGAAAGAAAAAGGTTGGAAATTACCATTCTTTAGGAAAGCATAATTTAGCTTTAAGTTGTACTCTCTCTCTCTCTCTCTCTCTCTCTCTCTCTCTCTCTCTCTCTCTCTCTCTCTCTCTCTCTCTAAATTGCTCTCTCTCTACTTGAAAAAGTGGATAAGACTAAATCATTAAGTGGAAAGTTTTTCTCTGTTTGTTTTTATTCAAAAATGAATGAGATAAAGAGACTAGTAAGTATGAATCACTAGGAGGCCACCTTAACTACCAAGGCCCCCCCTCTCTCTCTCTCTCTCTCTCTCTCTCTCTCTCTCTCTCTCTCTCTCTCCCAGGCGCTGTGAATCATCGTTACTCATTCATTGCTTGTATTGACCGTTTTATATATATGTATATATGGGCGTATGGTCCAATGGGGAGTGAGGGGAGGGGAGGGGGATAGAGACGGGTGGATTCTCCCTCCCCCCCCAAACAGAAATATTGTTAAGGATTTGGACCTTCACAGCCATTCCATATTTTGTATTCAACGCGAGCGATTTATTGCAAATTCGGTGAACTGGTATGTTAATTCGAAATATATTTGCAGGATTCGCTAGTCTGTCAATATTGATGGATACGTTATTATAGTGGCAAACTTCCATTTCGCTTAAAACACAGCTGATGTAACATATACAGCCTATTACGTAGGCCTATCGGGGTATTCCATCAGCGAGCATATTTTTTTTGAGGGGGGGAGCGCTGGGGTTATTCATTTGTGTATGATATACATTTCGCCTGTGTATTTGTATGGAAATCTAATTAAAATTTCCATTGAGAGAGAGAGAGAGAGAGAGAGAGAGAGAGAGAGAGAGAGAGAGAGAGAGAGCGTTTGCGGAGTGATTTTCGCGTTGATTTTGTTCCATGAAGAGCCGCCCCCTGTAGCAAGCCTTGAAAAACATCAATTATTATCGAATCAGATCACTGGACAGTCAGCAATCCCCCTTTTTTTTTTTGTTATGTCATCATCATCATCATCATCACCATTGCCTCCAACACGGCTTGGCAAAAAGGGCCTCTGTGAAATTCCACATCTCATTTCTTTCCTGTGCTTTTACTTTCTCAAATCTCCACTCATCTCCAGCCTACCCACTAAGATTTCTCATTCAAGTATGTCTGGGTCTTCCAATTCTTCGGGTTTCCACAGGACGCCAGCTTACACCTCGTTCTGTTCTCCTCAGACCAATGTGTTGTGCTGTTTGCTATTTTAAAGGATTGTATTTTCCCAGTTACTTTAAAACTCTTTACATGTGTTGTAATAATATTTATTTTTGTTTTATGAAGCTGTTTCTTTTAATGTGTTCTTTTTATATCATGAAATATTCGGAAGAATTATTTAAATAATAAGTGAGTCTTTATTCATATGGTCACCTGATGACAGACAGAAATATATGTAAGAAAATTCTTGAATTAGATGAACTTGGGTCACAGGATCAAAGTTCGCTTAGAGAGAGAGAGAGAGAGAGAGAGAGAGAGAGAGAGAGAGAGAGAGAGAGAGAGAGAGAGAGAGAGTCTGAAACAGTCGATATCGAAATTCCGCTGGCCGTCTGTGCTCAATTACAAAATTATCTTTTGGGTAATTGTGTGATTCCCAATAACTCCCAATAACATCTAGTTCCCACCAAGAGGTTGAAAAAAATACAGGGACGCATACGCGTTTCTCCAATTACAATCATTAAGTAATTATAAGTTCTGATTTTTCCTGACAAGTTCCGTTGACAAGGGCCTCATGACTGCTGGGTAAATGTATGCAGGCATGCAAAGGCACTGATTTTTTCACGGAAGGGCGAATGAATCGTGAATAGCGATATTTGGATTATATTAATTATCTATAATTGAATCACGCGTGTCGGCGGGCGGGCGGGAGGTGGTGTTATTGACCGTCATGTACATTACGATAGATGGAGATATGACGTCATGGGAATCGGGTTTTGTTATTTTTGTGTTCGTGATTTGGTTGATTTTGTTATTATCGTTGTTATTGTCGGCAGTTCTTCTTCTTATTATTTATTATTATTATTATTATTATTATTATTTATTATATTATTATTATTATTCAGAAGATGAACCCTATTCATAAGAAACAAGCCCACAGGGGCCAAAATCGTACGGTATTCATTAAAAAATTATTATTATTATTATTAAAAGAATACGAAGATGTATTCAACAAACCACAGGCCATTGACTTATTAAAAATATTGTGTTCATTATTATTATTATTATTATTATTATTATTATTATTATTATTATTATTATTATTATTATAAGATATTATAAGATACAGGGGACCATTCACTTGAAATTCAAGTATCCCAAGAATATGGTATTTATTATTATTATTATTATTATTATTATTATTATTATTATTATTATTATTATTATTATTATTATTCAGAAGAAGAAGAAGAAGAATCCTATTCATATGGAACAAGCCCACAGGGGCCATTCACGTGAAATTCAAGCTTCCAAAGAATATTATTATTATTATTATTATTATTATTATTATTATTATTATTATTATTATTATTATTATTCAGAAGATGAACCTACTCATAAGGAACAAACCACAGGGGCCATTGACTTGAAAATTTAAGCTTCCAAACAATATTATGTTTTATTATTATTATTAGAGGTAACATTAGGCAAAAAAAATGCAGAAATTATTAAGAGATTTCACAGGGATTAAAAAGACAAAATAAATGAACAGATTAATAAATCATTCTTATTTTATTATTAGTCTTGTAAGAAACCCTACTCATGATTGATTATTTTTGTTATTTCTGTATTGTTATTAAAAATTTTTAAGGAATTTTCATATGCAGAAAGAAGAAATTTTATTAAAAAAAAAAAAAAAATTGACAATTAATAAATCATTCTTGTTGGTACTCTTGTAAGAAATTATGATTATTATTTTTGTTATTTCCATTTAGTTATTAAAGTTTTTAAGCAATTTTCATATTAAGCCTCCACCAGTTTTAATTTGATAATTTATATATAATTACTTCCGTATTTTAATATATATATATATATATATATATATATATATATATATATATATATATATATAATATCTTTACCAGTATTACTTAAATTATGCGTATCATAATTCTCAGTAGGGATAAAACAACGAAAAAATTATCAGTGTAAAACATATGATAATTTGATTATACTTATTCTGTCACTTTCTGTAATATGACGAATTTGACAGAAATCTAAAAATGATAATTTTATTATTTTTCAAAGGAGAGGAGAAATACAATAAAGACGAGCTTAAATATATGAGGAACATATTGAATGTAGGGTAAAGATTAAAGTGTGTATCACGAAGTGTGTACATAAGTATAGAATGTATTTAATTGCATTTGTATATGTATGCTCACACTCATAATATGTGTATATATATTACATATATATGTATGTATGTATATATATATATATATATATATATATATATATATATATATATATATATATATATATATATATATACACACTACATATATGCACATACATACATGTGATTGTGAGTATACACATAAACATGCAGTTCTATAGATTCTATACTTATGTATGTATATATATATATATATATATATGTGTGTGTGTGTGTGTGTGTGTGTGTGTGTGTGTATGCACGGTATGTATATAGGTATGAATGAATGAAAGATTTATGTCGCTGAATAGCTAGACATTTTTATTGTACTAGACAAAAAAAAAGTAAAGTTGGAAATAACAAATAAAACAATGAAATAGAAGACACAGAAAAATGTAACCAAATTACTTATTTATCGGATTACATTACGATAGAGTAATTAGTAAATCCGTAAGGAAGAATCACTCGTGTTTCTTCATGCAACGCGATTGGACAAACGAATAGAAAAACAAGACAATAAAAGAGTAAAAAAGAATATAGGATAATTAGTAAATACGTAAGGAAGAATCACTCGTGTCTCCTCATACAACACGATTGGTCAAAGGAATAGAACAAAAAAAAAAAGACGATAAAAAAGTGAAAAAAAGAAAAAAAAAGGAAGTCTTCTTGGAGATGCATTAGATTGCTGCCTCCATTGCAGCCATAAATAATCCCAAAGATTCCTCGAGGTCTCTGTTAAGAAAGAGAGGAGGTGGAGGAACTACAATGGATACAGAAGTTGCCTCAGAGGATTTGGGAAATATTAGGTTTTTATTTTCCGAAAAAAAAAACTAAAAAGATGAAGTCTTCTTTGTCTGTTAGTCCGTCCTTTCATTCAATCCGCCTAATCCCAAATTCCTACTGAGTCTCTGTTAAGAAAGAGAGGCATGTGGAGGATCCACAATGGATCATCAAAGTTGCCAAATTGCAGCCGATTTGGCCTATTAGGTTTTTATTTTATTTAAAAGAAAACTATTGAACCATGATCGCACGTCTGGGAACCTTCCTTTTTTTGTCAGGCTTTTTCTGTCCTCCCTCAGAGTTTCATAAGCTATTATATACTGTACAGAAAACTTGGTTATTGATCATCCACCTTTCAGTGAAATATCACGGTATAGTTATAGGAACTAATGTTTTTTAGGTTTTTTCTAACATTTTTTTAACCATGATCGCACTTCTGGGGACATGTCGAGGAAAGACCTCCACCGGACCGTGGCTAATAAAATTCATACTAGTTATATAAACTAATGTTTTTATTTTCTAAATTTTTTTAAAAATATTAAGTTTTTATTTCAATTTCAGAGTATTATTATGGGCATTAATGTTTTTGAGAGTCTTTATAACATTGTTCTTATTGCTAAGAAATTCACAGTATCTTGAAAACCTGTTGTATAATAAAAATCCACAATTATATAAATAATTGTAATATTTGCTAAAAGATAAGAACAAAGAATTTTGAATAACTTCAGACAAAGAATTTTGAATAACTTCCTCCTCAGTGTTTTATTCATACACACCGTTTTTATCTTTAAAAATATTATAATTTATTTATATAATTGTGGATTTTTATTATAGGCTGTTTTTATTTTTATGTTCCCATGGAAGGGGGCATAGTCTCCCTCCCAACTCCACTTGTCCAAACTTTGGAGCAAGTTTACTTGAAATTGCTCCAGTAGTTCTGGAGGAGAAGTCCGGCAAGTGAAAAGCCTAAATCGTACATATACAGTATACACACATACATACATACATACATACATACATACATTCATTCGTACATACATACACACATACATACATACATAAACTGTACAAACTTAGAGTGAGAAGCTCAGTTGAGTTTTCAGTTTATAATAGGTAAGCTAAAGGCTGTAATCATCATCATTATCATCATTATCATCACCACCACCACCACCACCACCACCATCATCATCATCATCATCATAAATTCCATAACTTCCAGTAGTCTCAACGTGCCATTAGAGTTTATCATCATTACGCAAATTACGGCGCAAGTTCACCATTATGTTACGAAATTCCAGGAAACCTCTACATTTTTGGAACACATGTATCACCATCAGCGATACAAACACCATCATTCCCGCCGCTTTGATCTAACTTCACCATCTTCACTATCACCGCACTGTCACCTCACGCTTCGCCATTATCATCATCGCCGCGGCCACCGTATCATTACCGTCGTTGTCATCAGCGCTCATTATCGTCCATTTGTGATGGTGTTGCGATAATGAATGACTTAGTGGTATAATGCATGCGAGAACACAATTGTGGTCATTACCTGCTTTGATGTCATCGATCAGTTTAGTAAGTGCATTAATGGTTGACCCTCTTTTCTGGGCGCCTCCGTAAATGCTAAGGGGAATAATTCTTCTCTCTCTCTCTCTCTCTCTCTCTCTCTCTCTCTCTCTCTCTCTCTCTCTCTCTCTCTCTCGCCATATTTCTGGGAGTGTCAGCAAATGCACGGAAATTGTTCTTTTTCTCAGTATGTTTTTGGACACCAGCAAAAAATACAGAAAGCTCTCTCTCTCTCTCTCTCTCTCTCTCTCTCTCTCTCTCTCTCTCTCTCTCTCTCTCTCTCTCTCTCTCTCTCTCTCTCTACATGTTTCTGGGAATGTCAGCAAATTTACGGAAATTACTATCTCCCTCAGTATGTTTTTGGACACCAGCAAAATTGAAGGAAGCCCTCTCTCTCTCTCTCTCTCTCTCTCTCTCTCTCTCTCTCTCTCTCTCTCTCTCTCTTATAGGGAATATAAAAAAGTTCATAATTTTTGTATTTAAATTATTGATCAGGGAGTTTATGCATAACAAATTAGTTATTTTTGCTGAATAACCTTTTACCGCAAACTGGAATATTCCCTTTACTTGCAGAACTTGAGGATGAGAGAACGCTCCTTACCTCAGCTATTCCTACTTCCTTCATCCTTTTTCCTCCTTCAGGAGAGGATACGTCTTCCTGCCTCCACCTCTCCAACCCTCCCTCCTCAAATATCCTCCGAATTTCCCGTGTCCATCATTCCTCCTCCTCCTCCTCCTCCTCCTGTATTTTCTCTTCCACTTCTTGCTCTTCCTCCATTTTCTCTTCCACTTCATTCTCTTCCTTTCGTAACAAGGTCCTGGATGTCAGATACCCTAAGGCCAAGAGAGACAAGGTCTACCCAGTTGGGAGGAGTCGCCTCCCGCCTGGGGTAACTACGTAGGCGATGACGTATCTTAGAGGTATATACCTGCTCTTAACGGCAACTCACCTGCTGGCGCAATAGGAAGGTAGACAAAGCTCCGCCCACACGGGGGATTTGGGGGAAAGTGAGCAGACCTTCTCTTTCTCTTGGCATTGAGAAACTGTAACGTTGTTTTCTGGTGTCCAGCCACAGCGACGCAGGTCTGGGCTGGGCTGGACTGTCCGAACAAGGTTCCCAGGCGACGATCAATTGCGTTAATCGATGGTGGTTTCCGAGAAAGACATATTTGGTACCCAATCGAAGGTGCCCACTCTGCGCGCAATCGAAGACTCCCACTTTGCGTCCAATCGAAGGCGCCCACTTAGGGCTTCTCTCTCTCTCTCTCTCTCTCGTCTTCCCTGTGAAGTTGATATAGTTATTTCATCGATTTTCGTTCGTTCGGTTCGTGTGTGTGTGTGTGTGTTTGTTTACATACGTTCGTCTGCTTGCGTGTACGCGTGCAGTCCAGAAGCACCACCAGGCGTTGCTTGTGCACGCAAACTGTCGATGAGTTAAAACGTTTTGCTAATCTGGTTTTTACAAGTAATTGTAACCTTAGGCATTATTAGTTTAACATGCTTTTAATAACACTATTGGTAAAAAAGGTATTTTTTCCGTCCTTGTAAGATATAGTTGTTTCTAATAATATCTGTTGTTATATATTATGGTTATGATTATGCATTTATACATGTTTTTGTGTGTGTGTGTGTGTGTATGTGTATACACTTTCACCACATTGAAATAAAATCGTGACATCAGTAGGACACATTTACTGCATTTTCTTGTCCAGTTCGATTTTAAATACATTACTTTATGAAATATATGCTCATGCATTCCAGTAACTCCTGTTTGATATTAATTATTTTCTATTAATTTTTAAAAATATGTTCATGCATTCCAGTAACTCTTCTGTTTGATATTAATTATTTTCTCTTGATTTCAAAAATATGTTCATACATTCCAGTAACCCCTGTTTGATATCAATTACTTTCTGTTAATTATTTTCTATTCTTCATTGCAGGTAAGAAAGTGCTATTATCCGAGTGCTGTTCTCCATTTACGACAAGATACGACTTCGCCGTACTTTTGCGACAGGTGACGTGGACGTGAGTAAAATAGGACGTGTGCTAATTATTACTTCTGGCAATAGTATATTTATCGGACGGATTTTCAGCACGCTAGCTAGCTCGCTTGCAAAGTGCATTGCCATTGGTTAATTATGCAGGCCAATTATAAACGCCCGCGAAAGAATTCTGTAATTGGAACCTTGAACTCCGTTCTATTCCGGGGCTTTATATGCTCCTGCGTTTAAGTGCTTTATTTATCAACTGACTCTTTACTGCGTGTCGATGGTGGTTCAGTAAAGCGAGAAGATTGTTCTCTAGATTCTTACTTATTCTTTTATGGAATAGTCTTGGATATATCTTGAATATTTACTGTGGGGAAGGTGGTTCGGTAAAGCTAGGAAATCGTTCTTTATATTCTTAGTTATTCTTTTGTTTTATAGTCTTAGATATGTTCGGACTAATACCTTTATTGCCGTTATGATTCTCTCGTCCTTTATTCATATTCTTCATTTTTTATTTTCTCTGGAAGCAATTTGGGAAACTAAATAAGTCTGTAAAATTGAGAGAGAGAGAGAGAGAGAGAGAGAGAGAGAGAGAGAGAGAGAGAGAGAGAGAGAGAGAGCCAGGTATCAGCTCACCACAGCTTTATGGCTGAGGGCTCGACGCGTTGTTTCTGACCATTCCAGGATTGCTGATCACGCTCGCTGGAACCCTGGAATGCCAGTAGATTTTATAATCATTCTGGAATCGTTGGGTAATCCCGGAAGGTTCCAGTCGTACCCACGTATTTTAGAGAGAGAGAGAGAGAGAGAGAGAGAGAGAGAGAGAGAGAGAAGAGACTTTAGAATTAATTTTGCTATTCTTCCTTTGCCATATTCTGAAGAGAGATATATTCTTATAAGATAATCTGAAGAGAGAGAGAGAGAGAGAGAGAGAGAGAGAGAGAGAGAGAGAGAGAGACAGAGAGAGAGAGTTGGGTGGGAATTTTAGAATTAATTTTGCTATTCTTCCTTTGCCATATTCTGAAGAGATATATTCTTGCAAGATAATCTGAAGAGAGAGAGAGAGAGAGAGAGAGAGAGAGAGAGAGAGAGAGAGAGGTTTGATAATAATTTTTTTATCACTACTTTCTCTCTTGTTCTATGGCTTATACATTTTTCTTGTTTAGCCATTGTTGTCGTTGCTACAGTCAGTATCGGCTATTATTCTTAGTTTTCTAGAGATGACTTGCCTGGGCATGGGTGAAGGAGGGGGAGGGGGAAGGGGGGAGGGGGGAGAGGGAATGGAGTAGGGTCCACGAGGAAAAAGGCAATAAAACACATTGCACTACCTGGCTTTGCCCCGACCTTTTCACGTTCAGCCATTATTGCATCTGGATTTTTCGTTGTCTGTTTTCTCTCTCTCTCTCTCTCTCTCTCTCTCTCTCTCTCTCTCTCTCTCGTTATGTTTTATTGGCTTCCTTCCTTCGCCTGTCGCTTCTTCTGTTATTAGAATTTCGGTTTTAGGTAATACGTGTTGTTATTATTTATTTTTAACCTTTAACTTTGTGAGATGTTTTTTGTTATTGATACGTACGTTATTCTTGTTATTGTGAACAGAATAATTAGCACAATTAAAAGAAGAGGCTGAAATTTAAAATATTATTATTATTATTATTATTATTATTATTATTATTATTATTATTATTATTATTATTATTATTAAGTTGTTGGCATAACAAAATCACAACTACTGATATTATTATTTGTCGATGTTGTTGTTATATAATATTTGTAATATCATTACCATAATTAAACTTAAAAAAATAACCATTTACCAATATCTAGTGTATGTACATGTTTGGGGAAATGGAGTGGAAAAAATTGTTGGAAATCCACATAAAATGAAAAAAAAATTAATAGGGAGAGGAAAGGGGAAAAAATGCTGAAATCAATTATTAACATTAATACAGTTCTCTAAAAGCCATGTACTTCATATGATTTCCTTTTGTTCAGTTTGATGTATTTTGGTTTTTCTTTATTTTAGTTTTAATTTGTTTTCATTCCACGACTTTCCCTTTTTCAATATATTTTGAATTGTTCTTTTACGTTTTAGTTTTTTTTTTGTGATTTCTTCATCGATGAACTTCTCTCTCTCTCTCTCTCTCTCTCTCTCTCTCTCTCTCTCTCTCTCTCTCTCTCAATATTATTTTGAATCTTTCTTTTTCTTGTACTTTTATGCTATTTCTTCTTCTGACTACACTTCTTTCTCTCTCTTCATCTTCTCTCTTCTCTCTCTCTTCTCTCTCTCTCTCTTCTTCTCATATATATATATATTGAATTTTTTACTTTAGTTTTTTTGTGATTTCTTCATCGATTTCTCTCTCTCTCTCTCTCTCTCTCTCTCTCTCTCTCTCTCTCTCTCTCTCTCTCTCTCAATTTATATATTTATTTTGAATTTTTTTTACGTTTTAGTTTTTGTGATTTCTTCATCGACTTCTCTCTCTCTCTCTCTCTCTCTCTCTCTCTCTCTCTCTCTCTCTCTCTCTCTCTCTCTCTCTCTCTCTCTCCATTCTGGACACGAGAGCCTTGAGAATCACTTGAAAATCTGTTTCGGACGCCCAGTGTGTCGGTAATTTGTCTTGTTCCTTCGGTCATTTATACACTTTTTATCGGTGTGAGCTCTCTCTCTCTCTCTCTCTCTCTCTCTCTCTCTCTCTCTCTCTCTCTCTCTCTCTCTCTCTCTCTCTCTCCTCTGAATCGCCAGTCAAGAAGAGGGCAGCATTTCAAGAGAATGAGAGCTCTCTCTCTCTCTCTCTCTCTCTCTCTCTCTCTCTCTCTCTCTCCTCTCTCTCTCTCTCTCTCTCTCTCTCCCCTCTGAATCATGAAAAGAGGGCAGACTTTCAGCTCATTCAAGAAGAAAGAAGGTCGAGAAAATTAGAGCTCTCTCTCTCTCTCTCTCTCTCTCTCTCTCTCTCTCTCTCTCTCTCTCTCTCTCTCTCTCTCTCTCTCTCTCTCTCTCTCTCTCTCTCTCTCTCTCTCTCTCTCTCTCTCTCTCTCTCTCTCTCTCTCTCTCTAGGAAAAATTGATAGGATCATCCAAGGTATCTTAAGTTGTACTTTGTGTATATTTGCCTTTGTAAGCGTTTAGTTGGCGGCTCTCAATTCCTTTCCCAAAACCTTTTGTTAATTGGGCAAACAACCAGTTAATGGGAGTTTTTGTCGTATGTAATTGTCCTTTCTATATATCCATAATGAGTCATTCATTTTGACGTATTGAAGTCAGGGATAACTATGTTTGTTTCCAATTGATATTATTGATACCTAAAATATGTATTGAAATATGTATTTATGCTTTAGTGTATGTGTATCTCTTACGCTTATTTCTTTAATTCATAGCCAGTATGCATGGAAATATCTTAGTTGTCATATTATTATTCATCACATACTACAATGGACTTTCAACAGTGTGAATATGAGAATATAAAAAAATATATATCTTTGACTAAGTTTCAAAATAAATAAATATAAAGGAATGGAAAGTAGGTAGAAATTTAGTAGAAGCTTTCTTTTGCTTTCTTTTACTTTCAAGGTTATACGAGAGAATATCCCGATACAAATTTTACAATTTGTAGTTTGTCCGTCACTTCTGTACTTTTATTATGCAGCTGCTAATGTAAGTGCTGTGTTATTTCCCTAACTTATATTTTACTTGCATATTTCTTAATTTGATGGTTATTTCTTTACGAATAACCACCATATATCAGTTTTTAAGGACTAAAAAAAAGTTGTCTCTTTTGCTATCCCCTTTTTAGTTTTCTGAAAAGAAAACTATCGTGCCGGCTTTGTCTGTCCGTCCGCACTTTTTCTGTCCGCCCTCAGATCTTAAAAACTACTGAGGCTAGAGGGCTGCAAATTGGTTACGTTGATCATCCACTCTCCAATCATCAAACATACCAAATAGCAGCCCTCTAGCATCAGTAATCTTTATTTTATTTAAGGTTAAAGTTATCCATAAACGTGCATCTGGCAACGATATAGGCCATGACACCACCGGGCCGTGGTTAAAGATTCATGGGCCGCGGCTCATACAGCATTATACCGAGACCACCGATAGATAGATCTGTTTTCGGTGGCCTTGATTATGCGCTGTACAGAAAACTCGATTGCGCCGAAGAAACTCCGGCGCATTTTTTACTTGTTGATACATATTCCCCGTTCCTATATAGTTCTTGCCCTTGTTTACTCCTATTCATTTTTCATTAAAGCGATATTTGCCTGGAGACGCGTTTGTTTGACTTTAATCCTTTCATGTGGACGCGTAGATTTTTCATGCAAGTGGGCCAAATACGATCTTTTATTTTTTCAAGGGGACTTCCTTTTTTTTTCTTTCAGCGGCAATTTTTCACGCGTCTTCCTTTCAGGGTTAGTAGTTTTGCTTCTTTCAAGATTAAAAACATATACCTACTGTATATATACACATACAGTATGTATAAATATATTTTATATATATATATATATATATATATATATATATATATATATATATATATATATATATATATTTTTATATATGAAATCATATATTTATATATTATACAGTACATATAGTATAATTATATATATTATACAGTATATATATATATATATATATATATATATATATATATATATATATATATATATATATATACTGTATATATATATAGATAGATAGATACATATATATGTATGTATGTATATATATGTATGTATATATGTATGTATATATATAATATATATATATATATATACACTGTATGATAGATAGATATGTATGTATGTATGTATGTATATATGTATGTACTCGTATGTATGAATGTATGTATGTATGTATGTGTAACTTAGGAGTGGAATATGCAGTCGATTGGTATTTCCATTATGTGTATGGTTCTTTATTTCTACAACTTGTACGCCTTCAGAACTCAAATCTATTGCTTTATTTATGTAAAGCCACACTTTTCTTCTTCACCTTTACCCTTATCATATCTTTTCCTGGTCTGGCCAAGAAAAGGGCAGGAGGTTGCCCGTCCCGTCGGACTTAGTCTCACTATGATTATAGGAATCGTTTTACTGAAGCTTTTAAGGATTATCACCGAGACTACAACGCTTACACGTCATACATTTAGTCATACACGTCATACATTTGGTTATAAACTTCATACATTTAGTTATACATGTGATACATATGGTTATAAACGTCATACATTTAGTCATACACGTCATACATTTAGTTATGAACGTCATACGTTTAGTTATACACGTCATACATATGGTTATAAACGTCATACATTTAGTCATACACGTCATACATTTAGTTATAAACGTCATACATTTAGTTATACTCGTCATACATATGGTTATAAACGTCATACATTTAGTCATACACGCCATACATTTAGTACATTTAGCCATAAACGCCTACATTCAGGTATATACGTCATACATTTAGTCATACGCGTCATATTTTAGTCATACACGCCATACGTTAATCATACACATCATACATTTCAACTTAATCGTAGGACAAATCGTCCTTTATTTTGGCAAAGTGTCGAATATGCATTTGATTTTTTTTTTTTTTTTTTAGTTATCTGCATCAACGGTGATTTATCACTGATTGTTACTGACTTCCTGTTTCAACTAAGTGTTTCATGTAAGTATCAATTGTCTGTCTCTCTCCATACATCCTGGATGGTGAGAGAGAGAGATTTGATACTTTGCTGAACAAGAAGTCGATGATAAAATCACCGTCGATGTACGTATATAACACGAAAAATATTTTAAAACATGCTTATTCGACACTGCCAAAAAAGATGGGAAGTAATATATATAAAAATGGTACGAAATGTATAAAAAAAAATGGGAAGAAATATATAAAAAAAATGGGACGAAATGTAAAAAAAGGGGACGAAATGTATAATTAAAAATGGGATGAAATGCATTAAAAAAATGGAATGAAATATATGAAAAAATAGGTAGAAATGTATAAAAAAAATGGGACGAAATGTATAAAAAGTGGGAAGAAATGTACAAAAAAATGGGACGAAATGTACCAAAACCTGGGACGAAATGTATCAAAAAATGGGACGAAATGTGAAAAAAATGGGACGACATGTGAAAAAAAAGGGACGAAATTTATAAAAAAATGGTACAAAATTAAAAAAAAAAAAAAAAAAGGGAAGAAATGTATAAAAAAATGGGAAGAAATGTGTCAAAAATGGGACGAAATGCATATGGAAATGGAAGAAATGTATGAAAATGGGAAGAAGTGTATCAAAATACGGGCAGAAATATATATATATATATATATATATATATATATATATATATATATATATATATATATATATATATATATATATATATATATATATATATATATATATATAAAGGGACGAAATGTATGAAAAATGGGACAAATTATATCAAAACATGGGACGAAATGTATAAAAAAAATGGGAAGAAATATATAAAAAAATAGGATGAAATGTATAAAAAATGGGACGCAATGTATAAGAAAGGTACAAAATCTCTCTAAAAAAAATGGGACGAAATGTATGAAATAATGGGACAGAATATAAAAAAATTGGACGAAATATATATAAAAAAAAAATTAGACAAAATATATCAAGAAACTTCAGCCAGCATTGCGAGAAGAAGACCTCTCAGCCGCAACGTCACGAAATATTAATTATTTTGGACAGAACGAACTGCGTTATACCTTATTGCGAATTCGTGATGATAAGACTTTAATCACGAGGTTGGCACGAAATTCGCCGACCAATGTCACCGCATAATGAAGTAAGACGGAACAACAGGCAGATAACGTCTCGTATTGGTTTATAATTGCGGGGCAGTTGGCGAATCATTCCTGTTTTTTATACAGTCTTTTAATTTTGCGAATAAATGCGTCTTTATTATTCTGACTACAGGTATTGAGTTGTCTGTTGTAATTTACATTGCATGTGCGGTTGATACTTTTTTTTATACAATCTTTTAATTTAGCGAATAGATGCGTCTTTATTATTCTGAATTCAGTTATTGAGTTGTCAATGTAATTTACAATGAATGTGCGTTTTTACTTCTTTATATAATCTTTTAATTTAGTGAATAAATGCGTCTTTATTGTTCTGAATTCAGCTATTGACTTGTCAATGTAATTTACAATGCATGTGCGGTTTGTACATCTGAATAATATATCACTCTCTTGTTTGGAATGTTGTATTTTTGTATTTATTTTGTATTCCATATTTTTGTCCGAAATCGTCATTAAAATTCAGTTTGTCTCGAGATTCACCAGTGCAAACCTCTCTACGTACAAACTTCTCATTATCCCCTGATGTTTTCTCACCATCTATTTTTTTTTTTTATTATACTTGGAATAGACAGCATTATTATTCGATATTCATGTGCACCTGTCACTCGGGTAACTACTAAGGACAATTTGATCAAATCTGTTCACGTTGATTCTGTCGAAGCTTCCACCCTCAGCGTCTTATGGGCTTTTGTAAGCAAGTAAAAAATGCGCCGAAGTCTCTTCGGCGCAATCGAGTTTTCTGTACAGCCGCTACAGCGTATAATCAAGGCCACCGACAATAGATCTATCTTTCAGTGGTCTCGGTATAATGATGTTTGAGCCGCGGCCCGTGTAACCTCAACCACGGCCCGGTAGTGGCCTATACAGTTGCCAAAGCACGATTATGACTAACTTTAACCTTAAATAAAATAAAAACTATGGTATGTTTGATGATTGGGGGTTAAATGATCAACATACCAATTTGCAGCCCTCTATCCTCAGCAGTTTTTAAGATCTGAGGGCGGACAGAAAAAGTGCGGACAGAATAAAGTGCGGACGGACAGACAAAGCGGGCACAATAGTTTTCCTTTACAGAAAACTAAAACGAACTGAAATAATTTGAAGTGAGGTCTGAATCTCCCTGCATAGTCTCATTGTATTTGTTAATTTTAATAGCATCAGAAGTGTCAAACTGGAGAAGTGGAAGAAGAAGCATGCATCTCTAAATGGAGTCCTTTACCTTATGTGTTATTATTACCTGAAGTATCAAGCTGAAGACATCAAAGAAAGCTTGAAGCTGTTCCCTCATAATGTCCTGGACGCTTTTACTCTTGACAGTGCTGGAAGAGTTAAGCTGAAGAAAATTAAAGAAAAGCTTGTCCTTGGCAGGTCTTAAAATAAGGGCAAATTATCCTGCGTAAGTCTATTTTCTTTACTTAATTGTTTTATATTTCAGTCCTTGCACCAAAGAGCTAACCGTCTTTATTAGTTTTCTTTTGAAGTTATGGCTTGACTAAGCATTATACATAGAGAAATGTCAAAGAACAAACTCCCCTAGGGTGAAATTGAACTTGAGAGAATGGAATCAAGGCCCAGAGTTTCGGAAGTTGAAAGATAAAGCTGTGAGTCGAAAGGATGAAATGATCGCATTCCATTCCATAATAAGAGTGGAATGTTCTCTGTCTCAAGTTACGTAATAAATGCGTGTCGGTCTAGCAGTAAAAAGGCGAATCGAAATTAAAAATGTTTACTCCAGGATGTGTTGACCTTGGTTGATAAACAGTTCCCGGATATGACTTGGCAAGCTTTATTTTTTTATTTTCGTTTCGCTTCGCCCTTTGTTTATTCATCGATTTTCGTTATACACTTGCAATTCCACGCTTCGTAATGGCAACGGAACACTCTTCACATCGATTTGACTTCAATGCTCTCTGACAGTTCTTAAGGAACAAACGCAGTTCCCACAATGCTCTTATTTACAAATTCCAGCCCGACAAAAGATGGCGTTTGGCATTCGCATTTGGACCTTGTCCATCGATCGCAAAGAAGCTTTGTACTGTCGGGGTTCCCGATCTTATAATGTCAACTCTACCCACGGCAAACACTGTTGTGCTGTCACGAAAGAAACGCTCTGAAATATTGCCGTGTTAATTTTTTGTCGTTTTTGAAGCCCTTTTCTCTTGCCTCCTGTTCGGGAGACTTTGTCATTTGATTCGCTGCACGCAGATTACCTCTGGGGCGTCGAGGTTTTGCCAGGTGGAATGGAGGTGCTGTCATTGTTTGCTTTTGGAAAAGGCGTGGATACATTAAGAAAGTGTTGTGTTGTGAATGCCGAGTTTATATTCACCGCTGATTAATTTGCTTCTTGCATGCATTTACTGATTTTGTGGGGCTGCTGTTAAACATTCCTATGAATGAATGTGCAATAGACCAATACCAATACTCATTACTTGTGTGTATATATATATATATATATATATATATATATATATATATATATATATATATATATATATATATATATATATATATATATATATATATATATATATATCTATATATATATATATATTCAACATTATGCTGTTTCCTCCATCATGGGTGGCCCCACAAAATAAAAAAAAAAGACAAGACAGTGGGTACTGCCACGTTCACACTTGGAACTGCTACTCGTGGATGAAACTCCTGTGCGCAGAACCTCCAAAATATTAGCATGCACTTTCTTGCTTCCTGAATAATAAGGCCTTTTCTTTCCTGTACTTCTTCAGTTTTATCTGTCCAGCATATCCTAAGGCTTCTACCCCTTCCTTCTTCCCAGTATTTCTGAATCATACACTTTTAACCAACTTACGGTCGTCTGATGTTTCTATATGAAGCGTCTCAAAGCAATCAGGCCCACCCTTTCGCCTAAGCTGAATTTTTTTACCGTTCTTTCTACGTATTTTTACGTTTATCGTCCTCTCTATTCGTCTTTTGCCACATACATTGCACAAACAGTTTTTCTTACTTACCTCTTTCCTCCATTTGTAATTCAGCATTCACACCTCACTTCCACAAAGGAGAGTTGGCTCAAAAATTCTTTCATATATTCCCATCCTTGCTTCCAGAAAGTCTCTTCCCGGGGGCCTCCTTGTTTTCACCCATACTGTGACTCCCCTCTTCTCTCTGACTCCCATTATTCCTTATGATTATTCCCAAAGACAAGTTGAAACAACCACTTCTCTTCCATCATCCATATTAATTTCCATTACTCTGTCCCCCTGGTTTCCATTTCAACTCTTAACCTTACTCTTTTTCACGTTTAACTCTCAGCCTTCTCCTCTTGCAAACACTTTCAAACTCTTTCAGTTGTTTCAGCGGTTTCTCTTCATTATCTATAATCAGTACTGTATTATCTGCGCTCATCAGCCACTTTACACTCCATTTATGACCCATTTTATTTAATTACTTTGCACTTGCATTTAGCTTGCTTTATCTTACTCGTCAGATCACTTCCTCCATAAAGATAAGATGTTGATTAGCTATGGAGGTGCAACGTACCTTTGCCTCAGTGCGACTTCTACACCAAACAAGTCACTCCCCAGGTCCACTTCTACACCAAACACGTCACCCCCTGTACACATACTTTAACGCATGCCTCACTGCTAACATGAGCAGTTTTAATTGTGCTCGAGAACTTATATTCTATGCAAAACATCCAAATCGCTTTCTATACTACCCCTCTTTTCTGCCCATGTACACACGTACAGCTCCTCTCCATTCACTCCAAATTTTCTCATTCCTTTTTCATAACAAACATGACCCACACATCATCTTTTCCTTGTCCGGACCCACACCGCTCTTCACCTAGCAGTCTTTCTGTCATTTGTCCTGCTTTCTCGATAAAAATCACGCCATTCACTTTATTTGGTACACGAAGTAACAATATGCCTGAGAACCCTCCCATAAAAAATAAATAAATAAATGTTATTATGCATGAACTTAGGGACCCCATAAAGAAAGCACACAGAGTAATGCCATTATTTGTCGACTCTAGCTAAATCCAAGAAATATGCATAATGTCGAATGACACATCTTTCTTGCTGATCTTTGTATTGAGTGCTCCAGGGCGATAATTTCTCAGCGATGAAGAGCAAAAGGTCATAATTTCGATGACATATGTCGTTGAATATTAATGTTTTAGGACTGCCGTTGGGAGAATGCGATGGTACTCAGTGCCTGAGGTTGAGTTAAATTGGGACGGAATAGAACCAGGTGTCAAGACGGATTACAAGGTGAGGGTTATGTTGATTTGCAACGGAGAAAATAGAAATTTTGCGAGCATGGAGAGAATAAACGTGGCTCAGAACCAGTTGCTTTATTTAGAATCAATTTATAGTGGTTTCGACTTCTAACACTGAACGTATAATTTGACTTGAGGTGAGACGATATAATATGTAGCTGTTGCATTTATAACCACTTTCATCGTTTTAAAAATTAGATAATCTGTGTGACTTCTTAGCAGAATGGGAAAATGAGGGGATCTGTACTTATGCGAAATTTGTTTCGAATTGATCATATATATATATATATATATATATATATATATATATATATATATATATATATATATATATATATATATATGAATGTCTTTTACTGTAATACTACAGTATAATATGAAGATAAAAGGCCCATAAAACACTATTTGAACGTTGCAACCGTATATTTCAGGCACTTCCTTCTGTGCCCCTGTTCACTGGTAAAATATATATGGTTGCAACGTTCAAATAGTGTTTTATGGGCCTTTATATCTTCATATATATATATATATATATATATATATATATATATATTTTATATATACTGTTATGTGATTCATATTATATACATCAGTAATATATATATATGTATATATATATATATATATATATATATATATATATATATATATATATATATATATATATATATATATATAAACTTATATATTGTCATTTTGGTTGATATTTACATTAGTATTTTAATTTACCCTTTTCCTCTGTCCAGCTTTCGCCTTTTCGAATAATAATAATAATAATAATAATAATAATAATAATAATAATAATAATAATAATAATAATAATAATAATAATAATAATAATAATTTTACGTTCGTAAATACATTTGTAACAAGCCACATCAAAGCTCACCAGACGCAACAATGACACTCGCTTCAAGTTCTGATTGATCTCAAAGAACGTTAGGGCCGCGTCCGAATGCGTGTCTGCCAAAGGAATTCGATACGGCCGGGCCAAGATCCCACTCAATTATTCTTTATCAGACAAATAAAACGGAGAAAGCTATTAGCTATGCCGATAAAGTAACGCTCTCTGGGTTCCGCTCAGATGACAACAATGGAATTCAGCAATAAAAATAAAAATAACTCTTGACAGCGCTACATTAAGAAACTTACAGGAGTTACAGGTCGTTTTAAATCCAGGGAATCTGATTTTTTTTTTATTTATTTATTTATTTATTTTGCCGTCCGCCAATGAGAAGCGAGGATTGAACAGCGATGTTTGTCAGGTTCTTTGTGAAGAATGTGACAGAATGGGACAATAGAGTACATTGACCTCTCTCTCTCTCTCTCTCTCTCTCTCTCTCTCTCTCTCTCTCTCTCTCTCTCTCTCTCTCTCAGTAAAACATATACAGAAGATATGATTCAGGGAAGGATGCCGGCTTCAAATTTCCCTCTCTCTCTCTCTCTCTCTCTCTCTCTCTCTCTCTCTCTCTCTCTCTCTCTCTCTCTCTCTCTCTCTCTGCCTTGTGATATGTGTCAGAGTGTCTAACAGAATAGGTTGTAATTTCAAGAAGAAACAAGTAAAAAATGCTCCGAAGTTTCTTCGGTAGCGCAGTCGAGTTTTCTGTACAGCGTATAATGCTGTATGAAACTCTCAGCCACTGTCCGGTGGCGGCTTGTGTTGTTGGTACCTACCTATAGCGGAGCCAGAAGTACGATTATGGCTAACTTTAACCTTAAATAAAATAAAAACTACTGAATCTAGAAGGCTGCAGTTTGGTATGTTTGATGATTGGAGGGTGGATGATCAACATACCAATTTCAGCCCTCTAGCCTCAGTAATTTTTAAGACCTGAGGGCGGACGGACAGACAAAGCCATCTCAGCAGTTTTCTTTTACAGAAAACTAAAAGGAATAGAATGGTCTCTTCTGTTATTTCAATTTGCAGTTACTTGAGAGATTGGTTATAGTTGTTTAACAGAACTAAGCGGTACAAGGATGGGCCAGTGAATCGGGTTAATTATGTTTCACATAATCCCCCCTCCCCCACGTCACCCCCACCCCCACCCCGGTTGCGGCAATCTATAGAATATACCTCTTTTAGCTCTAAAAGGCACATTTCCTATTTTGTCTGACACCCTGAAATTCAGCATCTTTCTTTCTCACCGTATGTATGTAAGCGTGAGTATGTATGTGTGTATGTTTGTGTTTGTTTGTGTGTGTATGTGTGTGTGTATAACTAATATACTTCTCTTAGTTCTATAAGGTACATTTTCCATTTTGCACGACACCCTTCAAGTCGACACCTTTCTTTCTCACTATGTGGTGTGTGTGTGTGTGTGTGTGAGCGCACGCACGCGTGTGCGTGTGTGTGCGTGTTCGAAACATGACTTCATCATTCGTGTAATTACATTCATCTCGTTTGTCGCTATTGAAAATCGTTAACTGTTGCGTGTGTTCTGGGAAGGGACGTACATTTTCGCTCTCTCTATTTTTACGTTTATATATATATATATATATATATATATGTGTGTGTATAAATGTACGGTGACGTCATATCGTTAAATCGTTATTGGGGACCTAACGTCGTCTGTGCTGTACTTTGCTCTTTCGTGATTGCATCGTCGGTGGTTTTTGCGGGGGAAGGAGACCGTCCATCTCAATCCTACGACACCACGGATTGGCGAAAATGTTGTCAGTATGATTCGTGTTATGATTTTCTCCCGAAAATCCCTCATATCATCTAGGTTTCTCGTTTATTCAGTTTTCTCTCTCTCTCTCAATCTCTCTCTCTCTCTCTCAGTTAATTATATAAAGGAGATGTGATTCAGGTAAGGATGCTGGCTTCAGATTCTCTCTCTCTCTCTCTCTCTCTCTCTCTCTCTCTCTCTCTCTCTCTCTCTGTAATTAATTATATATAAGAGATATCATTCAAAGAAGGATGCTGGCTTCAGATTTCTCTCTCTCTCTCTCTCTCTCTCTCTCTCTCTCTCTCTCTCTCTCTCTCTCTCTCTCTCTCTCTCAGTAAAACATATACAGAAGATATGATTCTGGGAAGGATGCCGGGTTCAGATCTCTCTCTCTCTCTCTCTCTCTCTCTCTCTCTCTCTCTCTCTCTCTGGTATGGACACGGCAGCGAATTATTGAACTTCTGCCTGGTCAGTAAGTGGCTTCAGAGGCCTCTCAATCCTACTAATCTCAATGTTATGAAGTATTTGTCAAATACCTGTCACAGTAGTTATCAGTGACATGACCAAGCACCTATTACTGTAATGCCAATTTTTGTATTTATTTTTACCGCCCGTTATTTATCTCCTTGTATTTACTTCTTATGTTACTTTTGTATGTGCAGTATCTCCATATTTTATTCTTTTTATCAGCTGTCTTTGGTATTAAATAGAAATGTCAGTGGATGGATGCATATATATTTTTTTCGATAAACTTTTTTTTCATCGTTAAAAATAATAGTTCTGGTTCGGTCATGGTTGCTCCCGTGCTATTTACGTAACGAAGCATGCTCACCTGACCACTTTGTAATTAGGCACTGCAATCGTAGCTACATGAAATCCCTCTGAGATGTTGGTTTCACTGCAATCGTAGCTACATGAAAAATCTTTGAGATGTTGATTCCAGTGCGATCGTAGCTACACGAAATCCCTTTGAGATGTTGATTCCACTGCGGCTACATGAAATCCCTTCGAGATGTTGATTCCGCTGCGATCGTAGCTACATGAAATCCCTTCGAGATGTTGATTCCAATGCGGCTACACGAAATCCCTTCGAGATGTTGATTCCACTGCGATCGTAGCTACACGAAATCCCTTTGAGATGTTGATTCCAATGCGGCTACACGAAACCCCTTCGAGATGTGGATTCCACTGCGATCGTAGCTACATGAAATCCCTTTGAGATGTTGATTCCACTGCGGCTACACGAAATCCCTTCGAGATGTGGATTCCACTGCGATCGTAGCTACATGAAATCCCTTTGAGATGTAGAGTCCACTGCGGCTGCATGAAATCCCTTCGAGATGCTGATTCCCCTGCGATCGTAGCTACATGAAATCCCTTTGAGATGTTGATTCCACTGCGGCTACATGAAATCCCTTCGAGATGTGGATTCCACTGCGATCGTAGCTACATGAAATCCCTTTGAGATGTAGAGTCCACTGCGGCTGCATGAAATCCCTTCGAGATGCTGATTCCACTGCGATCGTAGCTACATGAAATCCCTTTGAGATGTAGAGTCCACTGCGGCTACATGAAATCCCTTCGAGATGTTGATTCCACTGCGATCGTAGCTACATGAAATCCCTTCGAGATGTTGATTCCACTGTGATCGTAGCTACATGAAATCCCTTTGAGGTGTTGATTCCACTGCGGCTACACGAAATCCCTTCGAGATGTTGATTCCACTGCGATCGCTACACGAAATCCCTTCGAGATGTGGATTCCACTGCAATCGTAGCTTGAGATGTTAATTCACTGCGGGTTGAAATCCTTTGAGATGTTGATTCCAGTCCACTGCGGCTGAAATCCCTTTGAGATGTTGACACTGAAATCCCTTCGAGATGCTGATTCCACTGCGATCGTTTGAGATGTTGACTCACTGCTACATGAAATCCCTTTGAGATGTTAATTCCACTGCGGCTCGTAGCTACATGAAATGAAATCCCTTCGAGATGTTGATTCCACTGCGATCGTAGTTACATGAAATCCCTTTGAGATGTTGACTCCACTGCGGCTACATGAAATCCCTTCGAGATGTTGATTCCACTGCGATCGTAGCTACATGAAACCCCTTTGAGATGTTGACTCCACTGCGGCTACATGAAATCCCTTCGAGATGTCGATTCCATTGCGATCGTAGCTACATGAAATCCCTTTGAGATGTCGATTCCACTGCGGCTACGTATAATCCCTTCGAGATGTCGATTCCACTGCGATCGTAGCTACATGAAATCCCTTTGAGATGTTGATTCCACTGCGGCTACATGAAATACCAAGCGTTAAGAACGTCTTCATGATTGAGCCCTGAGGTTATTTGATTTAATAATTTCCTGACGAGAATCTTTCTTATCGTCAAAACGATCTAATTCTGAAACTTCTGCAATTATCGGCTGTAGTTTCACGGTAACTACAGAAGTATCCTCTGGAGCCATTTAGGCTTTCAGTCGTGTTGATACTCTTGCTGTAACGCCATGGTTTCAAATACAGTAGGACATCTAGGGATTAAAAGTTATTTCTCTTCAAAGGTTCTACTAAGCTTCTACAGTGCCCCGTTGTCCTTCACTTTTATAGAGTTCCTGTAGTGGTTCGCAGGACGTTGCCACTGAATAATTACGAATTCCTCGATGGTTTTCGTTAAAAAAAAAAAAAAAAAAACTTCCCACGAGAGGATTTCTTGGTGTTGATGTTTAATTTTTTTCAATCACAAGTAATCTCTTTTTTATGAAATTTCAGTCGCAAGTAGTCACTTGTTTTTTTAATTTAATTTCAATCGCAAGTAGTCTCGTTTTTTATTTAATTTCAATCACAAGTAATCTCTTGTTTTTTTTTAATTTCAATCACAAGTAATCTCTTGCTTTTTATTTAGTTCATTTGCAAGCAATCTCTTGTCTTATTATTTAATTTCAATCGAAACCAGTGTCTTGTTTTTTGTTTATTTAAATCGCAAGTAATCTCTTTGTTTTTTATTTACTTTCAATTTCAGGTAATCTCGTGTTTTTTGTTTAATTCCAGTCACAAGTAATCTCTTGTCTTTTATTTAATCTCAGTCGCAAGTAATCTCTTGTTTTTTTTATCTAATTTCAATCTCAAGTAACCTCTTGTTTTCTATTTAATTTCAATCGCAAGTAATCTCTTGTTTTTTTATTTGATTTTAATCGCAAGCAGCCTCTATTTAAAACGAGTCTTTTTCATTCATTAAGTCTCACAACAGTGTTCAGAATGTTCCCTTTTCATACATACACACGTAAACGGTGAGAGAGAGAGAGAGAGAGACAGAGAGGGAGAGGATTGTCAGCAGACTTAGTGATTCACATCTTCTTCCCCTAATGTAGGTTTCTATGATTCATGAACGGCAGATGGCTGAAGAATGAAGTCATTTTTGAGTCTGACAAACCGACAGACCTCTGCGTCCAATCGATTTTTTTTTTCTATCTATTATTAATCAAGCGGTGTGTCTCGAGTTCTTTTTTTTTTTTTTTATGGCCTGGCCAAAGGTTTCGAAGGTCCTCTGTCTTTGCAGCAGAATGAAATTCAAATTTCGTTTGCTTTTTCATACGTCAAAAAGCAGTGATGTCGGGTTTGCATTTTTTTACGATTTAACAAGTTCTCTCTCTCTCTCTCTCTCTCTCTCTCTCTCTCTCTCTCTCTCTCTCTCTCTCTCTCTCTCTCTCTCTCTCTCTCTCATGATCTGAGGGTTCTATCTCCCATCATATAGTGTTGACATTTTTGCGATTTGTGTTTGATGTCGCACTTATCTTGAACCTTTTCCAAAAGTCAAACTAGTTCTGTAATCTCTCTCTCTCTCTCTCTCTCTCTCTCTCTCTCTCTCTCTCTCTCTCTCTCTCTCTCTCTAAGAAGAAGAAGAAGAAGAAGAAGAAGGAATGAGTTTCTTCCGGGAAATGTAACTTGGGAATTTGCATATCTCGGTGAAATCAAGATGGCGGTAGAATGGAAAACTTGATAGAAGAGATCTGCAGAAGAGGCGCTGGAAATATTCTCGAGATTCTGGGTATCTGGGGGCAAGGAATCACTGATAAAAATGACGGAACAAATGCAAAAGTGCAGTGGATGTGTTGCAAGAAAAGAGGAGGATCAGTTTCTCTCTCTCTCTCTCTCTCTCTCTCTCTCTCTCTCTCTCTCTCTCTCTCTCTTAGGACAGGAATGGTAGTTGGGTATTAAATGCATTTATTGACCTTCTTCTTCTCGCAAAGTCGATATTGATTCTCAAGTAATGGTGTACAGTGAGGGTATATCTGTTGTGGATGTTGCAATATGCAGCTGCATTGCATATGTCCTATGCAGTGATGACCTTGTTTATTGCGAAATTGCCACCTTCCGTGTATTGTCTTCCAGGAATCTCTCTCTCTCTCTCTCTCTCTCTCTCTCTCTCTCTCTCTCTCTCTCTCTCTCTCTCTCTCTCTCTCTCTCTCTCTCTCTTCATGACCTGAGGGCTCTGTCTCCCACCATATAGTGTTGATATTTTTTGTGAATTTTGGTTAAAATCGTACTTAACTTTTCCGTTATCTAAACTAGTTTTAGTAATCTCTCTCTCTCTCTCTCTCTCTCTCTCTCTCTCTCTCTCTCTCTCTCTCTCTCTCTCTCTGTGTGTGACCTGAGGTTTCTGTCTCTCATCATATAGTGTTGACACTTTTTTGATTTTTGGTTGAAATCGTACATAACTTTTCCATTATCTAAACTAGATTTAGTAATCTCTCTCTCTCTCTCTCTCTCTCTCTCTCTCTCTCTCTCTCTCTCTCTCTCTCTCTCTCTCTCTCTCTCTCACTTTGAGAGAAAATGTGACGACGAAATAACTGGCGGTAATTATTTTAGAAAATAATAGCAAGGCAGTTCTTATATATTTGTCTTTTTTTAATTCTGTGTAGGTGTGGAAGTATGGCATGTTGTGAGTTCTCCAACACATATATTTATTTTCGTTAAGAAATTATTCACTAAACATTGATCAGTGTAATTTGATTCTTAATTATTATTACATGCTTATGACTTGCCTTGTCTGGTATGGTTCTGCAAAAATCCGGTCCCTTACAGAGATCCAGAATTTTTCCAAAATCTTACCCAAAAGAAACTGGACAATTTTTCCAAAATCTGACCAAAAACAAACAAACTGAACAATAACTCAGAAAATTATCGCTTCCATAGTAAGAGAAAGAGATACAGAATCTGGGTAATGATATTTTCAATCCATTTGCCAACGAAACATATCGAATAGCATAAGTAAAACACGTGAATGACAAATCCTTCTGGAAGAAAACAACTGGAAACTGGATTTGCATAATCACCCGAAGTGATAAAAGCCCAAAGATAAAAACCGAAACGTTTTGGCTTCCAATTCCCCAACGGAGGCAGCGGAATAGGCAGAGAGAGGGGTTTCTCAATGCACTGGTAAATACGCACGCTGATGCATACCATCTGACGGCCCTAAATACAGCCAAATCTCGTTAATAATATTGTGAGGGACGTCGACGGAGCTCTGAAAACAATTATTTTCTCCGACGAGATAAAT
>NC_089791.1:27568387-27585887 GCF_040412425.1 Macrobrachium rosenbergii | reverse complement strand
TATACTTAGAAATCAGATCATGAGAAAAGATAAATTTAGAAAAAGTCAAAGAACAGATTTGACAATATGAGAAAATAGCGATAAAGAAGAAAAAAAAAATGGGATTTTAGAACTTTCATTTATTTAATTAAAAAAATATATATAGTGATGGAATTTCCTAATGATAATATAACTTGTGTGTTGTTATTAAACGTCGATAGTGACAGTTGGTTAGGCGTTTAGTCAACCGAAAATACCTTCGTTGTTCAATGAAACTAACATATGACTACTGGACAGATGATTAGTTTGAATCACCCGAACAGAAAAGGTAGGAAGATGATTAATTTTATATTTATGTACAAAGATAAATGGTAATTAATCGAGTAGAATAAATAGTGGCAATTGTTGTTTTTTTATCAGTTGACCAAAGTAACTCATAAAACTGAGTTTTTTCGACTTAGATAAAAAAATAATGAGATAGGTTTGATGACTAATAGACCGAAATAATAAGTATCAATATGATTATTGTAATTAATCGAGGACATTCATTAGCAGCAACGTTATAATATTTTTTTATTATTACACGTAAAATTTTCTCAACCCTGCATAAGCAGAAACATTGGTTTTCCTTTTACACAGAATGTTGGATGTCGTCAGAAAATTATACATTCGTGCATTTAGCCAAATAATTTTATTCATTACCTTTTAGGCTAACAAAAGCAGAAACACTGTTTTCCCCTTTTGCTCAGAATTTTGGATGCCGCCAGAAAATTATACATTCATTCATTCACTTGGCCGAATTATTTCATTCATTTCTATTCAAAAGTGTTGCCTCGTGCATAATCTTGAAAATCTCCGCCATAGGTAACCTGAAATAAGTACGTGGACGTAGCTTGAGAGTCAGTAGCCTCCCGTATACATTTCTGTTCCTGTGCTATATGAGAGAGAGAGAGAGAGAGAGAGAGAGAGAGAGAGAGAGAGAGAGAGAGAGAGAGAGAGAGAGAGAGAGAGGGGGTGGTGGTAAGCCTGAAATAAACACATACACATAGATTGAGAGTCAGCCTCCCAAATACAATTCCCTTCGCGCTCTGTGGAGAGAGAGAGAGGGGGCGGTGGGTAGCCTGAAATATACACGTAGACTGAGAGTCAGCCTTCCATATACATTTCCCTTCGTGTTCTATGGAGAGAGAGAGAGAGAGAGAGAGAGAGAGAGAGAGAGAGAGAGAGAGAGAGGACGGGGGTGGAAGCCTGAAGTATACTTATTCACGTAGACTGAGAGTCAGTCTCCCATATACATTTCCCTTCGTGTACTATATAAGAGAGAGAGAGAGACAGAGGTGGGGAGCCTGAAATAAACATATACATGTAGACTGAGAGCCAGTCTTCCATACACATTTCCATTCCTGAGTATATATAAAGAGAGAGAGAGAGAGAGAGAGAGAGAGAGAGAGAGAGAGCGGAAAAAATATAGTAGCGACCATTTCTGTGTCTATTGGGAAGCTCTGCTGGAGAGTAATACGAATATTCACTCTGATTTCCATTACGGGATTGCCGTAACGTAAGTTTGGAGAGCGACCAGAATGAGAACAAACATTCTGTTTTTCAGAGCTTTAGTTTTACCTTCATGGAATATGCTGTAGCTCTCTCTCTCTCTCTCTCTCTCTCTCTCTCTCTCTCTCTCTCTCTCTCTCTCATTCTGTTTTGAAAGCTTTGTTTTTACCTTCATGGAATATTCCAGCTCTCTCTCTCTCTCTCTCTCTCTCTCTCTCTCTCTCTCTCTCTCTCTCTCTCTCTCTCTCTCTCTCTCTCATTCTGTTTTGAAAGCTTTATTTTTACCTTCATGGAATATGCTGTAGCTCTCTCTCTCTCTCTCTCTCTCTCTCTCTCTCTCTCTCTCTCTCTCTCTCTCTCTCTCATTCTGTTTTGAAAGCTTTGTTTTTACCTTCATGGAATATGCTGTAGCTCTCTCTCTCTCTCTCTCTCTCTCTCTCTCTCTCTCTCTCTCTGTTTTGAAAGCTTTATTTTTACCTTCATGGAATATTCTCTCTCTCTCTCTCTCTCTCTCTCTCTGTGTGTGTGTGTGAATAGCTTTAACTGTAACTCACTCTCTTTCTCTCTCTTTCTCCTTCCTTTCCTTTCACCCCCCCTCTCTCCTTCCTCCTCCTCCTCCCTCTCTTCCCCCTCCCCTCCCCTCCCCTCCTCTCACCTTTTCTGCATTTTATTTTTTAAAACTTGGCCGAATGAGTTATGTTTTATCCAAATTGACTTCCTGATTTCCAATTCCGCGGGAAAACAAATTGGCGCAGGTTTGTTATTACTGCTGTTTTGTGCAAGCTTTGATTAATTTATGGGAAGTGGTTCCTGCTTTCCTTTTTCCCATTTTATTGGTTATAGACTTTAGATTTCCCTTCCGTTGCGTCTGTGATGAAATTTATTTATTTATTATTTTTTTTTATTCTACGTCAATGTTTTTCATACTTTTTCCCGTTGCGTCGGGGATGAAATTTTATTTTTCTAATTTTTTATTGTACGTCAGTTTATTTTTATACTTTATTCCGTTGCGTCAGGGATTACATTTATTTATTTTTAATAATAATAATAATAATAATAATAATAATAATAATAATAATAATTTATTGCGTCTCGGGCCATATCCGAATATAAATAAAACATGCAATGCAGTGGACACGAAAGACAAGTTGACATTGATAACAAAGGCGCCTTAGTGTTTTAAATCCACCATGACTCTTCAAAACGGAAAGGTTATAGGGAACCACTAAGTATGAATAACTGTGCCTCGTTTTTCAGGACGCAGAAGTAATATTTTCGTATATTTCCAAGTCTTTAATATATTCCTAAGCTACTGGGAATGACAGCCTCGATTTGCAACTTGGCTACACACTTTTTCGGAATATTATTTCAGGGTTGAGGAAATGGCACCGACAATTTTGCTTTTCTAAATGGAGGAGCTAGTGAAATAAGCCAATAGCGCTCTTTCCTAGCCCAGATTCATAGAGAGAGAGAGAGAGAGAGAGAGAGAGAGAGAGAGAGAGAGAGAGAGAGAGAGAGAGAGAGAGATGGGGTGGGTGTGACTTAGAAGGAAGCGTTAGATTTGAATCGTGGATAGGATTTTTTTGTTTTTTTAACTTTTTTTGGGCCACCTGAATTTATCAGGAGTACATGGTCTTATACTGACAGTACTAAATTGAATATAACGAAGAGTCATTTCTGTTTTTTATATTTTGCATTAGACTTTTATATATTTTTTATAACACTGAAGAGGGAAGCGTAGATGTCCAGTTCCACATAGACCAACTTTAAAAGCAAAGTACTTCTTGTCAAAGCTTATAACATTTGCCCCGCCGTTTATCGTGAGTGTACATGCATGCATACACGCCTGTTTGTCCCGCCCCCTTCCCCACCTCCTCCAACCCTCTTACAAAAGAAATTAGATTGTTCTCTTAGCCTTCGCAGGATTGTACAAGTTTTCATTACTTCCATCTGTTTGAAGCCGCTTTCGAAATGGGAAAGTGTCCCCGGGAAAAGTGGTGCTCAACACTTTCTCTCCCGGAATTACCGTTGTTCGAGATCACGCCCCTTGTATCGGGATGGCGTTTAAGTCATTTGTTTGCATTCGACTGCCCGTCTTTTGTTTATTTATTTGTTTTGTTTCTTTTAGTGTTGACCGAGGAGAGTGGTATAATTTACTCTAGTGCTTGGTTGAATTTTGTGGGTCGATGTCTGATATATAATGTTTATATATATATATATATATATATATATATATATATATATATATATATATATATATATATATATATATATATATATACACACTGAGAAAATGACAGGGGATGCACGTGATTTGGTATAAGCGAAAACCACACGACAATAAAAGTCAGATAATCCGTACAAAGCGCTTTCGCGGAAATAAAGATCTCGCGAAAGCGCTTGGTAAGGATCCTCCGACTTTTATTTGCCTGTGCTTTTAGCTTTTATATATATGTATATATATATATATATATATATATATATATATATATATATATATATATATATATATATTATATGCACGTGTGTATGTATGTGTATGTGTATGTGTATGTATGTGCGTGTGTGCGAACAGAAGCAGAGAGACGAAACAGCGACAAATAACTCGATTACTCCAAAGCATCATTCACGCACCAGAGGATACGGAGAGAGAAAAAGCCGAGAGAAGGGAAATTGCAGAAGGAAGTGTGGATTGTTTCCTAAGGATTTCCCAAGGGGAATATCCTTCACAGGAAGGGCCGCAGGAAGGATCTGCAGAAGGGCTTTCTAGGGAATGCGGACGGATGAAGAGGACGTCACTGAGGGTACAGTAGTTTGGACCGAATTAGGTGTTTATTAAGCACCTAGTGTACTGATACTCCTAATGATAATAGAATTATATTCACTTGGGCAGAATGAAGATACATAACGTCCCCAGGGTCGGGACTTGGCGTCTCAGCCCCTTTATAGTAGTGTCTTTTTTATGGGATTGTACGGTAGCGATGATTGCGATGATAATAATTGATAATGATAGTTAAAGCATAAAGACCATCTTTAATTACACAATCAACCACAAAAAATTATCATATGAATGAAAAATGACAATATAATAATAATGTTACTAGCCTAATTATTATTATTATTATTATTATTATTATTATTATTATTATTATTATTATTATTATTATTATTATTATTATTTCAGTAGATGAAACCTCTTCATATGGAACAAGTGCACCAAAGGGGCCATTGGCTTGAAATTTAAGCTTCCAAAGAATGTTGGTTTCAACCTCCCACCGCCAGACCCCACAATGCAGCAATAACTGACCATGATAGAGAGCCAGTGATTTTCCATCGCCCTTGGGGAGACGAGAACCCGCGACATCTGAGTGGCATGCCACGACACAAACCACTATACCAGCGGACTAGCTAATTACTGAGCATTGCAAATCCATGTAACATGAAACCATCCCGTGTTGTTTTTCCTCTTCCTCGGAATAAAGACAAAAAAAAAAAAAAACAAGTCCTGACTTCCTGCAGGAGAAAAATTAATCCCTGACGTGACACTCAAGCGGATAGAAGGCTTGTCAGACACTTGACGCTTAAGATGTGAAAATTTAAAACCCACTTGAGTTTTCACGTTCGTATATATAAGTGGTGCGTAAAGTAGGGGTATAAGTGACCCTCTCCACAGGGGGCTTTTTTTTTTTTTAAATTCAGTTACACGAACGGGCTTCTTTTTCTCTGACAACACACATGCACGCAGGCAGGCAGATACATGCATACGCAAACAGTATATATATTATATATATATATATATATATATAAACAGTGTATATATATATATATATATATATATATATATATATATATATATATATATATATATATATATATATATATAATATATATATATATATATATATATATATATATATATATATATATATATATATTACCTGACATTTGTATAGTAACGTTCGAGCTATTCCATATATAACTGAAATATATTATCCTTCATTCACTTGTCTCCGTAAAACATTCCCTCTTTCAACTTGTAGCGTTTGACAGATACATAATACCGAATCATTACTTATGTAACCTCTCTCTCTCTCTCTCTCTCTCTCTCTCTCTCTCTCTCTCTCTCTCTCTCTCTGTGACTTTTCCTCAATTTACCCTGTCACTTACTCACAAGGCCACTCACAACAATTTCCCTTAGGGATCCCTAACAAGGTGGAGCGAATTTGACTAGCACTTATCCCTGGGGTGGTTGTATATACATGGTTTGCTTTTTATACGCTTTCTGTAAGATGTGGAGAGAGAGAGAGAGAGAGAGAGAGAGAGAAGAGAGAGAGAGAGAGAGAGAGAGAGGGAAGGGCATTATTTTAAGTTGTTAACGTTTTGGAGAGAAAGTTGCGGGGTTCATCAGTTGTCAACGTTTCAGAGAGAGAGAGAGAGAGAGAGAGAGAGAGAGAGAGAGAGAGAGAGAGAGAGAGACATCTTTATCAATTATATATGTTTCAGAGAATGAGTGTGAGGTTTTATGTCAGTTGCAAATGAGAGAGAGAGAGAGAGAGAGAGAGAGAGAGAGAGAGAGAGAGAGAGAGGAGAGTGGTGGGGGTATTTTTATCAATTGTAAATGTTTCAGAGAAAGAGAGTGGGGTTTTTTGTTAGTTGCAAATGGTCGAGAGAGAGAGAGAGAGAGAGAGGTGAAGACAGATGTTAAATATCTTGTTATTCAACAGTAGTTTGTACAATTTGGAACATGAAAGAGATGATTTTATTTCTCAGTGTCTCAGAAAATTTTGAGAAGTAATTTTAAAATTTTTAATCAAGAGAAATATCTTAAATTTTTAATCAACAGAAATTTTTAAAATTTCAAAACAACAGAATTTTTAAAATTTTGAGTCAACAGAAATTTTTAAATTTTGAATCAGCAGAAATGTAGAAAAATTTGAATCAAGAGAATTTTTTCATTTTGAATCAACAGAAATTCTAAAAAGTTTGAATCAACAACTTTTAAAAAAATTCTGAATCATCAAATTTTTTGAAAATTTGAATCAAAATTTCGAATCAACGGAAATTTTTAACATTCGGAATCAGTATCATAGGCCGTAGCCTCTAATGTATATAATTAATAATTCTATCTTACAATATTTTATCCGTTTTCCTTATTAATTTTAAAATTTAATTATATTCTGTCATGAAACCTGTGTACGTGTAAAAGTTAATAATAGGTTATATGGATTTATTTCTATTTGTTTTATTTATTTATCATTGTATTTTTATTTGTTACGGTTTCTGAAACGTGGAAAAGTTAAAACCAGAGACGGTCACCCGTCTGCTTTCATTCATAAGTCTCCATTTTCTTCTTCAGATCCGCGTGTATCGTGGAAACTCCTTTTCAGATATGGACGAGTGTAGTCCTCCGCTTTTCAGATTCCAATTCATTCCTGTTCTAAAAGGGAAGGAATCTCTCTCTCTCTCTCTCTCTCACTATCCCCATCCCTCTCTTTGTTATATTCTTAAAGGAAAGAAATTCTCTCTCTCTCTCTCTCTCTCTCTCTCTCTCTCTCTCTCTCTCTCTCTCTCTCTCTCTCTCCTTTCTTTGTTAGAATGAGCTTTCTCTCTCTCTTGAAGGA
This sequence comes from Macrobrachium rosenbergii, assembly GCF_040412425.1. NCBI lineage: Eukaryota > Metazoa > Arthropoda > Malacostraca > Decapoda > Palaemonidae > Macrobrachium > Macrobrachium rosenbergii. The sequence continues at coordinate 27,578,736 of NC_089791.1, read as the reverse complement.
TAGAATTTTCTTTATATTCTTAAGGAAAGAAAATTCTCTCTCTCTCTCTCTCTCTCTCTCTCTCTCTCTCTCTCTCTCTCTCTGTGTGTGTGTGTGTGGCGTAGAGAATGAGCTTTCTCTAATTTACATTCTTGAAGGATAGAATTTTTCTTTATCTTATTGTTTACTAAAAGGTAGATGAAAAATTCTCTCTCTCTCTCTCTCTCTCTCTCTCTCTCTCTCTCTCTCTCTGTGTCTCTCTCTCTAATTTACATTCTTGAAGGATGTGTTTCTTTATCTTATTGTTTACTAAAAGTGTGTGTGTGTGTGTGTGTGTGTGGCGTAGAGAAAAAGCTTTCTCTAATTTACATTCTTGAAGGATAGAATTTTTCTTTATCTTATTGTTTACTAAAAGGTAGATGAAATATTCTCTCTCTCTCTCTCTCTCTCTCTCTCTCTCTCTCTCTCTCTCTTCTCTCTCTCTCTCTCTCTGTGTGTTATCTCAAGTCATATTCTTAAATGATAAAAATTCTGCTTATTCTATGCTAATTTGCATTCTTGAAGGATAGAATTTTTCTTTATCTTATTGTTTACTAAAAGGTAGATGAAATATTCTCTCTCTCTCTCTCTCTCTCTCTCTCTCTCTCTCTCTCTCTCTCTCTCTCTCTCTCTCTCTCTCTCTCTCTCTCTCTCTCTCTCTCGTGTAGAGAAGGTGCTTTTTATCTCCAAGTCATATTCTTAAAGGATAGAATAATTCTGTACCTTATTCTATGCTAGAAGGAAGATGAAACAGTACTCTCTCTCTCTCTCTCTCTCTCTCTCTCTCTCTCTCTCTCTCTCTCTCTCTCTCTCTCTCTCTCCTTCAGCGCAGTATTATTTCTTTCCCCGCAGCCTTACAGACTCGTCGCAATGTTTACGTTTCCTGATCCCCAAACGAAGACCGACAGGAACCCCAAAACTCGTCTTCGGTAAACAATAGTCTCAGAAGCTCCGCGACAAATAACGTGAAACATCCCATTATCCCTTAAAAAAAAAAGAGAGAGAGAGAGAGAGACAAAAATAAAAGAGAGAGAAAAAAGGGAAGAGGAACAGGAAATCCAAAACGGGAGACAAAAGATAAAACCTATTGTTCGAAGCCGACGAGGATTCTGCAAGTCGGGGACGAGCCATTATTCACGTATTGATCACTATCATTCCCCAAAGGGGAGTGAGGGGGAGGAGGAGGAGGAGGAGGAGGAAGAGGACAGCAGCTTCTCCTCTGGGGATTAGAAGTAAATACAGCCGGGGCTCTCTCGGATGAACGTAATCCCCTCGGGGGATTGGAGGAAAAATCGATGCGATGCCAATACAATGCCCCAACAAGCAAATCTTGAATTATATTCTCCTTTGGTCTTCGGCTCAAAGATCGATGCCAGTTTGGCATATTGCTGCACGGGGAAGGTGTAGGGGAATCACCACCAGTGTAATGGAAGGGGGGAGGGGGAGGGAGCCCTTTATATTGCCTACCTATCTATCTAAGTTAGGGGGAGGATGTCATTTATATTGCCCCTCTATCTATCTGTCTATCTATCTATCTGTCTGTCTGTCTGTCTGTCTATCTATCTATCTATCTATCTATCTATCTATCTATCTATCTGTCCATTTATCTATCTATCTATCTACCTATCTATCTATCTGCCTGTCTATGTGTTTTAGACGAAAATAAGATAACCTTGGAGAATTTATGTATGAATTGCATTACACAGTCATTCTTATGTATGAAATGCATTACACAGTCATTCTTATGTATGAATTGCATTACACAGTCATTCTTATGTATGAATTGCATTATACAGTCATTCTTATGTATGAAATCCATTACACAGTCATTCTTATGTATGAAATACATTACACAGTCATTCTTATGTATGAATTGTATTACACAGTCATTCTTTCTAGTTAACCTTTTTAAGGAAATACGTGTGTGATTTAACTGATCTTTTTGCCTCTCTTTGTGAATTTGTCTTTTATAAAAAAATTAAACTTAGATAATACATAAATATATGAATAGTAATTTATTCTATGTAATAAAGGAAATAAGCACATGTGTTTATCTGTCATAAAACAGTAAAAAGTATTCATATGATATACTATATGATATACTATATCATATACTATATCATATATAGTATATTACTTCGAAATTACTAAGCCTCAAACATAATAGTAATAAACAATTGTACGATTCATGGAGTGACGACGGTGCATCCAGAACTAGCAACTTTGAAAGATCATGAATTTTAAGACATCATTATCATTTCTTCGTTTATTAGTTTTCTGTAAAAGAAAATTATCTTGCCAGGTTTGTCTGTCCGTCCGCACTTTTTCTGTCCGCCCTCAGATCTTAAAAACTACTGAGGCTAGAGGGCTGCAAATTGGTATGTTGATCATCCACCCTCCAATCATCAAACATACCAAATTGCAGTCCTCTAGCCTCAGTAGTTTTTATTTTATTTAAGGTTAAAGCTATAATCGTACTTCTGGCAGCGCTATAGATACCAACAACATAAGTCACCACCGGACCGTGGCTGAGCCTCATGGGCCGCGTCTAAGAGTTTTATGGGCCGTGGCTGAGGCCACCACCGGACAGAATACTCGCTTGCGCCGAAGAAACTTCGAAGCATTTGTTTACTTGTTTTTCTTACCGTTGGCGTTAAAATATAACAGATATTGAAACTGACATTCATCAATTTTATCTAAAATGTTATATATACTTTCGATTCAGTCGCATTATCTCGATAACAGATAATTAGTTGTTTGTCTTTTTTTCATTTGCGCGCAAAGAAAGCCTCGGGTCATTGTTTGTCACAGATTAGTCACTGGTTTGTTGTTTGCCGTCCTCATTATGAGCTTAATGAGGTTATGATATCGATCTGATGATGCCGGGGTTTGATGTTTGATGAATAATCATTTTGAATCTGGTTGGCAAAAAGTATCGCGTAAATTTTTGAAATCGGTACCGTTATTAATAGCGGGTCTGTAGTTTACGTAAATTCGTGTCATTGTTAATATCAGTAGTTACAGAATACTATTATTATGTCATTTGTAAGTGGAAATTATCATCGAAAGTTGTATGCTATATTACTCCGTGAGTTTGATCAACAATACACGTTATGTGTAGGTTATATTTGCGAATGATATGCATGAAAGTATTGCAGTGTAATTTGCTAACTTGATGACCAACTCATTGACTTACTTGTGCAAAAAAAAAAAAATGGGAATTATATTCTTATGTTATGTGGGGATTATAGCCAGCCGTATTTCGTAAATGTAATTAACCTTAAATTTTAGGTGCAACTAGTTTAGGCATGATGGGGTAAAACTTTCCCAACTTTAATTTTACACGATTTTTTTTCCTGCTCTTTTTTTGTGACTGGACCATACTTTTGTATTTTTCGTAGCGAGAACAAGATAGGCTATAATATCCTCTACCCGTCGCAAACATTAAAGCCCTCACTACCGGCGCTTCTGTAATTATCAACAAAGCGTATTTTTCCTCCTAAGCATCCATTACGTTTCAGTGTGACGATTACAGACCATTACCATCGGCAAATAACAGTGCTCACAATGTGGTCACACTGTATGAAGAATCATTTTCGAAGATGAAAAGAAAAACCGAAGGGTTCCCAAGGCAGACCCTTGAGGTACGCCAGCGGTCATTCGATAAACCCCGGAATTACCTCCATTAACTGACACAAATTGGCTACGTTCATCAGTATTAGCCTTCATCGAGTGGTGTTATCCCGCTTTTATTCAATGATCTTTTATCTCGTGTAATGACACATGCGCAACGACACGAAAAGTCCTAAGAATATCAAGAATACCTCGTCTGGTAATACCGAGCGCATGACTCTTCTTTTTTTTTTTAGAGTGGGTTAAATATAGAGAGAAGTAGCTCATATTAATTTTTTCGAGCTTTGTTTTGCGGTTGCAGCAAAGGAAAAAAATAAAGACAATCATTTGTCTGCAGGCATGATTACGATGTACGATAATGTAGAAAATTTTGTTCAAGTAATTTTTTTGTTTTTAGTTGAGATGAATACCGCTTTAACGCTTGCATTTTTAAATCCATTTTGAATAACCATGACCTTTGGGGATTAGCATAAGAATAAATCGGACCCAAAGGCTGAAGTGTGTCCTCCCCCCACCCCCCTCCTATGTTTTGTCGAATGTCGCTGTGCATTGAATGAGAGCTCTGCAATTCCTATGCCAACACTTGAGCGTGATGAATATTGAATGATGTCATTTTTCCGTTCTGAAGGAGAATAGAATATTAGGTACGATTACTGGATGAAAACAAAATATAAAAGAACGTCACTGACTCGTGGAAGAAAGGGTGGAAATTTTTTATTATTAAGATAATTCTTTGTTACTAAAGAAAGGTTTCTTATGGGAATATCTTTGAAATGTCTTCACGACTAAAAGGGTTAAAAGTTTGTAGTAACTACAAAGAGATAAGAGACGAAAATGTTGATATTTTCATCAGTAAAAATTAATTTTAGACCATTTCAAAGAAAAGTGAATATTAAAAAGTTACGAATTTACAATCTTTCCTCGTTTTGACAGGCGGCGCCAAAGAGACAATGAAGAAAAATGTTGATATTTTCATCAGTAACAATTAATTTTGGAACACTTCAAAGAAAATTGACTATGGAAAAGTCACGAATTTACAATCTTTCCTCGTTTTGACAGGCGACTCCAAGAGAGATAATGATGAAAATGTCGATATTTTCATCAGTAAAAATTGTGTACCGTTTAAAAGAAAGTTGACTATGGAAAAGTCACGAATACACAATCTTTCCTTGTTTTGACAGGCGACTCCGAGAGAGATAATGATGAAAAATATTGATATTTTCATCAGTAAAAATTAATTTTGGAACATTTCAAAAAAATCGAATATTTGGTCACAAGGTCCCGCTAGGTAACCAATTGGTTCTTAGCCACGTAAAATAAGTCTAATCCTTCGGGCCAGCCCTAGGAGAGCTGTTAATCAGCTCAGTGGTCTGGTTAAGCTAAGATATACTTAACTTTACAGTGCTTGTGAATGTAAATCACAAGGCGAGTTAGTTGCACAGTGTGTTTGTTAATCAGTTTCATCTGCAGTTAGTGTCTTAATAATTTATAGCAGTGGTTCTGAACGTTTTTCAGTGTATGCACCCCTTTCAAATCAGCAGTCACTTCTGGCACCCCCTGAATTGCTGAAATAAAAAATAAAAAAACAAAAATACAATAAAATAATAATACTAACAATAATAATAATTTTTATATTATTATTATTATTATTATTATTATTATTATTATTATTATTATTATTATTATTATTATTATTTTATTTTATTTTATTTTACTTTATTTTATTTTTATTTTTTTGCAGAGAAAAAAATAACATGCGTATATAAAAATATATTTTGCTTTAATTATTCAAAGGCATCTTCGCACCCCTTAGGAACCGGCTTCGCACCCCTAGACCCCTGGTTAAGAACCACTGATTTATAGTATGAAGGTTTCTCCTCACCAAAAAAAAAAAAAAAAAGAAAGATAAAAAAGAAAACCCGTCTTCCTAACTATCACAAAGGCTGTCGACAAGCAGATGAACATATTTGCGGCCTTACGTACCTGACAAGTTTCGGGGACTGATTTGTGACGTGTCCGCAACAGAAGCAGTACGGACTCTCACAGACTTTCACAGCCTTCTAAGAGTTATTTCCAATACTTGGGCAATACTGGAAAGGGACAACTTCCGAAGGTGTGATCAATATATCTGTGAACATGTCACCTGCAATATTGCCTCAGAGAGGCAAGGGAAAGTAAAAGGTTATTTCCAGGGGATGGAATCATCTTTAGATTTATTAGTGCGGTATTTTGGTCTTTCTGTGGATTGATAGATGAAAACTACATTTTCACTTTTCAAGAAATTAACCTTTGCAGTCATTACTACATTTGTTTGTTATTAAAGCTTTACATCGACGTCGCTTCCTTTTGGGTATAATCAACTTTTAATACGAAAGAAGCGTCAGCTTTTTAGGAAAGGGGGAATACGACACGTGATACCCCATTAGGAAGCTCAAATGCATCTATGATTCGTCCCTAGTTTGGCGTAGTGGCGTAAGCCTTTTTTTCCTCATTATGAGAAAATAGGCTTCAAAGATTTTATCATTCAGTGCTTCTAATTAGCTCAGCCTTTGTAGAAATTTTTTTTAAAATCTGACAACACAGATAGCTGAAATTTTTGCCATGTTATAGATTATCAAAAACTGAGACACATTGGCTGGAAAACTCAGAAACTTAAAAAACAAATAAAAAATGTGCTGAAGTTTCTTCGGCGCAATCGAGTTTTCTGTACAGCGTATAATGCTGTATGAAACTCTCAGCCACGGCCCATGAAATCTCAGCCGCGGCCCGTGAAACTTTCAGGCACGGCCCGGTGGTGGCGTGTGTTGTTGGCACCCATAGCGGTGCCAGACGCACGATCATGACTAAATTTAACTTTAAATAAAATAGAAACTACTGAGGCTAGAGGGCTGCAATTTAGTATGTTTGATGATTGAAGGGTGGATGATCAACATACCAATTTGCAGCCCTCTAGCCTCGGTAATTTTTAAGATCTGAGGGGAGGACGGATAGGCAAATAGCCATCTCAATAGTTTTCTTTTACAGAAAACTAGAAATGGGATACGCCAGTTCGTCAAAGCAGGGACGAATTATACCCCTTGCGGGATGACTTACCCTTGCATTTTTGCCGACAATTCTGACCTCGTTAGTGAACAGGAGTGAAAGATAGCATTCTCGTCACAGGGATAAAATTCACCTAGAACTGGCAATACCCTTCCACCAAGAGGATAATATTCTGCTGAGCAGCTTGTCAGAAGGGCAAGGTGTCTGAAGTGAGACCGGGAGAGAAGAAAGACAAATTTGTGTTGCCTCTATTAGTTTGGGAGGCGGAGGGGGGAAGGGAAGGGGTAACCGGCTTAGGAACTAATTGTTAGGAGATTCTGAATGATTGTGAGACTTATTAAATGATTGGGGAAGCTGTCGGAAGTGAACGAGAGAAGAAAGACAAATTTGTATTGGGAATCTTTCTCGGGGAGGCGAGGTGGGAGGAGGTTGTTGATGAAGATTGACCGACTGCGGGGGCGAGTAAGATGATAGGAATTGATGGTGATCAGAAGTGTGAGAAGGGAATCAGTTTGGAATTGATGGTGATGAGAAGTGTGAGAAGGAAAACCAGTTTGGAATAGGTGATGATAAGAAGCGTGAGAGGGAAGTCAATTTGGAATTGATGGTGATAAGAAATATGAGAAGGAAATCAGTTTGAAATTGATGGTGATAAGAAGTGAAGTGTGAAAAGGAAAACCAATTTGATGAATAGATGATGAGAAGAAAACCGGAATGATGATGATAGAAAAAATCAATTTGGAATTGATGGTGATAAGAAGTGTGAAAAGGAAAACCAATTTGGAATTGATGATGATAAGAAGCGTGAGAGGGAAATCAATTCGGATTTGATGGTGATAAGAAGTGTGAGAGGGCAATCAATTTGGAATTGATGGTGATAAGAAGTTTGAGAAGGAAATCCATTTGGAATAGATGATGATAAGAAGCGTGAGAAGGAAATGAATTTGGAATTGATGGTGATAAGAAGTGTGAGAAGGCAGTCAATTTGGAATGGATGGTGATAAGAAATATGAGAAGGAAATCAATTTGGAATTGATGGTGATAAGTGTGAAAAGGAAAACCAATTTGTATTTTGTACTCATGTTGAGAAACGATCCTTAAGGAGCTATTTGTTGAAGGGTTACTTGGAATGGGTCAAGTGAACAATGTGGATTGACAGAGTTATTGAATTATATAAAAATGCAGAAACAATACTGTAATGGTTGTAATCGTAGGGGAAGAAGTGTAAAAGTGCTTCTTGGTGTGAATTTGGCAGTTTTAGAATTACAGTATTTATCGATAGCAAGTGATTTTACCGTTGATACAGAAAAACAAATGAAAATGAATTTGTAATGGATATATATCACTCGACTTAAAATTCATTGTAGATGAATTACCTGGGATACATTAAATGACAGGATTAGACGAACATTAAATCACAGAAGACGATCAAAATAAATGACAAAAACGGTAAATTTGTGCTGGAATATGACATAGAGGCGAGACAGTTTATAATACGGACTGAAAAAAGGAATTAATAAGAAAATAATTTTGAGCAAAGAAACAATTCAATGCAGTGATTGATGAGAACGGATAGTGACGTAGTGACAGTGAAAGGGAGATTCTGTTGGCCGTACGGAAACAATTGTAGTGACAATGACGGTGATGATGAGATGATGAAGATCGTAGAAGCGACGAAAGCGTGATGGTGATATTGATGATTTGGGAAATCGTATTCGTAGTAACGGTGATTGTGATAACGGTAATCAAACAATGAAGCTGATGATGATCGCGACGGAAGCGTGATGGTGATACTGATGATTTTGGCAATAACATTGGTATTAACGATGATGGTGATAACGGTAAGCAAAAAGTGATGGTGACGGTGAATGGTGATAATGACGATAGACTACTCAGAACTAAAAACGATGATGTTATAGTTACAGTTTATTACAAACGAGCATGATGGCGCACGCTATGCTGTGCTGGAACCCGGCGCTGTCCATCATGTCTCCCCTACCCTCCCAATCCCCTACCTACCCCGTCCCCACCCGGGGCGGATAAACAGGTTTGCAGGAGGAAGGTGGCTGTGTCATGCCTCCCCTACCCTCCCGATCCCCTACCTACCCCGCCCCCACTCGGGACGGACTAACAGGTTTGCTGGAAGAAGGTGGATGTGCTATGTCTCCCCTACCCTCCCGATCCCCCACCTACCCTGCCCCCACCTGGGGCGGACAGATAGGTTTGCAGACGGAGGGCAGATGTGTCATGTCTCCCCTATCCTCCTGATCCCCCCTACCCCGCCCCCACCCGGGACGGACAAACCGGTTTGCAGGAGGAGGGTGAATGTGTCATGTCTCCCCTACCCTCCCAATCCCCTACCTACCCTGTCCTCACCCGGGCCAAACAAACAGGTTTGCAGGGGGGGTGGATGGAGATGCCTCCCCTAAACACGATCCCTACCTACCCCGCCCCACTTTGCTGGAAGAAGGTGGATGTGTCATGTCTCCCCTACCCTTCTCCTGATCCCCTACCTACCCTGTCCCCACCCGGGACGGACAAACAGGTTTGCAGGAGCCCTTACTTACCCCATCCCCACCCGGGGCGGGCCAACAAGAAAGATCTACTCGGATTTTATTATATAAGATAATTTATACTTCACATTGTCTTGACGTTTGAGACCCAGTTGGCGAGAAATAAGATACACTTTAAGTGTACCGTCGTACCAACTGATTGAATGCTATTAATGGAACATTTTAATGAAGCCATGTCAATTACCCCTTCCCTTTTTCCGTCGTAAAGATCAAAGGGGAGCTTTTCCAGTTCTTTAATACCTTTGTCAATGAGTTGGATTCTTTTCGTTTCATTTCCTACAAACTTCGACGCTTTAATTAGTGTGAAGTATAAATGGCCAAAGAATGCTAATTGAGAATCATTGCAGTCTATATTCTGCATTTGCGTAAGTCATGACCTTCTGTGGATCTTTCCTAGATAGTGACCGCCCCCCCCCAGGGGTTTTAACCCGGTGTGTATCCACCTTTGCGGCGTGTATAGTGCAAGCCCGTTTGGCGATGAGCGTAAAAACATAAACAAAAGACTGTAAATATCATGAAGATAATGACCCACAAGAAATATTAGTCGTAGATAACGACCGCCGAACTTGGCTTGGGGGCCACTGTCTAGGAAAGATCCCCTTATCTGTTTAACTCAGTTTATTTTTTGACATAGAATGAAAATAATTATAATTTAAACTATAATCCTAACATTCCCGTTAGACAAAAGGAAGCGTAACAACACGCCATTATTCCGCATGGGCGCGCAAAACAGGACGCAAATTGTTTATGCAAATTTTCGTGTGTGTGATTTTAGCCAACGCTGCTGCTGCTGCTGCCGCTGCTCCTGCTGTCCCCCTTATTATCCGTCAAGATAACAGAAAGTTTCGTGTCGGTCGGGTATCTTTAATTCGGGTAAATGCCCCCTTAAAACGCCTTAGATTGGATAATCAGCCCGCGAAACTTGAGCCATCTACATAATGTCTCCAAAATTGGGCAGCAGAAGTCCGTCTCGGTAAGTGACTGCAAAAGGAAAAGAAGAAGAAGAAGAAGAAGAAGAAGAAGAAGAAGAAGAAGAAGAAGAAGAAGAAGAAGAAGAAGAGTGGGATTCGAAAGGTCGAAAAT
>NC_089791.1:27558387-27563387 GCF_040412425.1 Macrobrachium rosenbergii | reverse complement strand
TCTCTCTCTCTCTCTCTCTCTCTCTCTCTCTCTCTCTCTCTTTGTATTTGTTTTTAATGTTTGTGGTAAATCTTCTTTCGCTCATCGCTTTCATATAGTTCATGATTTATTGTATTGTATTTATTTTATTCACTTTATTTCCTGTTTTATTTTATACGTTTGTTTTTTCTATTTTATTTTGCTTTATTTCCTGTCCTATGTATTTATGTATTTTATTTATTCATTTATTCACTCGTTTACTTTATTGATATTTCATAAATTTTTACGCTTTTTATTTATATTTTATTTTTTATATTACATATATTCTCAGTTTCATTTATACTTACTATACGGTCGTTCTCGCCCAGACGCATGCGCACAAGAAAGAACCGAAATCTGGTGTAAGGAGCGATGACGTCATTGATGACGTCATTATCCCTGGCAGCACCTGCAGTGATCACGAAGGTTTCTGATCGAAGGCGAAAACCATTTATCCGGTCATACTGCGAGCAAGGGCTTGCCTTGTTATCGTGTTATCTTGTTATCCTGCTATATGACGCGGCTTACACGTTTTGGGTTATAGGAAGGGGCCTCGCTTCCGATACTGTGATGGATAATCTCTCTCTCTCTCTCTCTCTCTCTCTCTCTCTCTCTCTCTCTCTCTCTCTCTCTCTGTTGTTGTCCAGGGCTTCCTGGTACATAACAGATCAGGGAGTTGTTTATATGTATATATATATATATATATATATATGTATATATATATATATATATATATATATATATATATATATATATATATATATATATATATATACGTTCGTCAGTACTGTTTCTGTATTGTATATATTTGTGACTTCTAATATGTGTCAGTCCTTTGTCATTGGCTTGAAATAAAGTCGAAACCGGTATACCTACACCCCGTCTTTTATTTTCATATGTGTGTGTGTGTATAGATTAAATATTAAAATGGTAGAAATAATTCAGATTATTAAAGCCGTTATTAGTCCAAGTATAGTTAACTGATAACTTTAGTTATTCATATAAATATAGTTAATTAATATCTTGCTTATGGGCCTCTTTAAATTCAGTGCCTTGCAAAAGGTCGCAAGTTATTTTGCTCCTTAAAGTAAGGCATTTTTGTATTTAGTTTATATATTTATATATTATATAAATATAGTTAATTATATATCTTATATATATGTATATTTATGATTATATATATATGCATACATATATCGCTATATACTATTATATATTATATATATATATATATATATATATTTTTAATTTAATTTATATATATATATATAAGACCATATTTTCAACTACTTTTATACGTGCTGGGCTCCAGTGCAAAAAAAGAATGCGTGAATTCATGGCAAGAAATTATTGATACAAGAAAGCAACTGTTAATGGTAGGAAAATTGTTCGGTGACGATGAATGAATGGAGAGCAAACAATTTGGGTCTGCTGCCGGCTCAGAGTGATTAAATAATTTCGAGGCAGTCCATAAATGAAGGAGGGGAGTGTCTTTGATCAAATAGTTTGACCCAGCTTCAATGAGATTAGGCCGAGATGAAAGAAGACAGAAATAAACATTTTGTGTAGAATGTTCTCTGTACACTGACTAGAGTCAGTTTATATTCGCACGAGAGACCACAATAGTCGCTCGAAAGACTACGGTAGTTGCATGAAAGAAGGCGATAGTCGCACGAAACAAGACGGTAGTCGCTCGAAAGACTACGATAGTCGCACGAAAGGCTACGATAGTCGCACGAAAGACGACGGCAGTCGCACGAAAGACTACAATAGTCGCACGAAAGGCTACGATAGTCGCACGAAAGACGACGATAGCCGCACGGAAGACTACGATAGTCGCACGAAAGACCGCAATAGTCGCACGAAAGACTATGATAGTCGCACGAAAGAAGACGATAGTCGCACGAAAGAAGACGGTAGTCGCACGAAAGACAATAGTCGTAAGAAAGACTACGGTGGCCGCACGAAAGACGACGATAGTCACACGAAAGACGACGATAGTCGCAAGAAAGACTGCGATAGTCGCATGAAATATAACAATAGTCTCAAGAGAAGACTACGATGATCTCACCAAAGACTACGATAGCCGCACGAAAGACTACGATAGTCGCAAGAAAGATTGCTATAGCCACAAGAAAGACTACGATAGCCGCACGAAAGACTACGACGGTCGGACGAAAGACTACGATATTCCCACGAAAGACTACGATAGTCATAGAATGCTGAGAGGAAAGATGGGAGGTGCACTTAAAGGATCCAAGGTAACATAAATAAATAAACATTTAGAATTAGCAAGAATATTATTGTCAATGTCATTTACTTACGTGTATATTGACTTATATTAAAGACTGCGTAGAATACGAGAGTATAGAAATCAGTAGAAGAAGAATTGATACTCCCGTTATATTATTCGTACTTAAAGCATATATTCGTACTTGAGACGAATATTCGTGCTTGAAACGAACATCCGTACTTGAATATTTGGAAACACTGTATCAGAAATTTTTATGCTCTAAACCTCAGTTAATTATTATTATTATTATTATTATTATTATATTATTATTATTATTATTATTATTATTATTATTATTATTATTATTGCAAAAGCCAGTGGTATGATTTTTATTATTTTTAATATTTCAACAGTCAGTGGTATTATTATTACTATTATTTTTAATTATTTTATTATTATTATTATTATTGTCTAAACCTCAGTCAAATTTGCATTTTTATTCATTATTATTTTTATTATTATTATTATTATTATTATTATTATTATTATTATTATTATTATTATTATTATTATTATTGTCTAAACCTCAGTCAAATTTGCACCATTTTTACAAAAGTCAGTGGTATGATTTTTATTATTATTTTTATTATTTCACTTTAGAGAACTGAGAAGTATGAAAGCTCTGATGCCGTGAAGGTATTCTGAATATTATCTAACTTTTTAGTTGCACAGAATCAGTATAGGAAACTGGCCTCTTGCGGTGATCCTTGCACGTACCGGGGCTATATATTACATTTACACCACGTTTCATTAACTCATACATTAAGGTCACCGCGTGCCAAGGGTCACCGCAAGGTGTGCTGCCATTGGCATCCGACTTCCTGCGTTGTCGGGTCACAGGTCAAATCTCTGAGTCTGAGGTGAAAAGATTCACCTGCGCCTCAAGCGCAGGAAAGGTTTTTTTGGGGGGAGGTGGGGGCGAGGTACATTTTTATAAATGTGTGTACGATTGATATAAATTTGCAGGTAACATTTGGTTGTGTTTTTGTTGCATAAGTGGGTGTGTGTGTGTGCGTGTGTTTGTGTGTGTGTGTATATATATATATATATATATATATATATATATATATATATATATATATATATATATATATATATATATATATATATGTATATATATATATATATAACATATTATATAAATATATATACAATATATATATATATATATATATATATATATATATATATATATATATATACATACTATATATATATATATATATATATATATATATATATTATATATATATATATATATAACAGTCTTCATCTACTCTCCAACCTTTATCTATTCTTTCTTTCTTCATTAGATTAAATTTATCACCTTCCCCCCTCTCTCTCTCTCTCTCTCTCTCTCTCTCTCTCTCTCTCTCTCTCTCTCTCTCTCTCTCTCTCTCTCGTTGCGATGCACGAAGGTGTTGCAGTCCTTTCCTTTCAACAGTTTCACACGTTATTCGATATTTCGTTGAAGTCTTCCAGGTGTCCTTTAAAAAATTTCCAACTGGACTTTTATCTGTCTTACTTGTTTTTCCTTTTCTTCTTTCGGGGGGGGGGGAGGGGCGGCTGGATTTCTGTGGACTGATTTATAGCTTTCCTGTCTTTTAAACCATTGTGTAATTATTGAATTAGAGAGAGAGAGAGAGAGAGAAGTCTTGTTTTCATATTTTTATAGTTTTATTTTGTCTTCGTCTTTATTGTCTTTTTAATTAATAGAGATTATCTTTGTAATATTTTGTCCGGGTTCGATACAAAAGCTGCTTTGTTGAGTTTACAAACAGATACACACTCACACACACACACACACACATATGTTGACAACATGACCTCGTTCTGATACTCTGGATGCGGGTCCCAATCCTGCTACGGACGTCAGAATTACTTCATATTCCTGCATTTGGATGCAGGGCATCAGTATATTATATATATATTATATATATATTTAGATGCATATATTATATTTATATATACAGTATATATATATATATATATATATATATATATATATATATATATATATATATATATATATATATATATATATATATATATATATATATCCTCCAGACTTTCTTTTGATCTGTGTTTTGATATAAAGCGGGTACTTATGTAAATTTGTATCACATTTGAATGGTCATCACGTGAAAATATGGACTCTTCTCTCTCTCTCTCTCTCTCTCTCTCTCTCTCTCTCTCTCTCTCTCTCTCTCTCTCTCTGTATGTCCTTTTGGCACGTTATTCCGGCTGTCTCGTAAAACCCGTGATGGACGATATTGGGAAAACGGTTATGGTAAATTTTTATGAAATTTTATTAACCATGAAGTAGTGCTTCTTGTTTTCCTTATGTCTTTTGTTGCACTTTAGGGCTGCCGCTGCTTCTTCGCGTTTATTTTTGGGCTTCACCAGTTTGCGAAGTATTATTGTTTGTTACTGCGGCCGTTTCATATTTCAGCTGGTACTGCGCGTTTAGACTACTTCTCCAAAAGGAGGGAGAGATGTTGTAGTGTGCAGGGGTTTGGGTACAGACGCGCGCGCGCACACACACACACACACATCACATATATATATATATATATATATATATATATATATATATATATATATATATATATATATATATATATAGTATATATATATAATATATATATATATATGCAAAGTGTTTACCAATGCACCTTCTTCCATTAGA
>NC_089791.1:27535887-27538387 GCF_040412425.1 Macrobrachium rosenbergii | reverse complement strand
TTTCAGAGACCAACACCACGTCTTTTATCTGACCGTTGTTTATGTGGGCGTTATCTACGCTCTGTCTTATTCTTGCTAACTCTTGGACTGGCTTCCCTTCTGCGTTCTGCTTTAAATGTATTTTGCTTTTTTGCAGTTTCTGTTAGCCATCAGTATCATAGACCAAACTCACTTTCCTGTTTTTTGTGTTTTTTTGGTGTTTATTGACAGAGCAGTACTTGTTACTCCTTAGAGTAATTGAGGAGATATATATATATATATATATATATATATATAAAACATTTATATATACAAATATGTATATGTATACACACATATATATATATTTATATTTATATATATATATATATATATATATATATATATATATATATATATATATATATATATATATATAAATCAATAAATATATATATAAATTTATATTTATATAGATAATATAAATATATATATATATTTATATATATATATATATATATATATATATATATATATATGTATATATATATATATATATATGTGTGTATGTATAAACACATGCATGCGTGTGTAGAAATCATTTGTAATTTCCATCATAAGTAGTCAAAGCAAAACTACTGTTTATTCCCTTGATCCGTCCTCATTATTCAGACAGCTATCACGAACGAATAACTAAACCACAGGCATTGTAATCCCCATTCATAAAACGACTTTACATCGCGGAGCAATTCCGCATTTAATAACATCTGGAATTCCCCCTTTTCTGGTCATGAGAGAAACTCCGCGAGTTCAAAGAATCAGGATTGCTAACGAATGTTAACACTGAGCATTAGAATGACTTACTTTCTCATTGCAGACATTCTCGAGAATTTACCGAGGCCATTATCCGAGAAATATTCTCAGCCCCCGGGGGGCGGAGGCGGGGATTAGTACATCAAAGAAGCCAGGGAGATTCATGGCCGAGGAATGAGTGTTTAGGATTTAGCTCTTTGCGATTTAAACCTTTTATTTCATATTTCAGATGCGAGCTTTTATTATTAATATTTCGGATTTAAGTCCGGGCTATTCATGGGGCCGTAATGGGGCTTTCCTGACATAGTGTTATGCAAGTTTTCCCCGACGCGTTTGTTATCTGTGAGGGCTGTTATTGTGGGCCCGCTTCGGGTTTTATTCGGCATATTTAGCCCCCGGTTTTATTGTATAGTTGCTCAGAATTTCGGGTGAAATAGGGGCATTATTGTTGCTGCCGGGTCATGAGGGTGTTCGTTCGTTCGGTAGTGTGTCTGGTAGTTTTTTCTTGGAGGCGTCCAGTCTCTCTCTCTCTCTCTCTCTCTCTCTCTCTCTCTCAAACCATTTCATCTAAGTTTTTATTCCCATTGGTTCTCATTCTGCCACTCCTCTTGAGTTATATTTAGGTTTTGAAAGTCTCTCTCTCTCTTTCTCTCTCTCTCTCTCTCTCTCTCTCTCTCCTCCGTACCATTTCAACTAAGCGTTTATTCTCATTGGTTCTCATTCTGTCATTTCTCTTGTGTTCTATTTAGGTTTTGGAATTCTCTCTCTCTCTCTCTCTCTCTCTCTCTCTCTCTCTCTCTCTCTCCATTCCGTTTCATCTCAGTGTTTATTCCCATTGGTTCTCATTCTGCCACTCCTCTTGTGTTATATTTAGGTTTCGAAAGCCTCATCTCTCTCTCTCTCTCTCTCTCTCTCTCTCTCTCTCTGCACCGATTTCCATCGATATTCTGCCTCCGCTGTCCCTGTACGCTGCAGCCAAATTCCTGTTTTCTATTCAGACGAGGAATTCCTCAGGGCAGTAAATAAGGTAAAGAGGCCACTACGAGACGAAATAGGAATCCGACCAGGATGGAAACAGACATGCTCTCTCTCTCTCTCTCTCTCTCTCTCTCTCTCTCTCTCTCTAAGACAAGGACCGTCCCGCTGACTGAGTGGATGAGATGCTGCGAATTAGTGTTTGGTTATTTCTGGTTCAGGAGGTTTGGTTATTTTGTTTGGTTTAAATTTTGTGTAGTGTTAAAGAAGGTATGTATATGTGTGTGTATATATATGTATATATATGTGTGTGTATGTATGTATGTATATATATATATATATATATATATATATATATATATATATATATATATATATATATATATATATATATATATACATATATATATATATATATATATATATATATATATATATATATATATATATATATATATATATATATATATATACTGTATATATATATATATATATATATATATATATATATATATATATATATATATAACTATCCATTCTGTGAGTTTTGTTATTTGGAATATTTTGTTGTTTCTGAAAATGAGAGTTGGTCATCAAAGGCGGTTTTAACAACTGCGAGATTTGATGGAAATTACTGTGTGATGTTTTGCGAGAGTTAATTTTATTTTTTTTATTTTATTACCCTGAGACAAAGGCGTGTATTAATAAATTTTCTTGGAAGTGATAATATTTTGTTATTCATTATTGAGAACAT
>NC_089791.1:27528387-27530887 GCF_040412425.1 Macrobrachium rosenbergii | reverse complement strand
TATTTATAACGCCCTTCTACACACACACACACACACACACACACACACACACACACACACATATATATATATATATATATATATATATATATATATATATATATATATATATATATATATATATATATATATAGACATATATATATATATATATATATATATATATATATATATATATATATATATATATATATATATATATATACATACAAAAAGAGATAAGAGATATAGAGAGAGTAATAATGATAAAGACTCTCATAATCGTCACTTTGTTCATAAAGATGGGGTCCTGAAAACCTCTATTAAGTGAGAATCAAAAAATTGAAAATTCATTTTTCTTCTTTTAATGCAATATGCACTTATCCCCACACGGCACGCGGGAGGATCTATTTTAGGCAATACATTTTCCAGGAGAATGGG
The DNA here is from genome assembly GCF_040412425.1 of Macrobrachium rosenbergii. NCBI lineage: Eukaryota > Metazoa > Arthropoda > Malacostraca > Decapoda > Palaemonidae > Macrobrachium > Macrobrachium rosenbergii. The sequence goes on along the minus strand of NC_089791.1, from coordinate 27,530,467 downwards.
AAAATGAAAAATGGTTATATATTCGTTATATCGTTATCGCGCGCAGGCGCCCCGGACGGACGTCTACCCGTATACTTGTTATGCTTTAGTGTGCGTACATATGTGTATTTATGTAATCACTGTATGAGTGAAATTGTCATGATGATATGTATATATATATATATATATATATATATATATATATATATATATATATATATATATATATATATATATATATATATATATATATACATATTTCATATTTATACGTTCATATTTTACAGGATTAGTATTTATCCAGGTGAATTTTATCCTCTTTAAATTGTGATTGCGTACACGTGTAAAAATGGCTTCGGAGAATGCGCCTCTTTGTAAATGTGTATACGTGACACGTGGGAGTCTTATGTATGGATTAGCGTTGGATTTTGTAGTCAGTTTTGAATATAGTTTCAGCTGATTGTTTTAGATGTTAAGTGCTGCTTCTTTATTGTCCTTCTATCTGCTGTAAGTCTTCTATGTAAGAAAAATATGATGACATATTCGTACAAAGGCGATCCGTTGTAAAGTGTGCACACGTGCATATTTGTATAATTCTTATTTGTGTCTTCATATGTTCTTGTAACAATCTGAAATGTTACGGTGAAAATGTATTATTACTATTATTATTATTATTATTATTATTATTATTATTATTATTATTATTATTATTCATACAAACTCGTAATAGCACGAGTCTCTAAAATGGTGAAGAAATCCACAATGGTGAAGGTATAAATATATATTAAAAATATACATACAAAACGAGAGCTTACTAGACCCTGCTCGATTCTCAATCTCAGTCACCTGCACCATTGCGGATTTCCTCACCATTATTATTATTATTATTATTATTATTATTATTATTATTATTATTATTATTATTATTATTATTATTGTGGTTGTAATGTCATTGATGAATTAGCTAACTGAACATAACGCTGTCAGTACATAACCTATGGTGTACGACGTAGTGCCTGGTTGCATGTCTGGTTATGTTCAGTCAGATTCTGTATGTTGTTGCAATTGTTTTTGTTTAAACTTATATATATCGGCACGGGCTCTTGCTCATTAAACAGCCCCGTAAGCTTGGCTGACGTAATATAACGGTTGATAATATTATAGGCCTATGAGTTACTCGACCATCAAGCGCTAAAATCATGTTTTATCGTAGAAGGTAGGCCGTTCCAGATCACACCTGACCGTAGGCCTAACGTTGGTTGATTTTGTTTTTCGGAGACGAATCAGAACAGCCGAAGTGCACCAAGCGCAAGTATTCCATATATTGAAAGCGTAGGCCTAGCGAAGTGCGCCAAGCTCGGGTACTCCGTATAACGAAAGCGTAGGTTCGTACGTTAAGAAAAATACAAATTTCATTTGATTGTATCTTTAGAACCGGCTGGTGATACAGGTTCCCGAAATGAAATGCTCAACAAGATCCCGTAGGAACTTGACGCACCTACATACCAGAGGCAATTAGACAGGGGCGGTCGACCTGCGGGTGGTTGAGAGCTCTTCACTCGGAGGAGGAGTAGGAGTAGTAGGAGGGGGAGGAGGAGGAGGAGAGTGCTTTACACATAGGGTGGTACCTCAATTTAACCATAACAACACTCTGCGTCTGCACGTTTGTGCCTCTGCATAATTTCACGGAGCTCTTCGGAGACTTTTTAAAAGTGCTTTTACTTGTCATCAGCCGCCCCTCCTTTTTTTTTAGGTTCCACCTCTTCATCCTCCTGTCTTCTTCTTCTTCTTCTTCTTCTTCTTCTTCTTCTTCTTCTTCTTCTTCTTCAGTATTTTCTCGTCCTCTCCTGTCCTTCTCCTCCTTCTCTTCTTGACTTGTCTTCTTCCTCTTCCTCCAGGTATTTTCGTTTTTTTCTCCTCTTCCTCCTTCTCGTCCTCCCTCTCCTGTATTTTCTTCTTTTTTCTCCTCGTCCTCTCTCTTTCTTTATTTTCCTCCTGCACCTCCTGTCTTGTCTTCTTTTTCCTCCTCGTCCTCTCTTTCTTCCTCCTTCCCTTCCTGTCTTGCCGCCTCCTCCTCCTCCTCCTCTTCCTCCTCGTCTTA
>NC_089791.1:27515887-27518387 GCF_040412425.1 Macrobrachium rosenbergii | reverse complement strand
CTTTCCCCCCCTTTTGATACTAGAAAGTCTAGGATTATCTCTTATCATCTGTTTTCATTTTCTTCTTCTTTTTTTTATTCGTAGAGTTTGTGCATTTTAGGGAGAGTTTTGTTTTAACGTTTAATGGTTAGATTATTTTTTCTTTCTTTCTTTTCCCGTTCTATGCAGTTCTGTCTATTTATTCCTCTCTGTGTTTGCGTTATTTCTAAACCTTTGTTGCTCTTGCTTTTCTTGTCGAGCTGAATAGCGTTGTATGGTAGGAAGCTTTATTTCAGCAGTTATGTCTGTTTGTTCGCTTGTATGTGTATGCCCGAGTCTGGTCGTTCACATAGATTTTTTATTCCTTTTGCCAGCAAGAGTCAGGTCTCTCTCTCTCTCTCTCTCTCTCTCTCTCTCTCTCTCTTGATAACGCTGAATATTTTTCAGTGAACGGGCATATCTTTTCACAAATGTAACTATCCTCTCTCTCTCTCTCTCTCTCTCTCTCTCTTGATAACGCTGAATATTTTTCAGTGAACGGGCATATCTTTTCACAAATGTAACTATCCTCTCTCTCTCTCTCTCTCTCTCTCTCTCTCTCTCTCTCTCTCTCTCTCTCTCTCTCTCTCTTTGATAACGCTGAATATTTTTCAGTGAACGGGCATATCTTTTCACAAATGTAACTATCCTTGTCAGTGAACAGGCATTTTTTTTTCTTTGATAACGCTGAATATTTTTCAGTGAACGGGCATATCTTTTCTCAAAATGTAACTATCCTCTCTCTCTCTCTCTCTCTTTTGATAACGCTGAATATTTTTCAGTGAACGGGCATATTTTTCACAAATGCATTTTTTCACAAATGTAACTATCCTCTCTCTCTCTCTCTCTCTCTCTCTCTCTCTTTGATAACGCTGAATATTTTTCAAAACGGGCATATCTTTTCACAAATGGAACTCTCTCTCTCTCTCTAACTATCTCTCTCTCTCTCTCTCTCTCTCTCTCTCTCTATATCTCTCTTTGATAACGCTGATATTTTTCAGTGAACGGCCATATCTTTTCACAAATGTAACTATCCTCTATATATATATCTCTCTGATAGACTGTCTCTCTCTCTCTCTCTCTTTGATAACGCTGATCAGTGAACAGACACTTTTTTATCCGTGTAGACATCCCTCACAATATGTAATCAACTCTCTCTAGGTTTGATAAAAAGCAAATGGATGTTTTTCAGAACTAAATATCTTTTCACAAATGTAACAAAGCCACTACAACACCTTCTAAAAACATAACAAATTTTTCATCTCATATCTTTCACAACGTCTCGAAATCGCCATACCTCGCAATAACTCTCTCTTGGGATAACGAAATATTTTTCAGTGAACGGGCATATCTTTTCATGAAATGTAACTATCCTCTCTCTCTCTCTGTCAGGCAGGGCTCTCGATCTCTCCACAGGTCTACTGATAGTGCTGTATATCAAGTGAACAGGCATTTTTTTTCACAAACGTAACTGTCCTCTCTCTCTCTCTCTCCATCTCAAAATGGGAATAAAAAGCTCGTTAAAAGAAAATTTTTCAGAAACAGGCATTTCTTTCTGCAAATGGTAAAATCAATATATCTCTCTCTCTCTCTCTCTCTCTCTCTCTCTCTCTCTCTCTATATATATATATATATATATATATATATATATATATATATATATATATATATATATATATATATATATATATATATGAGTTACAGAAAACGTCCTGAACTTGCTGCTTTCAGCTAGAGATTGAAATATTTATTTTTATGTTTCATAATTATTATTATTACTATTATTATTATTATTATTATTATTATTATTATTATCCGTTTCATCTGCATTCTTTAGTTGTTTTTGGCATTGAGTTGAAATAAAGTATATTATTATTATCATTATTCGCTGTTGTTGTGTTTGTCAGTATTGTTATTATTATTATTGCTTCTTATTGTTTTTTTTATTATTACTCTTGTTGGTACTTTTGTCATTGCGGGTTTCATTACTTGCTCCACATTAATAATAATAATAATAATAATAATAATAATAATAATAATAATAATAATAATAATAAAAATAATAATAATAATATATTTTTCTTGTTTCTGATACCATGTCAGTGTATGTGTTTCTGTGTGTGTGTCTGCATTTATGTATGTATGTATGTATGTTCATGCGCTTGCATGTGTGTATATATATATATGTGTATATGTATATATATATATATATATATATATATATATATATATATATATATATATATATATATATATATTTATGCATGACCTTGTCGGATCTTCCATATCAGGTAATATTTTATGCATACTATCTTTATATATTGCTCATTTTACATCGCATGAAGCATAAGTGTATGGATTAGATTATAAATGGCAATTTATTTGCAGTAATAATAATAATAATAATAATAATAATAATAATAATAATAATAATAATAATAATAATAATAATAATAATAATGTTTTTCCTTGCATCTCATAA
>NC_089791.1:27500887-27510887 GCF_040412425.1 Macrobrachium rosenbergii | reverse complement strand
CAGTTTCTTTTCTGACATCATAAATGCATTGTAGTGTATTGTATCAGTAGGCTTTATTAAGTGACATTACGGTCGAGGTTATAATGTAGAGTATATTTCAGTTTATTTCTGGCAGAGTTGAAAATACCATGGATGTATAATAATCTTTTACAATTGGTCATTTTTTGCAGGCCATGGCGTCTAATGTATGCTTTATTCATATGATGAATTTTGTTTGTCATTTCGTTTGTTTTTGTTTCGACACTTGTTTATTTATTATAGAATTGCCTCTGTTTCATTTAACATATATATATATATATATATATATATATATATATATATATATATATATATATATATATATATATATATATATAAAAACATATAATATATATATATATATATATATATATATATATATATATATGACAGAGATGTTGTTAGACACGACTGGCCTTATGCCAGCACAGTGTTTTCCCATTTTGTAATGCAACGCACGAGGAAAGCACATCGTAAGGCTTTTGTTCGTAGCGAAACAAACTAACGCAAAAACATAAAAAAAAAAGAGAGAGAGAGAAAGAAATTTGAAAAAAGAGAGCGGGAGAGAGAGAGAGGGAGAAAAAGCTTAAATATCAATTTTTGCCGAAACAGAAAACAAAAATTATTCTCTTGTTTTACGTTTGTTTTTTTCATTGTTACGTTTGTTTTTTTTTATTGTTTCGTCGCGTTGGGTTGCACTGACTTTATTCTGCATTTTTTTTTTATATATTTTCCATTTTTCCCTTAACCTTCAGAGAAGAGAGAGAGAGAGAGAGAGAGATTGTATATATGCGCAGAGCTCTCCTGATCCGATGTCTACAAAAGCGAGGCCTTGATCCCTAGGTTGCCTTTGATGGCGGGCCACGCTGTTGTGGTTTGAGATTTGTTAATGCTTTTATTCATTTGGTGTAAAAATTCATTTCCCCCCCTTCCCCCCCCCTCTCTCTCTCTTCTCTCTCTCTCTCTCTCTCTCTCTCTCTCTCTCTCTCTGTACGATGACCTTTGATGTTTTGAAGCCATTTCGGTGAATAAAAGCTCACTCTTATTTAGCTATGTCCATCTCCGATGACCTGGAGTGTTTTGACGGCAGTATATGATTTAATCTCTCTCTCTCTCTCTCTCTTCATATATATATATATATATATATATATATATATATATATATATATATATATATATATACATATATAAATTATATATTGTGGCTATTACAATTACATATGTATCTGGTAAAAAGTAACAGTAGATTCTACACACACACACACACACACACACACACACACACACACACATATATATATATATATATATATATATATATATATATATATATATATATATATATATATATATATATATATATATATATATATATATATATATATATATATATATATATATATGTACTGTATATATATGTGTATAGGCTATATATAATGTATGAATGTGTGTATGTGTGTGTTAAAAAATCTTTAGATTTTCTGAAAAGTTATAAAGAGAGTCTCTCTCTCTCTCTCTCTCTCTCTCTCGATGTAAGAACAACAATTTAGAGAAAAAAAGTGCTCGGAAAGTTTCTATCTCTCCTTGCTGATTGGGCAGGATTTTCCTGGCATTTGTTCTGGCCGTTGGAGAGAGAGAGAGAGAGAGAGAGAGAGAGAGAGAGAGAATTTACAGAACCGGACAAAAACGTAGTTATATGAATATTTTGGTGTACATGTATTGACGGTTTATTTTTATTTTTTTTTCACGTCTATTTTTCAAAGTTACCGCATTCGGAGTTAATCGGTATCGAGTGTACTGGTAACATTTATTTAGTTGTTAGTTGAAAATATGTGAATATTTTTAAAAAGGTCATCTTTTACCTTTGATCTTTTATCTTTTAATGCTCGCATTGACATTCACGTTGTTCTCTATATAAGAACTTGAACAGCTGCGTGTTTGTTACCTGAAAAATCCGTTGTGTTACTGTTGACCTAAGGTGCATTATATACCTGGTGATCAGTCGACTTTGGTGGGTTGTAGCCCGGGAGATGATGCGTATGGGGCTAGCAGTCTCATCCTGAAAGGGGTAAAGGTGTGTAGGTGAAAATGTATACAAATATGATAACTTATATATATATATATATATATATATATATATATATATATATATATATATATATATATATATATATATATATATATATATTTATATATATATATATATATATATATATATATATATATATGTACAGTATGTATGTATGTTATATATATACGGACTGAACAGCACCATTAGGCAACATTAAATTAATCACCAATATAGCTAAGTACCTTTGTTAGCTTCCATGAATCTCTCTCTCTCTCTCTCTCTCTCTCTCTCTCTCTCTCTCTCTCTCTCTCTCTCTCTCCTGCTGCTATATCTCTCCTTTTCTACCTGTGTAGAATCACTCGCTCCTTCTGTATGACCCTCCTTCTTAAAGGGGAGTTGCAGGCACCTTTGTCTCAAAGGTCTCAAGGTCGAGAATGACCATCCAAACTGTGAGCTTTTCGACAATGTGGGGGATTTGGTCGTTGTTTTGAAAGGCGGTGGGGGAGGAGGAGGAGGAGGAGGAGGAGGAGGAGGAGGAGGAGGAATATTCCCGCTAAATTTAGCTCCTTTGCCATGGAATTAGAAGTTCCTCCGGAGTATTACGTGGGAAGGACCCACAAAGGTGGGGTGGGGATGAAGTCATTTCTCCTCAACAGGTGTCTAATTTTTTTTCTTTGATTTGCAATTTTCTTTCCTTTTTCGGTTTCTATTGTCAGAGAGTTAGTTTTTTTTTTTTTTACTCCTGAGACTTGTTGGTTAAAGTCCACTTTTTTGTTTTTATGCGGCTTATTTTTATTTTATAGTTTTCTGTACAAGAAAACTATTGTGCCGGCTTTGTCTGTCCGTCCGCACTTTTTTCTGCCCGCACTTTTTCTGTCCGCCCTCAGATCTTAAAAGCTACTGAGGCTAGATGGCTGCAAATTGGTATGTTGATCATCCACCCTCCAGTATTCAAACATACCAAATTGCAGGCCTCTAGCCTCAGCAGTTTTTATTTTATTTAAGGTTAAAGTTAGCCATGATCGTGCTTCTGGCAACAACACAGGATAGGCCACCACCGGGCCGTGGTTAAAGTTTCATGCGCCGCGGCTCATGCAGAATTATACTGAGACCACCGAAAGATAGATCTATTTTCGGTGGCCTTGATTATACGCTGTAGCGGCAGTACAAAAAACTCGATTTCGCCGAAGAAACCTTGACGCTTTCTTACTTGTTACTTCTAAAATCGACAAAATCTTTGAGGTATTGTAGTTTTTGTGTCATATCATGATTCGTGTATGCGTAGCAATACAGTTCGTATGAGACTAGTGAACAATTTTACTTTTATATGTAGTTTCAATATATTTAATTTTCAGATGCTTATTCCACCTTCCCACTGTTTAATATTCTTTAGTTAGCCTGTTATTAAATTCCATCTCAAAAGAACCTTTATTAGATATTGCTGTTCACGAGTGTTTTGAAGACTCCGGACGGATATACAAATATATGTAATATACAGTGTATGCATATATATATATATATATATATATATATATATATATATATATATACAGTATGTATATATATATATATATATATATATATATATATATATATATATATATATATATATATATATATATATATATATAAACAAAGCCCCAATACCATATTTTTTTATACAAACAGAGCCCCAATGTTCGCGTGATCATTTTAACGTCTGAACAAAATATATTATGTCCATATCAGCGTCATGCCTTTTAGGTAATGCACATCCGCATGCATTGGCACTCAAGCTGATTGCACTGCATTTCATTTCCTGCCAGGTCTCGCTTGGGGGAGGGGAAGGGGAGGGGGAGAGAGAGAGAGGGGAGTGTGGGAGGGAGGGAGAGGGTAGCAGTCAATCTTTGTTGTGATATATCGTTTTCATTGAGTTTAACCCTTTTCGTTCCGAAGTACTCATAAACAAAAGGAACGGGAGGCGCGCTTCCAAATATTATTATTCTGTTGGAAAAGGCGCGAGAATCACGCCAAGCCCTGGTCTTTTTACATATATGTATATTTATATATACATATATATATATATGTGTGTGTGTGTGTGTGTGTGTGTATAAATGTATATATATTTAACGAAATGTATATAAATACCACTGCCATTGGTATTGTTGATGAAGAGGTGTTTCTGATCTTTGTTGATTTTACACACACACACATACTGTATATATATATATATATATATATATATATATATATATATATATATATATATACATACGTATATGTGTGTGTATGTATATATATATTGAAAATATTTGTCCGTATAATATAACTGTATATTCATGATATAGGAATACCATTAAACAGTAGCGTTGTCACTATGTATATACACACACACATATATAACCTGTATGTTTGTAAGTACGTATATGCATAAACATCATTAACTCAAAAGCATACCATTGTGCCCGTGTGTACGTAACGCCACCCCAACCTTCACGATTCGCACATAATCGTAAATACTGTACATACGCGCTTGCTTTCCTCTGCGTTCACAACATCGTATAACGAAAGCCCGAAAGAGGCCGCGAATTACCTCGGGCTTAATAATATGCTTTGCGTTGATGAGGGAAATATCCCAGTTGATTACATTTTGACGTGATGTATGAAGGCGATTATTAACCTCGTTATTCCGGGAGCCCCCCCCCCCTCCCCCTTTTTCCTCCCGATGATTTCGGTCAGCAAATGAGACTAATTAACGCGTAGCTGATTCAGAATACATGATCCATCGCGTCGGGCCGACGCAAATTAGGTTTTCTTGTCATTAAGGTGATTTACGCGGTAATAAGCGTATATAGCCTAGAGTCGTCCGCCTAGGCGGGACGACTTCACCAACACTAGAGTATTATCGAAACGAGAAAAGAGTGAACAATGGTGTGCTGTATAATTCTGTTGATGTGAATATTGCTGTAAGGAATTTTGTTGATGTGAATATTTGTCTGTATGTATTTGTTTATGTAATTGTTTAGGTTTAAGATCTAGGCAATAACTAATAAGCGTATATGTTTGAGTCGTCCACCTAGGTGGAACGACTTGACCCACCCGTGTTATTGGCTATTATCGAAACGAATAGAGACAATAGTAGTATATATATACAATTTTGTTTATGTAAATATTGCTTTATGAAATTTTTTTATGGGAATATTTGTCTATAGGTATTTGTTAATGTAATTGTTTAGGTTTAAGATATAAGCAATAACTAATAAGCATACAGTATATTCTAGAGTCGTCCACGTAGGGTGGACGACTTTGACACTTTCGTTGCCTGACGAAGAGTATTACTGGCGATTACCAGAAACGACAAGTGTATAATTCTGTTTATTTATATGTGAATATTTTTAGATAGAATTTTGTTTATGCTATTGCTTAGGTTTAAGGTCTAAGCAATAAACCGTAAGGGTGTATGAGTCTGGAAGGTCGCTTGTTTCATAGATGTTTTAAAGATATTCGGGTTTAGATGTTTTTGAATCTTTGCACAGACAATATTTTATGGAGATTTTGTGTGCGTTAGCAGTGTGTTAGTGTATAGATTATAGGTCTAAGCATTGAGTGGTTATGGTTAGTAGATTGTGTGCGTGTTTAGGGAGGGGGAGAGGCGGGGTTGGTGGTTGAAGAAACGTCAATAAGCTACAAATTTCAAAGATATTCAAGTTCTTCATTGGTGGGGTGGGTAGAGCTTTCGGCTAGCACGGTGCTGGCCCAGCGTTCGACTCTCCTAGAGGCCAATGAAGAATTAGAGGAATTTATTTCTGGTGATAGAAATTCATTTCTCGTCATAATGTGGTTCGGATTCCACAATAAGCTGTAGGTCCCGTTGCTAGGTAACCAGTTGGTTCTTAGCCACGTAAAATAAATCTAATCCTTCGGGCCAGCCCTAGGAGAGCTGTTAACCAGCTCAGTGGTCTGGTTAAACTAAGATATACTTTTTTTTCAAAGATATTCAGTTCGTTTTACAATAGAATAATTTTATGGCATTTTTTTTCTTGCGGAGCTTGTTATCTGAAAAAGGTATAAGTAAGGTATCTGGACTTTTCGGTATGACTCTTAAAGCTTGGAATATGTACATAAGTTTGAAAGCATTTAGACTTCTAGTGTATTAAAACAGAGAATGTGAGTTTGTTTGAATCAATTTTTGAGTGTATATGTATATGCTTAAAGATATGCAGATAAGTTATTCGCTGTCAAATCACTGAATTTTGAAGTATATGATTTTTCAATGGCATTTTTTCTCTTTTGCACCCCATAGTTACGAACGCGAAATGACAAACGAAGGTGTTTGTGTGTGTTTTTGTGAGTAATTATTAAAAGCTTACAAATATTTTCAAATGCCTCCATTTACTCGTGAAGTAATACCCGTGGATAACTGTAATTATTCGCAAATACCTTTGTGTGATTGGTGGTGTTCGGTATGGATTTTATTTTTTACTTTAAATTTTTATGTAATTTTTTAATGTAATTCCATGACTCAGTGTCGAAAAGAAATTGAATGGAAATGAAAATATTGAGTAGTTTGAAAGAGCAGTTTGCGGTTTCTCTCATTTAATCATTATTTACAGCATGTATCATACTGACAACACGGACGTTATTATTATTATTATTATTATTATTATTATTATTATTATTATTATTATTATTATTTAGGAAACTGGTAGGTGGCGCTGTGGAGTCTGCGAGTATTCAGACTTCTTATGTAAATATGTAGAATATTCATAAATATTTAACAAAATATTGAATATGAGCGTTATTCTTAAATGTCAGAATAATTCACAGATTTAGAAAGTCACAGTCAGAGGGAATAAATGGCATTTTGAATACCTGTCAAAATGAACAATAATGTACAGTACTATGACAAAGAGAGAGAGAGAGAGAGAGAGAGAGAGAGAGAGAGAGAGAGAGACCAAGAATTATCCTACCGCCCTTTTGATACCTGACGCCTTTAAATCACGCCCTCGTATCGAACCGGGGGATCAGAATAGGTGATACAAAAAATTATGACGTATGATCCAGTAGAGTTACTGTTTTTTTTCTCCCGAAATTGCGTCATCACTCTCTTCTCCCCTGGGCTGACCTTGACCTAGTCTTGTCATGTATGCATTACGTAATGACGTAAATCTCCAGTTCTTGGCTCGAGGCCCCTCTCTCTCTCTCTCTCTCTCTCTCTCTCTCTCTCTCTCTCTCTCTCTTTTGGACGTACCTAGTTTGAAAAAGGAAGCAGGTAAGAAAAACACCGGTGTTTTAACGCTAATTATTTTTTTAGGAAGAATATTCAGCTGCGTTTCTTAATTCTGTTGGTTTTCAGTTTTAAATATGCTCTTGCTCAGGAGTGTGGCGTGCTTGCGCGCTTGCACACTTTACTTTTTATTTTAGCTTTGATATCTACCTAATAATAATACTCATTTTTTCGCCAAAAAATGACATTTTTCCCTTTAAGTGTCTTGCTGTGTGCTTGAATTGAACTGATACGCTCCCGCTCTCACAAGCGCGTGCTCGCGAGCGCACACACACACACACACACACACACTAAACAAGTACAGCAGATAAGACTAAAAATCCCTTAAAAAATTAAAGTGGTTTTTCCCAGTTCAGATGATGGTCTTTTGAGCAAGACGGGCGCATGTAGATGTAGATGTAGAATCTTACATTTCTTGTATTTAGTGAAATCTGTGGCTTGTTCAGTTTATATTGTTTAGAGCTGGTAGGTTTTTTCATCTACAAAATTCGATAAAGTAAAGCAAGAAAAAATAGTAGTTTTTAAAATTTGATAAAACGATTAAGGTTGAGATATTTGCTCGAATGTGTCCGGTAGATCATACTAAATATTAGGAATATGGAGAAATGAATCCTTAGTTATGTAGATGGAAAAATATGTTAAAAAATGAAGCTATATAGGAAACTTTCGAGAATCTTTTCGATTCCCCTTTTCGAAGGAGGAATCGAACAGATTTTCGAAAGCTCTTTTTATAGTTTTATTTTTAGATATTTTAGTAAATTTACATAACTGTGGATTTGTTTCTCCATTTGAAGACTCTTGAGTAATTTCGGATTTGTCTAGATAGTGACCCCCCCAACAAACTTTGGGGGTCGTTATCTAGAACTAATATTTCTTTGGGGATCATTAGCTTTATGACATTTACAGTCCTTTGTATATGGTTTTACGGTCATCCCCAAACGGGCTTGTACTAAACACGCCGCAAAGGTGGATACTTACCGGGTTAAAACTCTTGGGGGTCACTGTCTAGGAAAGATCCGTAATTTTTTTTATAGGGAATGAGCTAAATGTGTTGTCCTGAAGCTTATAAATAGACTGAGATATTAAAGACTGGGGGATTTTAGACTTGTGATACGCAAGCAATGGGAACAGTTACTCAGAAAAGCAATAAATAAAGAAGCAGCAAGACAAAAGCGAATGGGAAAGCTCCGATAATCGTGGAAAAGGAACAGAATTGAAAATCTACATATGACGAGCGGTCAGAGAGAAAACATTCAGGAAAGAGGACGCTGGAAAATGATGATAATGACGACTGGCGTCAGAAACTTAAGCTGTATAATGTGTCGACACTGTTATTTACTAGATTGATTTTCGTTCTGGTATTGTTAATTTTTCAGGGTAATGATTTTGAAAAAAAATTCATTGAAACACACGTGTGGCCTGTATGGACGATATTGCATATACAGCTTTGTATGTGTTTTATGTGACTAAATGTCCAAAATCCGTTAATGTTGGGAGTGTATCTTTCTTTTTATTTTGTGTGATAAAAATCCACGATTATATAGTAAACTGTACTATTATTCTTACGATTTCGGTCCGTATCAAGAAAATCCATCTTGCCTCTTTAAACTTAAGCTGTAAATTGTGTGTCTGTTAGTAGGTCGACTAATGTGGGTAGCAATGAGTGATCACAAATACACCCCCAAAAGTACTCACTCAAGACATAAATCCTAGGACCTTCCGGGGCCCACATACCCTGAGTGGAAAGGGGTTGGCCGTTAGGGGGATGGGGGGCAGACATCCAGGCGAAAGAAAACATACATACATATATATATATATATATATATATTCATTGTGTATGAATTCATCCATAAACAATGGCATGCAAAATGTATTGCCTATATTGAACTATCAAAACCAAATTGATATTCATATTGATAGACACGACCGAATTGCACCAGAAGGCCGTGATTGAGGGCCACAATAAAAAAGTATTATTTTGATTCGAATTTTGTTTTGGACTTGTCCGTCCACTTTTTCCCCCCGAAAATAGTTCGGTTTTGTAGTTTGTGATGAAATACACTTTGCATCTTATTACCAGATTTACGTTCTTTGAATTGGTACGTACGCGTGGGATACGTGCATTTTATATATATATATATATATATATATATATATATATATATATATATATATATATATATATATATAGATAGATAGATAGATAGATAAATTAGATAGATATATAGATATATAAATTATATATATATATATATATATATATATATATATACATATACACTGCATATATACTACTCACTTTAGGCAGTGGACAAGGCTCATGCCACGGATTTGATAAATCCATATCAAATAATATACTATTATTGTCAGTCATGTTATATGAGAGAGAGAGAGAGAGAGAGAGAGAGAGAGAGAGAGAGAGAGAGAGAGAGAGAGAGAGAGAGAGAGTTCGAAAACCCATCAATCAACATCGACCGAATCTTGTAGAACTTTAGCGACGTTTATTGTACCAGAAAGGAACGGCCCCCCTGGGGGGAGGTGGATTGTAGTTCATGTAGTACCAACAGTGAGGAATTGTGGGTAGCTTTGATTCGAGTCGAACTGATTGGCTGAGTGATTGATTGATTGATCCGATACTGTACCCC
>NC_089791.1:27483387-27495887 GCF_040412425.1 Macrobrachium rosenbergii | reverse complement strand
TGTGATTATGGTAACGTGGGTTCATTTCGCGACCGGCCATCACAGTCTCTTCAATTTCTTTCGTTTGATCTTTTAACTTCGTAGTTACAAAGCATATCCAAAAAGCGCGAAAAATTCGAGAAGTTAAGAGGGCATTGTGGCTATTAGAATTACATATGTGTCTGGTAAAAGTGACCAGTAGATTCTACATATATACTACTGTGTATATATGTATATATATATATATATATATATATATATATATATATATATATATATATATATATATATATATATATATATATATATATACAATATATATATATTTGTATGTATTATATTTATATACTTGTATATTTTATATCATATATCATATATATACAATGCATATGTATGTATACACAAAAATAAACCCAGAGTGATACTTAATAACAAAGGAAAGCATACGTAATACAAAAAACAAGTACTGAAAATCATTACCAACAGTATACATCTTAATTAAAAAATCAGAATAATAATTTAATCATATAATCAACAACGTTAATATGTACTTAATTTGGAAAGCGTGAATTCCTGTCTACACCCTAATAGACATATACTTGCACTCGAGTGTAAGCTCGTACATACTCGTGTACTCGTGTTTAATTACATTAGCACAGGCGAAGCGACGCGACGACGGGTCAAAGCACCTGGCAGTCATAAAATATACATAACCTGAGCTTGAATTACGAGTCTTAAAGAGGCAGGTCTTTCGGAGATTAAGTCGAGAGCTTCAAGACACAAAAGTTGCGCCAGATTTCAAGGACATTTGCACTTGAACGTGCTCCTGACAAGACACCTTGGGGAAGAAGAAGAAGAAGAAGAAGAAGAAGAAGAAGAAGAAGAAGAAGAAGAAGAAGGAGAAGAAGAAGAGGGGGATGAGATAGAGGAGGAGAAGTTGAAGGTGGAGGAGTAGTAGGATGAGATGAAGGAGGGGAAGGAGGAGGAGGAGGAGGAGTATGATGAGATGAAGGAGGGAAAGGAGTAGGAGTAGGAGATGATATGAAGGAGGGAGAGGAAGAGGAGGAGGGGGAGTAGGATGAGATGGAAGAGGGGAAGGAGGAGGAAGAGTAGGAGATGAGGAGGGAGAGGAGGAAGAGACGAAGGAGAGAGAGAAGGAGGAGATAAAGGGAGGGAGAGGAGGAGGAGGAGGAAATGAAGAAGGGAGAGGAGGAGGAGAAGGAGGAGGAGGCAAAGGAGGGAAACTGGATGAAGGAGGAGGGGGCGAAGGGAGGGAGAGGAGAGGATAGAGAAGAAGAAGAAGAAGAAGAGGAGGAGGAGAAGGAGGAGGAGGCAAAGGAGGGAAACGGGGTGGAGGAGGAGGGGGCCGAGAAGGAGGGAGAGGAGAGGATAGGGAAGAAGAAGAAGAAGAAGAAGAAGAAGAAGAAGAAGAAGAAGAAGAAGGAGAAGAAGAAGGAAAAGGAGCAGCTAGCCATTAGGCGAAGTATTGTAAGAAGCCGTGTTTGGCCAAGGGATCAAAAGAGGAACTTCTTCTTTAACTTGCTCTTAGCCCCCTTCTTTCATCTTGCTTAAGAGGAGCCTAGAAGTCTAGAGACGAGCTCACTCGTCGGGGCGAGAGCATTTTTCCCCTTGATTTACATGATTAGGCATTTTATGGGATATCCTTTTTTTTTTTTTTTTTCCAGCGGGAACGAACTTCGACCTAACAATCCACCTTACGTGATCAGCGCTCTGGGGAGTTCCTTCTACTTCTGAGGAAGTGGCGGGTTAGTGTTGTTGAGGTTACTTTGCTTTATATATATATATATATATATATATATATATATATATATATATATATATATATATATATATATATATATATAATATACATATATACATACATATATATATATATATGATCCATACCACAATGCCCTCGTAACTTCTCAATTCTTCACACTTTTGTATACACTTATCTTTACAAAGCCTGAGATCCAAATGCAAGATCATGAAGAAATTCTGACATCTGAGATCCAGGAATCGAAATTCCCCTGTAGCATCCAGAGTATATATATGTATATATATATATATAAAAGTATATATATATTCACATATACACTCATACACACACACACACACACACACATATATATATATATATATATATATATATATATATATATATATATATATATATATATATATATATATATATATATATATATATATATATATATATACACATATACATATAGCGAGAATAACTACTAGATTGTGTTCGATGCAGCTGTAAAACAAACGTTGAAATTTCCATATGATTATTATTCATTCCGGCTGGACATGTTGATGAGTATTTATTCATACATATTATGTATGCATGCTGTATGAACGTTTTATACATTCCTACAGTAATTTTAATGGAATCGCTTTGGTGCAGTTGCACAAAAGACTATAAGTGCACAATTTATTTTCATATCTCATTCTGTTTGCAAACTGTCGGATATTGATATGCGCGTCAAAAAAAACAACGCGGACCTACATTTTAAATACCAGAGTATTTTGTTTACAAACAAGCTTTATCTAAAACTAATATTCCGTCAACGTTTCTCTCGATACATCGAGTGGAAGATGTTTTTGTCAGATTCCCTCACTAATCAATGTTTGGTGGATATCTGATCAATATAGGATTGTGTGTCAAAAATTTAAGGTTTGCTTGCAGGAATTATCGGAGATTTAGGTCAAGAAACAGGAGTACAGTATTGGTTAAGATGTATGGACACTAGTTAGCATACAGGAATAATAGGTTAATGCAGGAATCTTTGAAAAAAGTAGGAATGTTTGGCGGGTATCTGATCACTATAGAATTGTGTGCCAAAAATTTACAGTTAGCTTACGGGAATTATCGGAGGATTAGGTTAAGAAACAGGAGTATTGGTTAACGTACATGTACTCTTGGTTATCATACAGGAATAATAGGTTAATACAGGAATCTTTGAATAAAGTAGGAATGTTTGGATAACAAACAACTAATGTTTGGTGGATGTTTGGTCAGTATAGAATTGTGCCAAAAATTTAAGGTTTGCTTACAGGAATTGTCGGCGATTTAGGTTAAGAAACAGGATCACAATATTGGTTAACATACGTGTACACTAGGTTATCATACAGGAACAATAGGTTGATACAGGAATCCTTGCATAAAGTAGGAATGAATGGATGACAAACAGGAATATTAAATCAAACAAAAAATAGTGTCAGGTTCAGTTACAGGAACATCAGTAGGCATGAATATCAGTTTAATGCAGGATTTTTTTTTAAACACAGGAACCTTTTATTAACATATTGGAATATTAAGTAAACAATAATATAAGAGTATCAGGTTTACTTATATGAACATTGCATTGAAAAGCACGAATTTGTAAATATATCGGAATATTAGAAAATAAACACGCCGGAATTTCAAGTTAATGATTGCTTGTCCATTTCACAAAAGGCAAATATGAAACTCTCTCTCTCTCTCTCTCTCTCTCTCTCTCTCTCTCTCTCTCTCTCTCTCTCTCTCTCTCTCTCTCTCTCATTGAATGTAGTCAGGATTTCATGATATACAAGGAAGAAACTCTCTCTCTCTCTCTCTCTCTCTCTCTCTCTCTCTCTCTCTCTCTCTCTCTCTCATTGAATGTCGGGATTTCATGATATACAAGGAATAAATCTCTCTCTCTCTCTCTCTCTCTCTCTCTCAAGGAATCTCTCTCTCTCTCTCTCTCTCTCTCTCTCTCTCTCTCATTGAATGTAAAGTCGGGATTTCATAATATACAAGGAATATCTCTCTCTCTCTCTCTCTCTCTCTCTCTCTCTCTCTCTCTCTCTCTCTCTCTCTCTCTCTTAAATGTAAAGTCAGGATTTCTTGATATACAAGGAATAAACTTCTCTCTCTCTCTCTCTCTCTCTCTCTCTCTCTCTCTCTGTTACTGATTGTTTTTCCGAATATCACGAAAGAAACAGAAGGAATAATAATATTCCTCTCCTCATAATTGCAGCAGTTGATGCCAGTAACCCAGCCATTTAATTGACTAACAAGTGATAACTCAGCAAATCATTTAGCAAAATAAGCATTTGGATTCGGGAAAAATACGTACCTGGAGTTTCTCAAATTGATAAGTATTTTTACATTCGAGAAAAATACGTAGCTAAAGTTTCTCAAATTAATAAGAATTATTATTAGATTCTAGAAAAAATACGTACCTGGAGTTTCTTGATAAACTGATAAGAAGTATTAGTAGATTCTGGGAAAATACGTACCTGGAGTTTCTCGAATTGATAAGAATTATTATTAGATCCGGGAAAGATACGTACCTGGAGTCTCTTAATAAATTGATAAGAAGTACTACTGTAAAATAAGCTTTAAACCCAGCCACGTGGACAGGTAAATTAACACGAATTAAACAAAAAAGAGAGATAAATTTTACGAAAGTTATATGTTAGAATAAGTCAGAATAAACATTGAGATGAAGAAGTTATTAATCAAGTTAAGCCTTCATATGTAGTTATATTAGGATGAATTAAAACGTTATATTAGATGAGAATAATCACTTGGATTACATTAAGATAAACAGTTAAGTTGAGGCTCAGAAAATACTAAATTATTCTAATTGTTGTAATACTCATTATTCTAAAAGTTATGAGGATTTTCGATTCCCTTCCAGCCATCGGACTCCAGCCGTCCCCAGAAACTGGGGAAAAAGATGTAATTTTGAAATGGAGTACCCTTCGCTAATCTCTTAATAACAGAGAGAGATTATTGGATTTTTATTTAAAGAGATGAGAGGATATAACTGCGCTTCAGTAAATATATATATTTGTATATGTGTGTGTGTTTATATATATATATATATATATATATATATATATATATATATATATATATATATATATATATATATATATATATATATATATATATATATTTATACTGTAGAGAGAGAGAGAGAGAGAGAGAGAGAGAGAGAGAGAGAGAGAGAGAGAGAGAGATCAAAATCAAACCGTAATTAACGCGCTCACAGACACGCCGCGTATACTCACCGTGCTGTAATGTCAGGCAAATACGCTTTGGGTAGATTTATGCCCGCGCGAGAATTTATGAAGATATTAAGAAAAGAAAGGGTATTATGTTCGGGTCCCAAGATACGGAGCGTAAATTCCATGCTTGCCGCCAAAGGAGGTAAAATCAATCGTCTGGACTGCATTTTCTCTTAATTAAAGTTTCTTCGTGAGTTTTTAATTTTTTTTATTTACTTTTTTTTTTTGCTATACGTATAACGATTTTGATTTGAAGAATCTGTAAATATTGTGCATGTATTATAATTTTTATTATTGTAGTTGTTTTGGGATGTTACACCAACCCTACTCCAGACTTAATGATTGTATATATATATATATATATATATATATATATATATATATATATATATGTATATATATATATATATATATATATATATATATATATATATATATATATATATATATATATATATATATATATATATATATATATAGATCTTTTTTATTTTTCCTATATATATATGTACAATATTTTATAGTTATTTTCTCAATGGTGTATGTTTGCTTACCATAGTACATGCATTTGTATGATTTTTCTAATTTTACACGTGTGTGTATTTATTCAGAAATCTGTTTCATTTTTAATATTCTATATAAATATCTTGAATGTTTTTTTTCGGCAACTAAAATCAAATAGACATTCTATCAAAAGTTCAGTTATTCTTGCATTTAAAAAAGTCAGTATGCTTACAGGTTAACTTTCTTCATCCCCAAAAACACAAATTCCATGTTTTAAAAATTGTATATTATGGAAAAATCGAAGTGGGTGGAGAATTCCGAAAACCTGTCAATTAGAAAACGCAGCCAATTATGCGATGACCTCTCAGACCTCATTGGCACACTTCAGCTTACACCAGATTCCTAAGTTCTGTTGGTTAGAAAAAAAATTATATGTAAATGACATAACACAAATTGGTTATTTTATTTCACGTGGAAAAATGTATCATTAACTACCACCTTCGACTGTTAGCACACCATGAATCTCTCGATGACCTCTCAGACCTCATTCTCTCTCTCTCTCTCTCTCTCTCTCTTCTCTAAGTTCTGTTGGTTAGAAAAATATATATATGTGATATATATTATATATTTCATATATATATATATATATATATATACAGTTATATATATATATATATACAGTATATATATATATATATATATATATATATATATATATATATATATATATATATATATATATATATATATATATATATATATGTTTATATATATGTATATATGTATGTATGTATATATGTATGTATATATGTATATATACCCCATGAATCTATATAATATATATATATATACGTGTGTGTGTATATGTATGTATAGACATGTATATTTATATATATACATACAAACATACTTGTGTGTAAATATATGTATGTATATATGCAGCCCCTAAACTACTACTGTATATTTTTAAAACCGTGCGGATTTCACGAGTATATATTTTTTTTTAACGAATATGACGGAACGAACCGACAGCGGAAGTAAATTAAATTTCGGACAAAATGATCCACCCGTTTATTTTGCCCGGGGCACGAAAATGTAAGATACACCTGTTCAAAAAAGTTGTGGAGTTGATTAAAGGGACCCATTGGAAAATGAGAGAGAGAGAGAGAGAGAGAGAGAGAGAGAGAGAGAGAGAGAGAGAGAGAGAGAGAGAGAAAAAATGCAATTAGCATCACTTAACCTGATCTCTCTTGGTAAATACGTTTTTACAGTAACTGGTTTTAATTCCGGGAAGGTTTCGGAAATAGAATGGTTATAAATACAGATGACGTATTCAGTGGATGATTAGCTCAAATTATACGCGTATAGACATACACACGCACACCTGGCTATGTATGTATGTATATATATATATATATATATATATATATATATATATATATATATATATATATATATATATATATATATATGTGTGTGTGTGTGTGTGTGAGTGTATGTATGTGTATATATATATGTATATATAATTGTATATATGTATGTATGCATGCATCTATGTATGTATGTATGTATGTGTGTATGCGTGTGTGTGTGTCTGCCATACTGTGTGAACGCCTGGCGTCCTTAGGCAATATGTATGCGTATACCGTCTTATTTGAATTCACAATAGAGAAGAATCCTCATGAACTCTTCCTAAGGCAGATCAGAGAAAAAGTTTTTCGATGTGACTCCCAGGAAACTTTTCACTCTGTGATTCTATCTAAAAGAAGAGAGAGAGAGAGAGAGAGAGAGAGAGAGAGAGAGAGAGTTCTGATTTTGACAGAGCAACTCTGTGGCTTCCTCTTAACAAACATAGAACATTAGTAAATTAGTAGTACTCCTTACGTAAGGATAACTAGTACGACTGGGAAATAAGTGGCTTTTATTCACTGTTAAACAAAAAATATGTCTAGTCAGGAACTGGAAGGGTTACCGCCAGTGAATTCCTGTCGCCCTTGACCCATAATGACCATGTTATCTCTTCTGAAACTAGCGGCAGTTCTTACGAAATCGACCTGAGCGGCAGGATGTCAAAATAACTGAACGATTATTCACAGATAATCGGATAATTACAGTAATAGTGAAGAAAGATATTAAGATGTAATGGAAATTATGATGAAAAAGTTTGCTTGAAGTTCCTGCTTTCTTCATGACTCGACGGAACGCGATATCTTGGTCAGCATAAATCAGGGGGTAAAAGGAAGCTTATCAAATATTGCTTGAACCCTTCAAGTGAAATATAGGTTGAAGGATATCGAGAGCGTGTTATCAAAAGACCTGTATTGATTATAGTTTCGTCGGAAGCCATGTTCAAGATGATGGTAGAGACCCCGGTCCCCCTCCCCCACAAAAAAAAAAAAAAATAGGTAGGGTGGGGGTCAAGGGGAGGGGGGATATGGTGCTAAAAGACGAAAAAGTTATGTTAGTTAGGTTCAAAAAGACATTTCCTTCTACGATCTGGAATCTGAAGCCTCCAGCGAGGAAATTGTCACAGGGAGTAAGTATATAACTGATGATATTTTAAATTTTCTTAACATGAGGATGTATCCCTCGGCAGGGGTGGGTAATGGCAACAAGTAAAAAATCCGCTGAAGTTTCTACGGCGTAGTCGAGTTTTCTGTACAGCGTATAACGCTGTATGAAACTTTCAGCCACGGCCCATGTAACTCTTAACCATTTCAAAACAGTGATACCTATTACACCTAAGTTAACCTTTCTAGCAATGAAACCTATTTCCAGATTTCCTTATCATTTCATTCCATTTTACGCCACATATGAAGCTCCAACAGTTCGTCTCACAATCTTCATCGATTCTTCTTTCATTTGCAGTTGTCATTCAATCTTCGGGTCCAAACTTTTGCAAACACCTTGCTCCCATCCTCGCGCCACCCAATCTGCGACTCATCTCTTGACTTGCCTCTTCTCTCATCCTACAAACATCATTGAAGTTCGCTCTCATCCTACAAACATCATTGAACCCCGTTGGGGAGTGGGGGTAGTGCCTTCAATGCACCTGGCCCGGTGCACTGTAGGCATTAATTAAGGTGCTTTGCAGAGTCCCTTTTCATTCATGTTACTGCGCCTCCATTCATAGTCTTTCTTCCATCTTACTTTCCACCTTCTCCTAACAATTGTTTCATAGTGCAACTACGAAGTTTTCCTCCTGCTACACCTTCCAAACCTTTTCCTGTCAATTTCCGTTTCAGCGCTGAATGACCTCATAGGTCCCACTGCATGGCCTTTAGCCCAAATTCTGTATTCAATTCAATTCAATACAAACATCACATTGAAGTTCCCTCGTAAATACCCGCGCGAATCAACCACTTCCATTCCTCCGCCAAACCCGTATTAAACATTCATTAAATCCGACTGCGAGGCCATTTGCGAAAATTGAAAAATAAGCAGCGAAACAAAAAGCCAAATAACACCAACAAAAAAAAAAATAATAATAAAAACCACAAATTCTTTGTTCATTTTTCTGCTGCTGGAGAGCGGTTTCCGTACCTTAATAATTATCTAGACAAAGATATTTTTCCTCTTAATAATACCTTCTTTGTTTCCTTTTTGCTGAGTCAGTGCCTTTATATTTCTCAATAGAGAAGTGAATTTTCAGCTTCGGTGGAGAAGAATAAGGGAAATGCATTAGTGAATTTCGGAGGGATCTGGGAAATGGTCCTCACTAAGTGACAGCCTTTTCTCTGAGTATGATTATTATTATTATTATTATTATTATTATTATTATTATTATTATTATTATTATTATTATTTTATTTTATTTCGATTTTTTTTTGCTTGAATATTTTCTCTTTTTATTTTATAAAATTTTTGCGCAGGCAAATTTTATTTATAACTTGATGTGGTATTTTTGGCTACAGTGTAACTATTATTATTATTATTATTATTATTATTAATTAATTATTATTATTATTATGGGATAATAAGACCACATAATAGAAATTACAAGCAACGCTAAAACCTAGAATATAATTGCAATTATATATATATATATATATATATATATATATATAGTAAAGAGAGAGAGAGAGACAGAGAGACAGACAGACAGACAGAGACAGAGACAGAGAAAAGTCCTATTTACAAACTGAATAAGCGTAATTAAATCCAAAAATATTAATAAGACTCTCTCTCTCTCTCTCTCTCTCTCTCTCTCTCTCTCTCTCTCTCTCTCTCTCTCTCTCTCGTTTACACGCCGATAACGAAAAGCACGCATGTGCGAAAAGGAACACGAAACGACACCACGACGCAGAAAGTGGCGTTTATCTCCGCTTTGTCAAGTACCAACGCCGGCGACACTCGAATGAAGATTTGCATATCGAAAAAGCAATAGAGCGATTGCCGTCCTCGCAATTATTTCGTGTCAGGAATGCAACGCGATTTTGGGAAAGATGTTATAATTAGGGATATATATATATATATATATATATATTATATATATATATATATATATATATATATATATATATATATATATATATATATATATATACACATACACATATGCATGTGTGTACAAACATATTTGTATGTATATATCTATGCATGTGTTGGAAGGATAATATATATATATATATATATATATATATATATATATATATATATATATATATATATATATATATATATATATATATATATATATATAAATTTCTCCTTTTGGCAACCATCTTTTCATCCGCTCAAAATAACATATGACTTGAATGAAGAAAGGAATAAAGCCCCGATTTTCCCTTTCTTTTGACGAATCTCTCTCTCTCTCTCTCTCTCTCTCTCTCTCTCTCTCTCTCTCTCTCTCTCTCTCTCTCTCTCTCTCTCTCGAGCCAAAGGAACCAATCGATGTTTCTTTGTGAGGATATATTTATCTCAAATCTCCTTCCATTGTATCCGTCGAAAAGGATGAGGGACGGAGACAATAAGCCAAACCCGACTATCGCTAATTATCGTTCGGAGCGAACGGTTCCAATCAACACAAGATTGCGGAGTTCGATTCGCCCGGAACGGAACGGAATGGAACGGACCGGAACGGAAGGAAACGAGACGGAACAAACGGAACGGAACGGATTGGAAAGAAGCGAAATGAAAGTAAGAGAACGGGAAGTAACGGAACAGAACAAAACGAAATGGAACGGATCGGAAAGAAACGAAACGCAACTGATCGGGACAGACGGAACGGAACGTATCGGAAAGAAGCGAAATGACAGTAAGAGAACGGGAAGTAACGGAACAGTAAGGAACGGACGGGACGAAATGAAACGTAACGGAAATAAAACCAAGGAGAACGGAACGGACGAAACGAAACGTAACGGAACGGAATGTAACGTAACGGAACGAAACATAGAAAAACGGAACGGAATGAAACATATAGAAACACGGAACGGAACGAAACAGGAAGGTGACTGTAGTCATCGAAGTGTATCACGCGCTTCATTTGTTTATGAAGGGACGCTGGCATGAGTAGCAGTGGGTCACAATGACAGGCATCTTGTGTTTATCCCAAACAGAGGAACTGTTAAAACTGCTATGAATTTCCACATGCTGTTATAGGCATTCCTAATGTAATTAGCCACCTTTCGTGAGAGATATATATATATATATAATATATATATATATATATATATATATATATATATATATATATATATATATATGAGTCTGCTCAGTAAAGGACAAAGAAGTCGAAAGGCCTTGCAGTACTCAATTGTTTCCCCCTTCCTCGTGGATTTTGTCTTTTATTTATATATTCATCACGTTCCATATTTTCGTGATTACATATATATATATATATATATATATATATATATATATATATATATATATATATATATATATATATATATATATCTATATATATATATATGTGTGTGTGTGTATGTGTGTGTATATATATATATGTACACATATACATATACATATACATACACATACATACATACATACATACATACATACATACCCGAAAGACTCGTAATCAAACAGATGCTCGGAGTTATCGGCACGTGAAAAGCTGACTGGATAATTGACTAACAGCTTAATTGCCTCACTATACAAAGAAACACGTCGTCCTCAGCTTTCCCAATGGTGCAGCAACAAATGCAGGAAAGGACGAGATTATTTTGGGGCATCGATCGGAATTCACGTCTGTAATAATAATGTTTAGGCAAGTTTTCCCTGGCGTAGATTGAATCCCGTATGTTATAGTATAGTGCTGAGGGATGAGGGGAGAGAGAGAGAGAGTGAGAGGGAGGGAAATGAGGGAGAGAGGAGTAATATCGAGAGTACCCTTTTTTCTACGTGGTTGAGTAGAGAGAGAGAGAGAGATTGCATTTGGAAAATACAGTAAAGTATGTAATAAAGAGAGAGAGAGAGAGAGAGAGAGAGAGAGAGAGAGAGACGGAGGTTGGTTCGAATGAAAGAGATAAGATGAATGACCTTAGTTATATACAGAGAGAGAGAGAGAGCGAGAGAGAGAGAGAGAGAGAGAGATTGCATTTTGGAAAATACAGTGAAGTATGTAATAGAGACAAAGTAAGAGAGAGAGAGAGAGAGAGAGAGAGAGAGAGAGAGTGAGAGTGAGACAGAGGTTGGTTAGAATGAAAGAGATAAGATAAATGACCTTAGATATATACAGAGAGAGAGAGAGAGAGAGAGAGAGAGAGAGAGAGAGAGAGAGAGAGAGAGGGGAATTGGTGAACAAGAGTAGTGGATTCTCAATAAACTCCTTGGTGAACAAACAGAGAGAGAGAGAGAGAGAGAGAGAGAGGAGAGAGAGAGAGAGAAGGGTTAGTTTATCTGTGATGGAAGGATATGAGGTGGAAAGTCTCCCGCCTCCCTCTGAATGGGCACTTGCTCTTGCCATGCCTCCGAAGTGTTGATCTGCGGAGGGGGAGGAAAAGGGGGCAGGGAAG
>NC_089791.1:27470887-27475887 GCF_040412425.1 Macrobrachium rosenbergii | reverse complement strand
TAATTTTATTAATTGATAATTCCTTTCCAGTGAACATTCAGTCAATTAAATAGTACTTAAAGAAAAAATTAGGCTTTCTTAGGGAAGTCAAGAATTATTTGATCTGGTCAGTACGGGGATTGGTGACCGCCAAGAAATACCAGGGACGGTTGACTCATGAGCTTCTTGCAGGTTCGTGGAGCAGGGCGTGAGACTAGCAGTCGCATCCCTAAAACACACAAAATGTCATCAGATTCTGGAGCCATTCCCATTAAAGAGAAATCTCTCTCTCTCTCTCTCTCTCTCTCTCTCTCTCTCTCTCTCTCTCTACATGTACACACACACACACACACACACACACACACACACACACATATATATATATATATATATATATATATATATATATATATATATACATACAGGTATATGTGTATATACAGAGGATCTCTCTCTCTCTCTCTCTCTCTCTCTCTCTCTCTCTCTCTCTCTCTCTCTCTCCGTCCTCTGACAATGCATTCATGGGATACATTATGCGAGTCGATTATTTATTCAATCATTTATAAAGGTAATGCTTTGTTTGCCTATTTATTTATGGAACGACTTGATTAGATACTTATTTAAACATGAAATTATAATATCGTTCGGAATATTTGAGGATGACTTATCCGTAATTCATTGATTGAAAGAATGTGGTATTCCCCCCCCTCCCACTCCCCACCCCTCACCCCTCCCCATTACAGGCCCACCTCCTTCTGCTATCTCATTAGTTCGTAAGTTTTATTAATTATATATAGATATTATATATATATATATATATATATATATATATATATATATATATATATATATATATATATATATATATATGTATATGTGTGTATGTAAATTTATGTATGATTGATTAGACATACATGAATATATATATATATATATATATATATATATATAAATATATATATATATATATATATATATATATATATATATATATATATATATATATATATATATACATATACATATACATACACATACATACATACATACATTCACACTTCAATGAAGGGATAGAGAGAGAGAGAGAGAGAGAGAAGAGACTCACCCACGAGAGAGAGAGAGAGAGAGAAGAGAGAGAGAGAGAGAGAGAATATTTATAGAAGAATAAAAAAAAAATCAGTATGAACTACCAGAGGTACGATAATGAGCAAAGTTTGTCCGCAAAGGCCTTCCTCCTGCCGTTCTCGGGCCAGCGGCGATCCGCGTAACGGTTAGGCAGGCCGAAGTTTAATCAGTTTTTATCATCAAAGTCAATAATTATTATTAAGTTACGGCAAGTTGCTTGCGCGAACTGGCCTCGGATACAGTTAACTGGTAACTCCCATAATGACTGGTTCAGGTTATCGGTTCGTAATAATCTGTTATTTTATTTTGCGAGAGAAATTATTCAGTTCTTTATAGCATTAACCTTTCCGATTTGTTTTGCTGTTTCATATGTTTTGTTATTTGTTTATGGGATTATCTCTCGTTATTCTGTCGTAATTATCATTGCTCCGTTTTTTTATAAATATGGACATTGTAAACTCTTAAGCTCTCCTGTTTTATATATATATATATATATATATATATATATATATATATATATATATATATATATATATATATATATATATATATATATATATATGGATATTTTAACCTCTTAAAGTTCATTTTTTAAGTTAAAGTACTTTGAGCTTGTTTCAAGTGAATAAATAATAAAAAAAAATAAAATGATAATAATAATAATAATTTGTGTCAAGTTGTGACTGTGATTCGGTATTGATTCTCAAAGTGAATTACGTTTTTAATCTTACAGCTGTAATCTAAAAGATAACACAAAGAAATTTAGGTGTATGTTATAAATTGTTATGCCTGTTTATGTTTTAAATTGTGATGCCCGAATTTATTTGTAAACTGCATAGTTCTGTTTCACTCTTGTTGATTTTCTTTATATATACCAACATGTAATGAATAAATATGACAAAGGACCTCAAATTAATTTTTGAGTACCAGGCTTAGTTATGTTTTTCCCCCTCTCTTTAATTGTTGACAAACATTTATTAAGCAAATGCTACAAAGACCGTGATAATGGCTTTCTCTTGCGCGCTTAATTACCCCTTGAAATTTTTATTCCGTTTCTTTTCTTGCTTTTTAATTTTTACTCCTTTTATTTTCTTGCTTTTTAAGGGAAAGGATTCATATCCATGTCGTTTAGGACGAGTCCTACATAATTTAAGAGGGATTCTTGCCTCCACAATCTCGTAAATAAAGTTTGTGAAATTCGTTTTGGGTGGTTCCTTTGCCAAGACAGTTCCAAGTTACGCTTTTGGAGCAGAGATACTCCCCCCTTTCCCCTCCCCGTCTTCATCCTTGGGGCCTTAATCCCCTTCTCCCCTCCCTCTACCACCACCACCACCAACACTTCCTCCCTCTCCCTCCTCCCGTCGTTTTCAACAATAAGAAATTAAATAGTATTTCTGCTCATCCATTTTTTTCTCTTAATTTTATTGTAATGTCTGTGTATGTATGTATGTATACTCATGTATATTTATTAGATTTATAAAGTTGATAAATTCTTAATGTGCTTGTATGTATATGTGTATGTATGTATTGCAAGAGCAAATAGGAAATAATAAAAGGCATGAGTACCTGGCGCTTTCGTGTATTTCATATACACATCTTCAGGATGAAGAAGTGCGTATTAAAAACACGAAAGCGCTAGATATTTATGCCTTTTATTATTGCCCTCGGCTCTTGCAGTACATTTAGTCAAGTGAGCCTTGTGACGGTATAGCAGTATGTATGTGTATACGTATGTATGTGTCTATATGTATTTTTATGTTATGTAGGTTGCTTTTGGAACCATATTTTTTTCTTATTTAAGTATTTTTCTATAAACGTAGAAAACTAGATGAATTACATTATGCCATTATGATTAGGATTATGTGTTGACTGATTTGTGTCTTACAACTAGCGTCATCATGATTAGGACTAACAATTGTCGTTCAAAAAACTTTGTTTCCATTCCTAGAGTAAGGACATTACATTCCTGAAATTAGTATATATTTTTTAAAGAGCCAGTGCATATGAGAAGGTCAACGTCATGCCCTTTCCTTGCCCAGGCCTGAAGAAAACTTGGCTACTGAATGTTAGAGAAGTTGTTTAGCTAGCTTCCTCAACTAGTAGTAAGACATTTCCTTTCAAAAAGTGAGTGCTTGCAAATCTAAGTCAACGCTGTCTCTTTTCTGGGATGAATGAATATTTGTCTTGGTAATCTGGGCGTAGTATACGCTTATCTCGTTCACGGAACTAGAAGCTCTTATTTCATTGTTCATTCAAGTCTAATTGTAGAGTGAACGGGCTTCATTTTCGTAGTCATGAAGTCTTTCCATTTCTACAAGTAATGCTCCTCATTTCTAGAACTAGATGCATTCGTTAGAGACTCTTCTTCCCCTGCTTTCATGAGCAAGTAATGCTTCTCATTTCTAGAACTAGATGCTTTCAATTAAGAGTCTTGTTCCCCTGATTTCAGTAGCAAGTATTGCTTCTCATTTCTAGAACTAGACTCTTTGAGTAAAGAGTCTTGTTCCCCTGATTTCATGAGCAAGTAATGCTTCTCATTTTAAAAAGTAGACTCAAACAAAACTCTTCCATTTATAAATCTTATCTTCCCATTATTGGTACTAGTGAATCCCATTACACGAATCATAATCCCCACCAACAGCGAATATATTCGGCCGATCTCTCGCGACTCGCACAAATCGATTACGACTTGTATTCTGCATTGCTTGGCATGACTTATTGATTGATATGTAAACCTTTATTGGGGAGGGAGGAGGATTCTTCAGCCCCTCCTCCCTTACTCCCCCACCCTCCCCCACCCCACATGACACCCCTACCCCCTTCTCTTCTCGCTTCGCGTGTCCGCATGTGAGTACATGAACGCGAACACGGGTCCGTACAGGCAGTGCATTGCGTACACGGCCAGACTCCGAACATCTGTTGTAACCGAACGCTTCTCCTGTGAGGAGGGGGAAAGGATGAGGCCAGTAATTTATGCGAGAGTGCTGTCGGTGAAAATCCGTATTTACTCGTTTTAAGGGGACTGCTGGAAAGTATGATTTGTCGAGCTGACAAAAGGGAAGGCTGCCGAGCTTAAAACACACACACTCACGCACATGGCTGAAAATAAAATGTTTGCTAAGAGCATAAGTTTCAGAAATTCACGCACACACACAAACACACTCGCAAATGGCTGAAAGCATAGGTAATAAAATGCATGTTAAGTGTGTACCTTAAAAACACTGTAAAGTAGATTTTCGAACCGACGAAGAGGAAATGATAGAAAATTATATTGCACTGATAAAGTAACAAATCGTGCACATGCAGGCGCGCACGCACGCAGATTTTTGAAAGCATAGATAAAATGCTTGTTAAGGGTATACGTTTCAGAGACTTTAAAGTAGATTTTCGAAATGACAGAGAAGAAATAATATAGAATTGATAAGTTATTGAAAAGCTTAAGATTGATAATCCAATTATGGGGTTTAAAAAAACAAATTATGTCGAATGGATATTTCAAAGAAATATAAAACTTGCTTTCTCCAGGTATCAGAAGCGTAATTATGGGAAATATAGATGAAAATGACATATGTAATTAGGCAAAGAGTGAAGATTGCTAAGCGAATACATTTTGGGGACATTTAAATCCCGATTTAACGGTATGACAGACTAAAACGATACAGAAAGAAAAAGAATAAATAAATAAATGGGATAAAAAAATATTGATGTATCGGTTTCAAAGGAATTGCTGGAAAGCATGGTTTTTCGAAATAGCAATGGAAAATGGTACGAAAAAGTGAAAAGAATTAAATGAATAAATATGTGAATAAATGTAAATATTTTCAAGATTAAATTTTAGCAGAGGTTTTGGTTTCAGTTGTAATAGTAACCAAACTCTATGTTAAAACTTCTATTGA
>NC_089791.1:27458387-27465887 GCF_040412425.1 Macrobrachium rosenbergii | reverse complement strand
AAATCTCTCTCTCTCTCTCTCTCTCTCTCTCTCTCTCTCTCTCTCTCTCTCTCTCTCTCTCTCTCTCTCTCTCTCTCTCTCTCATACTTATATTAAAGAATTGTATATTATGGGAAGTCTTAATTTTATGGAGCTTTAAAATCTCTCTCTCTCTCTCTCTCTCTCTCTCTCTCTCTCTCTCTCTCTCTCTCTCTCTCTCTCTCTCTCTCACACACACACACACACACACACACACACACACACACACACACACACACACACACACACACACACTTACAGTATAGCATTGAATATTATGAGAAGTCTTAATTTTTATGGAGATTTAAAATCTCTCTCTCTCTCTCTCTCTCTCTCTCTCTCTCTCTCTCTCTCTCTCTCTCTCTCTCTCTCTCTCTCTCTCTCTCAAAAACACACTTACAGTATGGCATCGAATATAATGAGTCTTGATTTTTATGGAGATTTGATTTTTGGTGTTTTAACCTAATTTCCCTTTTTTAATCATGTTTAATTGTCTACCGGTATGTCAGTTTCATTACCCTGATATTTTGTATTTTTCTTCTTCTCTCTCAAAGGTAATGTAAACTCAAGAACCGATAAAGAGGAAACAATAAAGTACTGATCTAGTCCTCATATTTGGAGTGAAAACATCCTCTCTTATTGCATCAGGAGATGTTGTCTCAGTGCCCAGCCTCTGTCTTACGGTACAAAGACAAAATATCCCTTTTTCAGACGTATCCTCAGCATTATCTTTTCCTATCCTAAGGCACCTTAGAAAAATTACTAGAAATGTTTATATGACCAATATAACATTTTCATATCATTTGCTAGTGATTAACGGTTTGCCACGCTCGGGGTGAGGCATTTCGTTCGTGAAATGTCGAAGGAATTATGATTGAATGGTAATTTTGTTAGTCCGTCCGCACTTTTTCTGTCCACACTTTTTCTGTCCTCCTCATATCTTAAAAACTACTGAGGCTAGAGGACTGCAAATTGGCATGTTGATCATCCACCCTCCAATCATCAAACATACCAAATTGCAGCCCTTTAGCCTCGGTAGTTTTTATTTTATTTGGGGTTAAAGTTAGTCATAATCGTGCTTCTGGCAACGATATAGGATAAGCCACCACCGGCCGTGGTTAAAGTTTCATGGGACGCGGCTCATACAGCATTATACCGAGAGCACCGAAAGATAGATCTGTTGTCGGTGGCCTTGATTATATGCTGTAGCGGCTGTACAGAAAACTCGGTTGCGCCGAAGCTTCTTGGCGCATTTTTTACTTGTTTATTTTAGTCTTCACACAATTAGCGTTATATGCTTTGCTTGTAGCCAAGATTTTGACGGTAAACAGCTCCTTTGTTCCCATCACCTAATCGTTTCAACTAGTTTCTATGTAATGTAAAACTGGATGGAGTGTTACATGAAAATTTTCGTGTTGAAATTGTATAGAAAAATATGTAAAAATTGGGTGAAATCCTGTTAAAATTGTTGATAAAGATAGCTTTGGGTTAAGGTGATTGGTGGTATTACAAATAACTAAAAAAAAAAAACAGGAAAGTAATTCAGAAAAAAAAGAAGTAACTCAGAAAAACCAGGAAAGTAACTCAGAAAAACAGGAAAGTAACTCAGAAAAAAAGAAAGTGACTCAGAAGAAAAGAAAGTAACTCAGAAAAACAGGAAAGCAACTCAGAAAAAAACCAGGAAAGTAAATCAGAAAAAACAGGAAAGTAACTCAGGAAAAAAGAAAGTAACTCAGAAAAAAACGGGGAAAGTTACTCGGAAAAAAGGAAAGTAACTCGGAAAAAACAGAAAAGTAATTCAGAAAAAAACAAGAAACTCAGAAAAAAGAGAAACTCAGCAAAAACCCAGGAAAGTAACTCAGAAAAAAAACAGAAAAGTAACTCAGAAGAAAGGAAAGTAATTCAGAAAAAAAACTGAAAAGTAACTCAGTAAAAAAAAACCGGAAAGTCCAATATTTCTTATCCTATAACTGAGAAATAGAAACAAGTATTCAAGCATTCCTCTCTCCACTTCCCAGTCAACCTGACCAGAAAACAGTAGAGCTCACGTTCACCCCTTTTTGTGGGCTTTGGGGCTCACAGGGGGGGCTTTGGGGGTTGGGGGCCGTGGTGAGTGTCAGGATTATGCAACTTGTTGACCCCTTCTACCATTTCTCTCCCCCCCCCCAATTTCCCAAACGCCCGCGCACGCCCTCCCCAATAGCAAAACGTAGTATTTGCATTTCTTTTCACTCTCTGAACGCCTCGGCTGTTTGCTTTCATCGAGTTAACTATGATCCTCTGGGAATTTTGGGACGCTAAAATACCCGGTCCCCTAAATACCGGGTCCCTTCCACTCTAAAGGGTCGCAGAGGGTCCTCGTTCTTGCCCCCCCAACATCAGATGCAATATCCTTCCTGACCACCCTACTGCTCCCCTCCCTTTCTAGTAACTTCCCCTCCCACCCCAACCCTTGTCTGTCGTCCCTATTGTCCTTCAGTCCAGTACTGTAACCCCCTCCCCCCCCCCACTCGGGCAACTGGCAAAAGCAGTTCATAGCATTAAGGCTAATCCCATGTGCCCATCACGGCTCTCACAAAAGGGGACATTTTGTAAATCTCCAGTCGGAAAAATTTTCCACCTCTCCCTTCTTTTATCACTATCCTCTTATCGTCCCCCACTTCTCCCATTCCCTCCCTTGCCTTCCCGCACCCGTCTCCCCCTCCCTGCCCCTCCTCCTCCTCCTCCTCCCCTCCCCATTCC
Source organism: Macrobrachium rosenbergii (assembly GCF_040412425.1). NCBI lineage: Eukaryota > Metazoa > Arthropoda > Malacostraca > Decapoda > Palaemonidae > Macrobrachium > Macrobrachium rosenbergii. The sequence goes on along the minus strand of NC_089791.1, from coordinate 27,463,127 downwards.
TCCATCTTCCCCCCTCCCCGCACGTGCCTTCGCAGCTACTACCCATCCCTCTTCCCATACCCATCTCCCCTTCCTCCTTCCCCATTCCCCATCCCCTTCCTCCCCCCTCCCCTTCCTCCTCCCCTCCCCTTCCTTCTTTCTTTCCATCCATCCACCCAGCTTTTCGCACCCCCTTCTCTAATCTCCCTTTTGTTCACGTAATGTCCCTGTCAAGTCCAGTTCTCTCTCTTTTCACTCATTTTTGTTGTTATTATTATTGCCAGCATTTTTTGATGTGTTATCATCCGCGTCTTTGTTGTATCCTTTTATGCTCTCGGAAAGTCTGAACTGATACAGGACGGTCAGAGAATAAACATTTTTTTTTATTTTCATTTTCTCTTTCAGTCCGCTCTGAGCTCTTGTGCAGTGGCGTGGTGCAGTTTAATCCTAACTTTGCATTTCAGCGTTTGTAACACAGAGTGCTCTGTGCCATGTATGGGATTTAACTTCATCTTTATCGATGGAAGGTTAAGACGAAGGGAGACTGAGAAAATTTTTGTATTATGAAAATGGTCAATTTGTGAACAGATGTATACCCTTTAAGCTTCACTGTTGAAAAAGAGACATACAAATTATTTATTAAAAGATCGTCGTAATTTGTCGAAAATTCTGGTCTTTTGGAGTAGAATAATCTTATGTAGAAGTTGCAACAGTAAACGTTTTACTTTATATTTCTCCCGGTTTTTCCTGTTTCATTTGTGGTGTCTTTTTGTTGACTCTTGTCTGGTACTTGATAATTTTTGCTTGTAGCCATTGCTTGCTTGTGACTGCAACCTCTTGCTTGTCGTATGATGTATCTTGTCAGCTGTTTATTATTGCTGTTTTTGCATAAGATTATTCCACTCCAAAAGACCCGAATTTTCGACGAATTTTCGAAAAATTACGATGATCTTTTAAAAATAATGTTATAATCACAAGCAAATAAAATTATTTTTAAAAGATCATCGTAATTTTTGTGAAAATTCGTCGAAAATTCGGGTCTTTTGGAGTGGAATATTTCATGCAAAAATCTCAATGATAAAACAGCTGTCAAGATTCAACATACGACAAGCAAGAGGTTGCAGTCACGAGCAAGCAATGGCTACAAGCAGAAATTATCGAAATACCAGATAACAGTCAACAAAAAGACACTACAAATGAAATACGAAAAACCAGGAGACGTGTAAAGTAAAACGTGTAAAATGGGACACAAAAACAATCAGCGAGTTAACAAGGACCAATTAAGGAGCAACAACGATTTGACAGAGCTACTGTGACGCATGACAAAGTAGACAAATTGCAAACAACACGTGACAAACAGAAAGCAAGCAGGAGCAAGCAGTTAAGTTCCCATATCCGATGAGATCAAAATCCCATCGTAACCAGGGGCTTGGTAAAGAGTATTAACTTAGAGAGTATTAAAGCAAAGAGTATTTAGGTAAAGGGTATTTAGGTAAAGAGTATTAAGGATGGAACAATCAGAGTGGCAATATGCTTTGAAAGTGGGTAAGACCCATTTGTTTCTGCGTTGATCACAGAACCGCGTATGAAATCTCCCCTGCCTGCCGCCCAGCGTCAGGTGTGGCCAAGAAGAGAATATGGAATGATATATATATATATATATATATATATATATATATATATATATATATATATATATATATATATATATATATATATATATATATATATATATATATATATATATATATATATATATATATATATATATATATATATATATATATATATATATAAGTGTATATATATAAATATATATATGTATGTATATATAAACACTTATGTCTGTAAAGAGAGAGAGAGAGAGAGAGAGAGAGAGAGAGAGAGAGAGAGAGAGAGGAAGAACGTCGCTCCCCTCACATCATGGCCGTCACCAAATTCATTCGTGATATATTCCTCTCTGGTCGTCCAGCGTGTCCCTTTTAACCCCATTCCTTCATCTAAACTTGGCGATTCAGTTGTGCAACAAATATGCCATGGAATAGAATTATTCGCAACAGCTGCTGCCTGTATTGCAGATGTCAACCTGTCTTCCTGACTCGGCTGTAGGCTCATTTTACTGTCCGGAGCAGAAGCAGGCATTTTTGGGAGACATTTCGGAGGAAGGAATATCTTTCCATCTGAAGGTGTATCAGCACACGAGTGCGCGAGCGCACGCAATCACTGTCTCATACATAGATACACACACACACATATATATATGTGTGTGTATGTATGTTTGATATATATATATATATATATATATATATATATATATATATATATATATATATATATATATATATATATATATATATATATATATATATATATATATATATATATATATATATATATATATATATATATATATATAAATGTAATATATATATATAAATAAATAAATATGTATATACATATATACATATATATATGTGTGTAGGTATGTATGTATGCATGTTCGTATGTATACACGTTTGGGCATTTGTTTATATTTTTCTATATACATAGATATATTGAAAGAGATAAAAGACCAAACCAAACAACAGAGAAAAAAAAAAAGTGCCTTTCGCTATTCACCTTCTTATGCACTGGCATCCTGTTTATCTCTCTCTCTCTCTCTCTCTCTCTCTCTCTCTCTCTCTCTCTCTCTCTCTCTCTCTCTCTCTCAGTTCTTTTGCTTCCCATGCCTGTCACCACATCCTCATTAGCGCTCTCTTTTTTGATGCATCATTTTGATCTCTTCGTCTAAGTGTGTCATTTTTTTTATCTGTTTTGCTGTTGGTCATTTTAGTTCCTTTTTGACGCTGAACATCAAAGATAAGAATAAGCACTTAAAAAAACAACACTGTAGATATAAGTATATATGAAAAAGCGAAGATAATGGAAGACATGTTATTTACATAGCAATAGTATGAACAAAAAAAAAAATTCATACTATTGCTATGTAAATAACATGTCTTCCATTATCTTCGCTTTTTCATATATAGTTATGTCTACTGTGTTGTGTTTTTAAGTGCTTGTTCTTGTCATTGATGTTCTGTTTTTGTTGTTTTAGTTTTGCGCGTATTTTTTGTAAACTACTGAATTATTGTTTTATTTGCTATTTGCGTTTCTTGCTTTTTAAAAAACTCTACTGAATTATTGTTGTAAATACACTCTTATTAATTATTGTTGAAGATTGTGTTCAGTGTTTTTACGTGTGTTTTTCATCTGCAATTAATGTTCGTCGTGTTATCTAATTATCTATACAAAATTCTTTTCTGAGAATACATTCGAAAATATGTTCTTCTTTTAAATTCACTTTCCTCTTTTATTTTCTAAATTAACTTCCCACAGTTTTCCAAGCACTTATTTCCTTAATCTTGATGTGATCGTGTTTTCATTCACTATTTTCTCCGTTTCCTTATTCTTCTTTGTCTTCTCTCATCCCATGGAATAATCTAATCCATTCCATTTTCTCTCTTGAATTATTTTATTTGCCTCCTGTTAAAGGTATCTTTCTCTTATGTATTTGTATTTTTTCATTCCTAAATAAGAACTGAAGAATTGGGGAAGGTAAAAGTTCCTCGAGACAAACTGTTCCAGATGAATTTTGGCAGAAGGCAATGTTACTGCACAGTAATAGTCTACAGTGTGCCGCGCTGTCAGCACCGTAAGCTGTAACTCGCAGCTATAAAGGAGGGTGGAGGGGCGGTCAGTGGTGTCACATTCAGCTGACTGATTAACTGACTGGGATTTATTTGGCGTCACTGTCGCCTTAATCTTTCTTTCACGTTGAAGAGATCAGATAAAAGAGATGTGTGAGTTCAGTTAATGGATTCCTCTTCCCAAACAAACTCGAGAGGTTTTGAAAACCCTAAAATTTATGGAGGTCCCTTAAAGGGGATTATGAACGCCAATCCTTTATCATTTATAACCCTCCCACTTCACTTGTACAAACAAGGACTATAAAGTGGCTATAAAGAGCTAATGGGACTGCCCCCATTGTTGTTCGGTTTTTTTGAATTCCCTTTCGATCCTTTACCCCTTTGATTTAAATTCATTTTTCAAAGGGATGGTTGTCTCCGATGTGTCCTGCCCCTTGCTGGATTCCCTTTGCCATACGTATGTATGACCTGTCCAGGGTACCCCCTTCCATGATGTTGCCAAGTCCTAAAACTCCATTATTTATTTATTTTATTTATAAATAATTGTTTATTCATTCGTCAGTGTCACCAAGATAATCACGGAATCATTAAACTGAGGTATTAAATAAAGCAAGTGGGTGCATCATTTAGCACATTGATCTGAGTCACTGGGTTACCCCTAGGCGGGGTTATTGCCATCAGTGCACCTCGCGCGGTGCACGGTAGGCATTACTTAAGGTTCTCTGCAGCGTCCTTTCGGCCCCTACCCACATTTCTTTTCATTCCTTTTACTGTACCTCCGTTCATATTCTCTTTCTTCCATCTTACTTTCCACCCTTTTCTAAAAATTGTTTCATGGTGCAACTGCGAGGTTTTCCTCCTGTTACGCCTTTAAGACCTTTTTTGCTCTTAATTCCCCTTTCAGCTCTGAATGACCTCATAGGTCCCACCGCTTGGCCTTCGGCTTAAATTTTGTATTCCAATACCATGAGTCACTAGGTTGGAACAACTAAATTACAAAAAAAACGAATGTTAGTTTGATAAGAAGCTTGAATTCATATACATACTTTTCATTTTCCTGGAAAGAAAACTA
>NC_089791.1:27443387-27453387 GCF_040412425.1 Macrobrachium rosenbergii | reverse complement strand
ATGGAAAGTGTCATGAAATTGCCTATATGTAGAAAGCAAACAATAACGATCGAATAGGGAAAAGAAAATAATGTGATTATAATGAATAATTGTTATAAGAAAATCAAGCAAGAAAAAAGGTTGAATCCCCTACCGTGAATCAAGATAGACTGTTGCAAAAAAGATATACAGAATTGTAAAAAAAAAAAAAATTGCAGACGGGTGTAATCCAGTGTAGAATATGCTCTTGCATGCATGAATTGCAGTGTCTCTCATGCAAACGTTTTGATAATCGTAAATTTATATATTCATATATTTGCGAATGGTTTCGTAGACTGAAACGGAATTCGAAAAAAAAAATGGATTTGAGAATTCCTTTCATTATTTCCAGCTCATTCTCAAGGGTACATTGCACTCCAGTAAAACATGTTACAGATATGTCGACAACATATCGCGTATCTCCAACATGTTGAAAACAAGTCAGCGACCTTAAGTAATGGTGAACGAAACTTTAGCAAATGCTGGACAGTCTTATGAAGCACTGGTTAGAATTACAAGTAAGTCGATGACATGTATTCAACTTGTTTTTGATGTGTGTGTGATAAGTTACCGACATGTTTATGACATGTTTCACTGTAGTGTGTACACACTGAGTGTATCTTCCAGCAAGTTCTGGACTTAAGAATAAAAAAAGGTATAAAAGTAAGTAGAATCCCTTTTAGTTTTCTGTAAAAGAAAACTGTTGATATGGCTTTTTGTCTGTCAGTCCGCCCTCAGATCTTAAAAATTACAGGGGCTAGAGGGCTGCAAAATTGTACGTTGATCATCCACCCTCCAGTTGTCAAACATACCAAATTGAAACCCTCTAGCCTCATTAGTTCTTATCTTATTTAAGGTTAAAGTTAGTCATGATCGTGCGTCTGGCACCGCTGTAGGTTCCAACAACACGGGCCACCACCGGGCTGCGGCTGAGAGTTTCATGGGCCGCGGCTGGAGGTTTCATGAGCCGCGGCTGAAAGTTTCATAGGCCGTGGCTGAGAGTTTCATGGGCCGAGACAGAGAGTTTCATGAGCCATGGCTGAGAGTTCCATACAGCATTATACACCGTACAGAAAACTCGACTGCGCCGATGAAACGTGTTTTTATCTCCAGTCAATTCCAGGTCAGGACACTCGAAGCCTCGTCATCAGCCGGTTACAAAAACGTCCAAGTAACGAGTTACATAAAGCCTAGGCAGGAGGAGTATCGAGTTGCTCATTACAGCGTTTCAAAAGCGCCTGTACTGCTGTATCGAGTTGCCAAAACCCCCACCCCATTGTTCAAAGCCTCAGCATTGAAAAGGTGTTTTTTTTTTTTTTTTTTTTTTTTTGTAATTTTTTCCCCAGTCGCCTATATTGTGTTTGTGTTGTGGACGCTTTCCGTTGGATTACTGTTCTAAAAATGGAAATCACCTGAAAACTAGTTTCTTTTTTTTTAGTTTTTTTTTTAGCCTCTGTTGTGGGTTTAGAGGGATGTAGGATGTAGGTTGGTTAGGACAAAAACACAAAGTATGTGTGTTTGTGCTTGTTTGGCCTGGGTTTGTGATGTATTTGTGGTTTGTTGGGGGGTTGGGGGTGGGGAAATCCCAGCGCGGTTTTGTATCATCGGCTTTTAGATGTAACAGTGGTTTTTTTTATTATGTTGTTTTTGTAACTTTTTTTTTGTTTTTGGTATTCTGAAGGGATTGATGTTGTACCTTCAAGGTGGTCGCGTCGTATTATATTAGCTTATCTGATTTCAAGTTCGGCTGAATGATTTCATAATTATAGCTCATCAGAACTCTCTCTCTCTCTCTCTCTCTCTCTCTCTCTCTCTCTCTCTCTCTCTCTCTCTCTCTCTCTCTCTCTCTCTCTCTCCTTTTATATATATATATTATATATATATATATATATATATATATATTATATATATATACATACATAATTTATTTATATGTATATCAACCTTAAATGTCCGTGTATGACCTTTAAAATTAATTCCATTTCTTATATATATCTATATCTATCTATCTGTCTATATATATATATATATATATATATATATATATATATATATATATATATATATATATATATATAATTTATTTATATGTATATCAGCCTTAAATGTCAATGTACAACCTTTAAAATTAATTCCATTTCCTGTATCTCTCTCACTTGCATAATAAAACATTTAGTATACGAATGTATTACATCTCTCTCTCTCTCTCTCTCTCTCTCTCTCTCTGGTTGGACCTAAGCGCCGGCGGATGATCCAGCCATAACGTCTATGAATATAATCATAAGGGGGGTATGAAATATTGCAGCCTAGTAATGGGTCATTGTTAAGAGCCCCAGAGAGGCTGGAGGGAGGATGTTTCCCTTTTTCATCAAAGTTGATCATGCAATGTTGCACGTGAAATGTGCAGGGGGAAGGAGGAATGGGGATGGGAGTCGGGGTTAGGTGGAGGGAAGGGAGGGTGTGCGGGAGAGAGAGGAGGGTGGTGAGTTAAGCGGCTGACCTTAGCGAGTGATGCTATATTTAGCGAGTGTTGGTAATACTCGCTTGTCACTTTTGGTGAGGAATTTTTGTTAATGGGATTGACTTTCGGTTCCTAGGCAGAAGGTCGTTGTTTTGACAGGGCTGTGTTGAAAATGCTTGTTTTATTAACAAGAAAACGATGCGCTAAATTGGTTTTGCCTGAAATGGATATTGAAATTAGGTGATTTTTCTGATGAGTTGGAGAAGGAGGGATGGAAATTTAAGTACTTGGTTATTGCAAATGACGCATTATCTTCGTATGTTGGTAATGAATGATGAAGATTGGGTGCTTCCGTAAATGTGCTGGGTTGGGATACTGAAAATGAGTTTCTTCCTTTAAAAACCTGAAAAACGATATTTAAAGTAGGGTGATTACTTTTGATGTGTTGCAAAGCCGATATTGAAAATAAGGTGCTTACTTTGTTATGCTGGAAAACAGATCTCTAAAATTAAGTGCTGCCTTTGTTATTATTTTTTAGAAAGTAGATATTGATTAGATAGTGACTTCTTTATGATGTTGGAAATGTATATTGGAAAACAGTGCTTCTAATACTGAACTTTGGCGATGGGTATTGAGAAAAAGTCATCTTTAGTTTTCTGTAAAAGAAAACTATTGTGCCGGCTTTGTCTGTCCGTCTGCGCTTTAATCTGTCCGCACATTTTCTATCCGCCCTCAAATCTTAAGAACTACTGGACTAGAGGGCTGCAAATTGGCATGTTGACCATCCATCCTCCAATCATCAAACATACCAAATTGCAGCCCTCTAGCCTCAGTAGTTTTTATTTTATTTAAGGTTAAAGTTAGCCATAATCGTGCTTCTGGCAACGATATAGAATAGGCCACCACCAGGCCGTGGTTAAAGTTTCATGGCCCGCGGCTCATACGGCATTGTACCGAGACCACACAAAGATAGATCTATTTTCGGTGGCCTTGATTATACGCTGCACAGAAAACTCGATTGCGCCAAAGAAATTTTGGCGCATTTTTTACTTGTTTCTTCGTTGTATCGGAGATGTTTGTTGAAAATGTGACGATTCCAGTGTTGTACGAGCTATTATGAAAATTACGTACTTTATTCATTGTTAAGGAGATATTGGAAATAAAATTTATTCTCTGTTATTTTGGTAAGTGATGTTGAATATAAGGTGCTCTGATAAACCGGAAGAGGGCATTGAAAATAGAGTGTTTGTTTTATTGCGTTGCAGAAAAATATTAAAAACTGGTAATGTACCAGGAAAGGCATTAGAAGGATTAATTCGCCAAGTCACTTCAAGTCTCTTCCAGTTTTATTTAATTTTTTTATTTATTTTTATTTATTTATTTTTTGACGGGCTTATGTAGAGACATTATCAGTCTGAAAATCTTGCAGTCTGATTCTTTTTTGTTGCTCTTATTACAGCTCTTTTTTTTTATCTTCGTTTCATTTATTTGTTCATATATATTTTCCAAAGACCTCATTTAACAGATACCTTTCTTTTTTCTTTCTATTTTCTTCCAGTTTTATATTTTTTTTCTTTCTTGAGAACTTCTAAAGATTGTCCATTATCATTTTGGTAGTTTTGATATAAAATGTATTCTCAAGATGTAGTTCCACTGCAGAAGGGGTTCGTCCTTGATTCTGAAACTCCCCCCCCCTCCCTCCCGTTAGGGCAAACGTCTAACTTTCTTTTACTGCTGTACTTTTTAAGCTTCTACAATAATTGCTTTCAAGAAAAGCACCGAATAGATTAAAAGTGTTTTTGCATGTTTTTATTTATTGCGAACAAAAACACCAGTCTCCAGCCGGTACTGATCTGAAGAGGAAAAATTTGAATTTGATTATCAGTAAATTAATCTACAAAAAAAAAATACTTGCACTTACTTGCAGTGATGCCAATTCATGTTTCAAATTAATAAATAAATATTATTATAATTATTCAGATGAACCGTGCTCATATGAAACAAGCACGCCAAAGGGGCCATTGGCTTGAAATTCAAGCTTCCAAAGAATATGGTGTTCGTTAGGAAGAAGGAAGTAACAGAGGGTAATGGGGAATGCAGAAAGGAGAGAATAGTAACTGAAGGTAACGTGAAATACAGAAAGAAGAAATCACTTTCAAAATCAAGTAAAAATTGCGCCGAAGTTTCTTCGGCGCAATCGAGTTTTCTGTACAGCCACTACAGCGTGCGTATAATCAAGGCCACCGAAAATAGATCTATCTTTCGGTGGTCTCGGTATAATGTTGTATGAGCAGCGGCTCATGATTCTTTAACTACGGCCCGGTGGTGACCTTCCTTATATTGTTGCCAGACGCATGATAATGGCAAAATTTAACCTTAAATAAAATAAAAACTGCTGAGGCTAGAGGGCTTGCAATTTGGCATGTTTGATGATTGGAGGGTGGAGGATCAACATACCAATTTGCAGCCCTGTAGCCTTAGTAGTTCCAGCGAAAGGTGGCTCGTTCGGTTTAACAGAATCGTTGCAACAATGCTTACTTACGGGACTGAATTCATATGCATGGTAAATGACAGTCGGTCCACATAAAGCGCCAACATTGCCGGCAGAGAAAGGAGCAGCTCCTCTGGTTTAATAGAGTGTGAGATGGACTTTGAAATGGCAACGAAATGGCACAAACAAGATGGATAATGGTGTAATTTGGCATGTGGGTGGGCTGGCTCTGCTCGTCTCTCTCTCTCTCTCTCTCTCTCTCTCTCTCTCTCTCTCTCTCTCTCTCTCTCTCTCTCCCGACTGCTTCAAGCAAGCGGTTTGAATGTGTGTTTGCTAGTTATTCAGCATAATTTCTTGAGCAAAATGTTTTGGTTTTGGTTCTCTCTCTCTCTCTCTCTCTCTCTCTCTCTCTCTCTCTCTCTCTCTCTCTCGACTTTTTCATGCAATTAGTTTGATTCTATGGTTGCCTGTTCAGCGTAATTTTCTGAGCAAAACGTTTTGACTGCAAATCATTCTCTCTCTCTCTCTCTCTCTCTCTCTCTCTCTCTCTCTCTCTCTCTCTCTCTCTCTCTCAGTGAACTACTTATCTGAGATGTACTCCAGTTTTTTCACGTGATAAGAATATCCACAATTTTATCCAGAATGGATGACATATAGATTTCTTGACATAATCCTCTTTTTCCATTGGTTTGTTAATGTCATTTGTACTGATAAAAGATAGCCGTTAGCTTTTTTCGGGCCTCGTTGTGACTCATTCCACCCTAATTTCCAAGTTAGACTGGGATCGATCAGGTCAGGCTATATTTCTGGTTGTTTTTCACTGTTATAGATTAATAAGCCGGCTATGTCCCAGCCTTAAAAGGAAATAGCAGCCGAAAATAAATGAAAGGCCTGGTATTGACCTCTGATCTTCGTCCCTTTTTGAACTCAGAAATTAAGTCGTTGATCTCTCGTTTGTCGCCTCCAGTGGAGAGACTTATGAATTATTTTTTTTATTGAGTTTTAATGAACGCTTGGGTTGTTGAGTGCTTGTCATAAAGTTGGAAGACTTATGGAGACATGATTATTGCATCAGTGCGGTGCTTAATACTTATCACTTATTTAGGGCAGTTTGTTAGCTGTTATTTTTTTTTATTATTATTATTTTTTTTTTTGCTGTATCCTTAAGTAGACTTTATTCAGATACTTCGTAAATTTTTCCTCGTACTGATTTAGTGAAGGAGACACAAATTCAACGTCAAATAATTAAATCGAACTTATTTAGAAACGCCTTGTTATTATTGTATGCTCTGGTGACTTGCCACTTGAAAAAATTTTTCATAAAAACAAAAAACAAAATCCTGCGAACTGCATTTTTTGGTGATGGGGTTTTGCGGCCAGGAAAAGGTCTTATTTATTTACTCATTTGCTCAATTTTTTTTTTTCTCAAGCGAAAAGAATTAAGGCCGCCAAGCTTTTTGCTTCATGAATATTCCATGAGTGCTTTTAAATGCATGGAAGATCTTCCTTTCCTCTCTCTCTCTCTCTCTCTCTCTCTCTCTCTCTCTCTCTCTCTCTCTCTCTGTGTGTCTTTCTCACATTCACCCTTTCTGTACAGTGAAAGTAGGACAGAACGGGGGGAGGGGAGGGGGATATGTAACCCTGTGTGTAGGGTGTTGGGTGGGGTTGGGGGACTTGGTGTACTGGAGGAGGGGGTATATGAAGCCCTGTGTGTGGGGCAGGGGTTGTTAGCATGGGGCTGGGGAGGGGATATGGAGCCCTGTGCTTTGGGTGGAGGGTGGGGACATGGGGCCCTGGAGGAGGGGGTGGGACATGGAGCCCTGTATGTGGGGTGTGGGGTTGTTCGCACGGGGCTCTAGAGAAGGGGGAGGGGAGGGGAGGGGGAGGTGTTGGCAGTCATAAGCTCTTTTCGGCAACCTCAGAGCCGCGGACTTCAAGATATTAAATGCCCCGAGGTTAATGTTTGGACTCCATCTCCTTAACACGGAATTTCGCTCACCGTTTGTCAACGGGTGAGTCCTCCTCGCGTCAAGTCTGGAACGGCCAGGCCATGGGTCTGGAATTTTTGAGTACCTCCTCCTCCTCCTCTTCCTCCTCCTCCTCCTCCTCTTCTTCCCATGTGCGTGAGAATTAAGCAGTTGATAGGGGAGAAGAGGGAACAGAGTGAGAATCATTTTTCGAAATTGGTGCCTAAGGTTTATGGGGTATCCAGCTGTTTTGTGTGTATATGTATTTATATATACATGCTATGTACATATATATATATGTGTGTGTATATTATATGTATATATATATATATATATATATATATATATATATATATATATATATATATATATATATATATATCTGTATATATATTATATACACATTAAATATATGTTCCTGGTTGGAACGACTTTGTAAAGGAATTCCATCATGAAGCACGGTATGACTATTTAGCATGGAAGGAATCTGGTAATCCAAGGGATGGATATTTCTATGATAAAATGAAATTTTCTAAAGCTCAGTTCAAAGGGATGCTTAGATTTTGTAAGGAAAGTGAAGAGAAATTCATCCAATAAAATTGCTACGAGTCTTAAAGGGAGTATGAAGAAGTTTTGGAGAGAAATAAATAAGAAAAGAAAATCCCAAACATTCTTGCCAGACATAATAAATAATGTACATTGCCGAGTTATGGAAAGAACATTATTCTGAGCTGTTTAATGATCCTACTCATCCTGTTCCAGACCCAGTGGAAAATCAGAGTCAGCGAGATGTTACAGGGACAAATGTCAATGAAATTTCGAATGCTTTGAATTCTCTGAACACTTCCAGTAGCCCTGGACATGACGGTCTGACCTTCAGCACTTAACTGAGGCGCATCCGGTACGGAGTTTTACTAAGTTTATTCATTACTTCCTGTTTCTGTCATTCCATACTTACCAAGAGCTCTTATTCTGGTTATACTCTCTCCTTTGATTAAAGATAAAAACGCGGACCACAGTGACATATCTAATTATAGACCGATTGCTCTAGCCACTGTTATCTCAAAAAGTTTTGGAAGCGATTCTATTGAGAGATGCAAAGAGTACCTATTGACAAGTGACAACCAGTTCGCTTACAAATCCCATCATGGAACTGAAATGCCAGTTCATATTCTTAAACACGTAACTGAGGAGTATAATGTTCGTAAAACACCTGTATTTGCTTGTTTCATGGATATGTCTAAAGCCTTTGATAAAGTGTCTCATAAGATGTTACTTGAAGTACTGTCAAAAAGAAATATTCCTTGCTATATTATTAAACTGCTTGGTGAATGGTATAAAAATCAGCAAATGATTGTCAAATGGGGCCATGTATTTTCAGTGAATTCTCCACTTCATGTGGAGTGAGACAGGAAGTTTACTGTCACCTTACCTGTTCAATGTATATATGACCTCTCACAGAGACTGAGTCAAACTAAAAAGCGGGGTGTTATTTAAACAACATGATTTTAAACCTTTTGCTGTACGCAGATGATATTGTTTTATTTGCTCCCTCAGTAGGTGGGCTACAACAGCTTGTAAACATTTGTCGTGATTTTATGTCCGATAGGCTTCTATTGTTAAATGTAAAGAAAACCAAATGTATTATTTTTCTAAGAGTAAGATTTGCCCAAGTAATATATCACCTATTGTTGTTAACAATGCACGTATAGATTTTGTACCTGAAATAAAGTACCTAGGATATTATCTCACTGCTCAAAATTCGGACGATGCCCATGTAGAATATTTGTACAGAGGTCTATGTATGAGGGCAATATGATTTTAAGGAATTTTTCTAAATGTAGCGCTGATGTCAAGAAAATGCTTTTTACGAGTTTTTGTACAAGTTTTTATTGCATGTCTTTGGTTGTCAGAGCAAACAACGGACTATGAATAAGCTGAGGGTATGCTACAACGATAGCCTTAGAACTCATGGGCATTCCGAGGTATGCAAACGCATCCGCTCTTTTTGTGGGTTTTGGTCAGCCATCTTTTCAGGAACTGAGACGCAAAACCATAACAAGCTATTTGCAAGGCTGAAGAATTCTGAAAACGGTATTATGAAGAGGTTGCCCACCCACTTTACTTGCATCATTCATTTATTTTCAAAACACTGGAAAGGCCTCATTTATGCTTAGTGCATCTGGTGCGCTCTTTGTGTAAGAATACAGTATTTCTTTGTTTTGTTCTGATATGCTGCATATGTATATGTCCTTTTAGTAGGAAGTATCACCTAGAGTCATTATCCGCACCTCATTCATATCATAATTTTTCACCACTCTTTCGAATAATTTCTCATAATTATTTTAAATTTTTATTCTTTTAAGGTTTGAAATGTATGTTTATATATGTATATGTATGTGTTTATCTATGGCCATTTATGTCCGAAATAAAGATTTTGAATTTGAATATATGTGTATATATATATTATATACATTTATAAATGTATACATACACATACACACATATATAATAAATATATATATACATACATACGTACATACATACATACATACAGCATCTTACCCTAAATTATTACTGTCACAACCGATTATTCGATTATTGGTAACAGAAGGGGTACGGATCCTTGCGAGTATTTCCAGCTCGTATTGAAATTGCTATTTGCATCATAATAACTGCTGGGTAAATCTCCGCTGTCAGTTTGTGGAACGCATTCAGTTTTCTTGTAAATTATTGAAATGGGTTTATTAAATTCAATATATTTTTTTCTTGGAAAGGCAAGCGGTGGAAATATGTAACGAGAAAAGATGGAATATTTTCGCTTTCGAATAATCTGCTGTCTGTAAGAAGAGTGGTTTGGCTGGCAAAATGTCATAAGTAGTGGTTATAAGAACAAATTTCATTCTGGAAATTAAATAAAACTTATAAAATTTCCCTCAAAAAAAACATTCTGATGAACGTAGTTTATAACATTGTATTTGAAGTTTAATATTAGTGTTCGAAAAACAGAATATTAAGTGAACAAACATTTAGAACATTTTAAATTTTAAAAAAATATAAAAA
>NC_089791.1:27428387-27438387 GCF_040412425.1 Macrobrachium rosenbergii | reverse complement strand
ATCCCCATTTTCACCCAAAAAAACGTGGGTGGGGTTGAACTATAATTTTTCTATGCATACTGTTTTATTCCTGATCGCAAATACTTCATCCCATACAAAATTAAACGTTGTATCTTGAAAAATAAAGAAATTAGAGCCGGTTGAATTTCCCAAACTTTGATGGCTTATAACTCAATTTTTTTTTTCTGTGGCGATAGGCCCTTCTATTGCTGAACGCCTCATATGGAATACTTTGGGAATTTTTGCTAAATTATGAAATGGGCCGACGGAAAATTCTCATTAAAAACAGAGACCACGACTAGGGATTAGGCTGGGAAGAAGATTGTTTACTTATTCAGCATAATTTATATTGAATACCTGGAGAGTCATTTTCCTTGTTCTGTAAATACTCAGCATTAGTTATGTTGATACCTAGAGAATTATTTTCCAGTTGTAGTGGTAACTCTCTACTGGTGTCCTTCATTTTCCTATAAAAAGATTATTTTCCTCCTGCCGTACTAACTCGAAGTAGGAATATTAAGATATTAATTTGCTCTAATAAAATATTAATTTCCTGTAATAAAATAATAATTTCCTCTAATAAAATATTAATTTCCTCTAATAAAATAATAATTTCCTCTAATAAAATTTCTTCTAATAAAATATTAATTTCATCTAATAAGATATTAATTTCCTCTAATAAAATATTAATTTACTCTTATAAAATATTAAGTTCCTCTAATAAAATGTTAATTTCCTCTAATAAAATGGTAATTTCATCTGAAAAAATATTAATTTCCTCAAAGAAAATATTAATTTCCTCTAATAAAATAATAATTTCCTCTAATATTTCTTTTAATAAAATATTAATTTCCTCTAATAAGATATTAATTTCCTCTCATAAGATATTAATTTCCTCTAATAAAAAATTAATTTACTCTGATAAAATATTGATTTCCTCTAATAAAATGTTAATTTCCTCAAATAAAATATTAATTTCCTCAAAAAAAATATAAATTTCCTCAAATATTAATTTCCTCTAATAAAATACTAATTTCCTCTAATAAAATATTAACTTCCTCAAATAAAATATTAATTAATCTAATAAAACATTAATTTCATCTAACAAAATATTAATTTCCTTTAATAAAATATTGATTTCCTCTAACAAAATATTAATTTCATCTAAAAAAATATTAATTTTCTCTAATAAAATATTAATTTCCTCTAATCAAATATTAATTTCCTCTAATGAAATATTAATTCCCTCTAATTGAATACTAATTTCCTCTAATAAAATTTTAATTTCCTCTAATAAAATATTAATTTCCTCTAATAAAATTTTAATTTACCCTTATAAAATGTTAATTTCCTCTAATAAAATGTTAATTTCCTAAAATAAAATATTAATTTCCTCAAATAAAATATTAATTTCCTCTAATAAAATATTAATTTCCTCTAATAAAATACTAATTTCCTCTGATAAAATATTAATTTCCTCTAATAAAATATTAATTCATCTAATAAAATATTAATTTCATCTAACAAAATATTAATTTCCTCTAATAAAATATTGATTTCTTCTAATGAAATATTAAGTTCATCTAATAAAATATTAATTTTCTCTAATAAAATATTAATTTCCTCTAATGAAATATTAATTTCCTCTAATGAAATATTAGTTCGCTCTAATGAAATACTAATTTCCTCTAATAAAATATTAATTTCCTTTAATAAAATATTAATTTCCTCCGGTAAAATATAATCCCTCTAATAAAATATAATCCCTCTAATAAAATATTAATTTCCTCACAGAAAATATTAATTTCCTCAAATAAAATATTAATTTCCTCTAATAAAATACTAATTTCCTCTAATAAAATAATATTTTCCTCTTTTAAAATGTTAATTCATCTAATAAAATATTAATTTCACCTAACAAAATATTAATTTCCTCTAATAAAATATTGATTTATTCTAATAAAATATTAATTTCCTCTAATGAAATATTAATTTTCTCTAATAAAATATTATCTCCCTCTAATGAAATATTAATTTCCTCTAATAAAATATTAATTCCCTGTAATTAAATACTAATTTCCTCTAATAGAATATTAATTTCCTCTAATAAAATATTAATTCCCTCTAATAAAATATTAATTTCCTCTAATAAAATATTAGTTTCCTCTAAAAAATATTAATTTCCTCCAATAAGATATTAATTTTCTCCAATACCTAAAGAACCTCTTTACTCATTTTTTTGTGTAATCTCCATCTCTTACCTCGAATTTCTCAGGAATTACTTTCGCTACCTCAAATATTTCAAGAATTATTTTTCCTCATTCATGCGCATCAGTGACCCAGAATAATCAAAGAATTACTTTTCTCATTTAGAGGTTATTCAATTTCAATTACCTTCAGTTTCCAAAGAAATAATCTCATTCCGCAGTTATTCCTTATGAATTACCCGATTAACAGGAAATTATATTCCTCATTCACTTTCTGAAAACGCCATTCTTTATCATAAGCTTATTACCGGATTTCATGAATAAGGGAATTATTCATTTCGTCTCTTCATTCTTCATTTCTAAACTAGGTGAATTCATTCTGTTATTCACATTCACTAACGCTTGCAAGCATGTTGAGAGAGTTATGTATTTCTAGAATTGCTTGCCATTCTTATTCACTTATTTTCATGATGATGTGTTGATTTCTACTGTATGCAATGAGTTATCATTCATCTGGATTAGATGCTTGCTTTAGTGGTGGTGACTTACTGGCTTTGATGAATATATAAAGTAATTCTTTACATTGGGATTTCGTACTTTTACATATACATGTTTACTTACATACATATATACATAAATACGTACACACAGTATATATGTATGTATATATATATTTTGTGTGTATATATACATGTATATATATTATTTATTTATTTGTGTGTGTGCATGTATAATTAGCCTTCCACCGTAGTTGCTACCTGCAACCTTCAACTGACCACCAAGTACATAATTAACTGCTCTGGGTCTAGGAAACTTGCTTGTGAAATGAGCGTGCTATCAATACTCCATGAAAACAGAGAGAGAGAGAGAGAGAGAGAGAGTTGTATTTGGCTGTTGTAGTCGTATTAAGCTGTTGAAATGTTCCGTAATGTTGGAAGGAGAGAGAGAGAGAGAGAGAGAGAGAGAGAGAGAGTGCTGTATCAGGCTATTCTAGTTCTATTAAGCTGTTTAAATGTGCCGTTTGTTTGGAAGGAGAGAGAGAGAGAGAGAGAGAGAGAGAGAGAGAGAGAGAGAGGAATGATTAATCAATTGGATCTCAAATGAAACTCGCTTCTTTTTTTTCAGCCGGTGGAGAAGAGAAGAAATCTGTTTTTAAAGGAAGAAAATTAGTTTCTCTATTGACTTATCAGAATTGATTCCAGCGCAAAAGAATCTGGACGGCGGCGTCGGCCTTTGCAAAGTCATGATTTCAAGGAAGTGCTTGGAATTGTGGGAATCTGCCTCAGCATGGGCAGCCTTTTGGAATCTAGTGGGAATTTGCAAAGTCATGATTTCAAAGAGGTGCTTGGAACTGTGGGAATCTGCGTCAACGTGGGCAGCCTTTTGGAATCTAGTGGGAATTTGCAAAGTCATGATATCAAGGAGGTGCTTGCAATTGTGGGAATCTGCGTCAGCATGGGCAGCCTTTTGGAATCTAGTGGGAATTTGCAAAGTCATGATTTCAAGGAGGTGCTTGGAATTGTGGGAATCTACGTCAACGTGGGCAGCCTTTTGGAATCTAGTGGGAATTTGCAAAATCATGATATCAAGGAGGTGCTTGGAATTGTGGGAATCTGCGTCAGCATGGGCAGCCTTTTGGAATTTAGTGGGAATTTGCAAAGTCATAATTTCAAGGAGGTGCTTGGAATTGTGGGAATCTGCGTCAGCGTGGGCAGCCTTTTGGAATCTAGTGGGAATTTGTAAAGTCATGATATCAAGGAGGTGCTTGGAATTGTGGGAATCTGCGTCAGCATGGGCAGCCTTTTGGAATCTAGTGGGAATTTGCAAAGTCATGATATCAAGGAGGTGCTTGGAATCGTGGGAATCTGCGTCAGCGTGGGTAGCCTATTGGAATCTAGTGGGAATCTGCAAAGTCATGATCACAAGGAGGTGCTTGGAATTGTGGGAATCTGCGTCAGCGTGGGCAGCCTTTTGGAGCCTGGTGGGAATGTCTGGCTAAATTCATTTGTGACAATTATCATCGAAAAAATGACATTAATTATCTTGTTGCTAATGATGATGGTGATTATGGTTTTGTGAAGATGGTGGTGTCTGTATTTTTTATATTGAAGTATACGTAGTAATGATATTTTCTATTTTATAGTATTTTGTAATATAAGAGATAATTAGCTGGAGAGGACGATTGATATATGTTAAGGTTTGTATTTGATAAGTCATTGGTTTTATGTTTTTGGAAGAGTTTTTTTTTTTAAACTAAAACTGAAAAAAAATCATGACCTCAAAGAATATTAAGCAACACAGTCGGTCAGTTTTTATTAGTTTTTTTTTTCTAACCCGTTTTATCATTCCTGGCCTCTAATCAATGTCATGGTGACGTCAGTCTGTTCAGCAACATAACACTTCAGTTCACGTCGAAGAGGAAACAGGAAGTGGTTCAAATTCCTGTCTGTTAATTTCATTAAAAGTTTGTCGCGAATTGAAATTACCCTGAAGGTAATTAAACCAACCTGCAACGGCTGCACTCGTTACTTGCAACCGTTCGATCGTGAAACGCATATGTTGCCGTACGCCAACATATGCGGTCACCTACTACTACCACCCCCTTATTAAAGAATGGCCCGTCCCAAATCTCATCGCAGAAAAGCACACGTAAACTGTCGAAGGAAATGAGAGGATAAATTGGAATCATGCAAGTCTCGCATTCATTATGTGCAAAGGGGACCGTGAGTCACTCCCCTCCCCTTCCTCTCCTTCCCCTCAGCCCTCCCCTCCCCTTCCCTCGCCGTCTTCCCTTCCCATTCCTTTCCTCCTCACCCCCTTTCCTCTCCTTTTCCCTCATCCCTTTTTCTCCCTCCACTTCCCTTCCCTCCCCTCCCCTCTCCTTTCCTCTCCATTCCCCTCATCCCTCCCCCTTCGTCTTGTTCCTTCCCTTTCCTTTCCTCCTCACCCCCTTTCCTCCTCTCCTCGTTTTCACGTTACCACTTCGTGACCAACCGCTTCTTTTCATCCCCACGAAGGGGAATATCCCAAGTTTTACCCCTTCCACTTCCCCCACCCCACACTTCGAGGACATCCTCGTTTTCACCTAACCACTTCGTAACCAACCACTTCTTTTCCCTCCCACAGAAGGGAAGGGGCATTCTTGCGGCATCCCAACTTTTACCCCCCTTCCACATCCCTCCCACTTCGAGGAAGGGATGTCCCTTCTCAGACTGGGAGGGGCACCCTTTCAATTTACCTCTCCCAAGATTGCAAGGGGTTCCCATATTGTTTCTCCACTCCTTAGGGGGAAAATTGCATGGGCCAACTCTTTCCCCTAGAGTGAAGAACTTCCTTTCAATTTTCCCTTAACCTGAGGTAGCAAGTGGATGCCCCTTTCGACTTTCCATTTTATAGCTTGCAAGAACCCGTCCATTTTGCGTCTCCCATCACTTAGATTGGACAGGGGCCGCCGTTTCCCATCCTCCCGTTTCTTAGAATACGAGGGATGGCACCCCTTTCGCCCTTCCTCCTCTTAGATTGCAAGGGGGGGAAGGCGCCCCCTTTTCGATTTTCCAGTCCCTGAGATGGCAGAGAGCGACCGCCTTAATCTCGGGCCTTTATTGATAACCGGGCAGAGTCGTAAACAAACATTTTACAACCCAGAAATCAACTTGGCTAACAAAGTGGGCAATGCCATGCAATGCCCATTAATGGCAATGAGATTGATAATAGGGAAGCGCATTTAATGGCCGGAAGACGATTTTTTGGGGCGAGTAAGTGAGCGATTTATCTCCAGGGGGTTTAAGGGAAGTTGGGGGGTGGGGGTGAGAGACCTTCTAAGTCGAGAGTCCACGGCGGGAGCATATAAATAAAGTCGAGGGTCTAGGAGTGTTTTATCGGGAATTTATTTGTTTATTCTCTAGTCTCTCCTCTCTTCTCTTCTTCTCCTCCTTCTCTGCAAAGGTTTTTTTTTCTTCTCCGGGGACAAAATCGACTCCCGAAAATCCGTGAATGCATGCATGCATGCAGAGAAACATGCATTCATGCATAATAACATACATGTTTGTATGCATATGGATAAAACAGTTTCTTTTTTATTTCAGTTTCAAGGATCTCTACTTCCGTACAGTGAACATTCTATGTATTAAAGTGATTTGTTTTATATATGTGTATATATATATATATATATATATATATATATATATATATATATATATATATATATATATATATGATAAATCAGTGAGAAGAGAAACGAACCGCTACATGGTGTCTTTATTAAGTCTCCAAAAGTAGGTACACACAGTACGGAGGCAGGTATTTAACTAACCCGTAAAGCCAAGTGACTTCGGCAAGGTTGACAACAGCAACAAGCAAACGGTTGTTAAAGTAAACAACAACAATACACAACACTCCTCCGCGCTAACATAAAAAGCACAGAAAATTTTCATTACTTAAAACACTATAGTAAAATACAGCACAGTTACAATAAGTACAGTTACAATAAGTAAAATACATCCTTCATTCAAGAACTCGTAATTCTGTAAAAATCCAAAGTACGGGTTAGGAACTTTATTAATTATATAAATAATTTTTTTTTTTTTTTTTTTTTTTTTGTTTTACAACACTTAAAATAACACATCAAGAATACGTAAGTCTGTCCGGCGGACGACGTTCTCTTAATGGGTAACGCCTCTCACTGGTGGAGTTCTGAGTTAAAGTTACATGATCATCCAAAGTCACAGACAAAGGCTCACCTCCCCCCTTAGATGAACTGTCGGAACTGGACTTACTCAAGTCCTCAGTTACAGATTCTCCCAGTGGTGACTGTTCCTCTAAACAATAATCAGAAAATTTGTTTTCATACCTTTCCTCTGAGCTTAAGCAAGGATCATTTGTTATGGAACCGTCAGAATACTGAAATTCAGGAACAGCAACAAGCTGGTCGATATGTCGACGCCACACCTTTTCCCCAACCCTTACTGTGTATGAAACTGGACCAGTCTGTCCGACAATAACTCCATTCTCCCACTTAGGTGATCCCGAGCAAAACTTAATGCCTGAACACGTTGACCACATTTCAGAGTTCTTAATTTACGGTTAGTATCCGAAATCAGTGTCTCATGCTTCCTTTTCATTTCAGCTTCTTTATCAGGCTTAAGCAAATCCAATCTTGTTTTGATATGGCGTTTTAAAAAAGCTCGGTTGGAGTTAGACCAGTTGTTGCATGTGGTGTAATGCGATATTGCATTAAAAACTGACAAAGCTTTAGTTTTAGATTTTCCTTCCTTTCACCTTTCTAAGGTTTTTAAAAGTTTGCACGGCCCTCTCGGCTTCTCCATTAGTTGATGGTTTGTATGGCGCAGAAAAAATATGACGTATCCCATTAGCCTTGGTAAAATGCTAAACTCTGATGAAGTAAAGGCAGTTCCGTTATCCGAAACTATTATATCAGGAATGCCATAGGAAGCAAACTTCTCTCTTAAAATACCAATTGTGTTTAAACTACTCGTTGAACTAATGACCTCTACCTCCATCCACTTTGAATAAGCATCAATGATAACAAGATAAAAATTACCCAAGAAGGGACCCGCAAAATCCAGATGAATTCTTTGCCAAGGTCCACCAGGCCATTCCCATGGATGAAGAGGAGCGGGACTAGGTTTATTTCTAACACTTTAACAAGCAGTGCAACCCAGCACCAAGCTCTCAATGTCTTTGTCTATTCAGGCCACCATACATGCAATCGAGCCAAGGATTTTGTTTTAATAATACCTTGGTGTCCAGAATGCAATTCTCTCAAAACTGCTTTGCGATGTGCCAAGGGTACTACTACTCTTCGACCCCATAGTACACAACCACCTTCAACAGTTAATTCTAATTCTTTGCTCTTGAAAAGCTTCAACTCTATCTCAACGAAATGAGGCCACCCAGACATAACATATTCATACACCTTGGATAAAATAGGGTCGGTTCTCGTTGCAGAACGTATGTCTCGGGAGTTGACAGGGATTTTATCTAGTTGTTCAATATTGAATATTGAAGACTCATCCCTGACATCCAACCTCTCTGAGTTATTGCAGAGTCTAGACAAGGCGTCTGCATTTGCATGCCTTTGGGATACCTGGAACTCCAGATCATAAGTGTATGCTGATAAAATAATGGCATAACGTTGCAATCTAGCAGCTGCTAGAGTTGGGAGCCCAACCTTCGGACTCAGTATCGCCAACAGAGGCTTATGATCAGTAACCAAGGTGAAATTCCTACCATACAAATACTGGTGAAAATATTTGACACCATATACAAGAGAAAGGGCCTCCTTGTCTATTTGAGAATAATTCCTCTCAGAAGCACTAAGAGATCGTGCTGCATAAGCTATGGGACGCTCCTCCCCATTAGGAAATATGTGTGTTAACACGGCCCCTATACCAACAGATGAAGCATCGCATTCTAATTTCACAGGGTTTTTACATCATAATGAGCTAACACGGGTGCATCAGCTAAAATTGCCTTGAGATTTTTAAAGAATTATCACACTCTGCTGTCCATAACCACTTCTCATTAGCTCTAAGAAGCTTATTTAAGGGACTTACTATCGTTGAAAGGTTCTTTATAAACCGACCATAATAATTTACTAATCCTAAAAAGACTTAAGCTCTGTTACATTTTTGAGGCTCTTTTAAATTTAAAATCTTAGCAACCTTATCTGGACAAGTTTTTAATCCATCCCTGCTTACTATATATCCCAAATAACTAACACTCTCCTTCAAAAACGAACACTTATCTTTTCTCAGTCTTAAGCCCCTTCCTTCAATCTCTCTAGTACTATTTTAAGTCTCTCAAAATGTTCAGCTGGAGTGCTACCACAAATCAAAATATCATCCAAATACACCACTACACCTGGAATACCTCCCAGTAATTTTCCATTTCCATCTGAAAAATAGCAACAGCTGATGCTACTCCATATGGCAGACGTTTAAAACGGAACAATCCCAAATGTGTATTTATTGTTAATAGATATCTGCTACTTTCATCTACTTCCAATTGCTCATAAGCTCTTGAAAGATCCAATTTTGAAAAAATAGTCCCTCCGTTTAAACTAGCAAAAATGTCTGATAGTTTTGGCAATGGATAAGAGTCAACCTCTATATGCTTATTAATAGTAACTTTAAAATCAGCACATAACCTTATATCATTATTTGGCTTCAGTACAATAACAAGAGGAGAGCCCACTCACTGCAGTTTACTGGTTCCAACACCCCATTTTCTACCATACTATTTAGTTTCTGAGTAACTTTTTTCCTTCAAGGCATAAGGAACGGATCTAGGTTTAAAAAATTTTGCACTTGTATTTTCCTTCAACTTAATTTTCCTTTTACACCTCTGAAACTTCCCAGATCATCCCTAAAAACCTCCTCATTTTTAGCTAGAATCTGATCCAATTCTAAACTACAAGAATTTGAAACATGTTTAATTGACTTGGAAATATTAACCCAATCAATCTGAATTACAGTTAACCAGTCCCGACCAAACAAGGATACATTATTAGAATTAGTAACAATAATTGGCAAAATACCACAATAGCCGCCATACTGAACTTTAACTTCCGCTTCTCCAACAACTGCAACACAGCCGCCGGTGTAGGTAGTCAAGGTAGTCTCACAAGGCCGAATCTTGATACCTGGAAGTCTCCTTAGTTCATTTGCAGAAAGAATAGAAACTGCGGCTCCAGTATCCAACTCCATACAGATTTTGACATTATTAACAACAGGGTACAATCTAATGGGTGGTGGAGACACCCTATTTATACA
>NC_089791.1:27413387-27420887 GCF_040412425.1 Macrobrachium rosenbergii | reverse complement strand
ATAATCGTGCGCCTGGCGACGATATAGGCCAGGCCACCACCCGCCGTGGTTAAGATTTCATGGTCCGCGGCTCATACAGCATTATACCGAGACCACTGAAAGATAGATCTGTTTTCGGTGGCCTTGATTATACTATGTAAAGGAAACTCGATTGCGCCGAAGAAACTTCGGCGCATTTTTTACTTGTTTCTATTTCGCTTACAGATCTTTCTTCAGTTCTTCTTCTTCTTCTTTTAACGTGCTTTTATTCCCATTTTTGTATGGGGTAAGCACGATGCCTTCTTTTGAAGGACTTTTTGATTTGGCTTTTGGGGTAGACCTTCAGTTCGTAGGTTGAAAATAAGGCTGCCAATTTTGCCAAAGTTGATTTCTGGTCACTATATCAGTCCAATATCAAGCATGACGTTTCAGCTCCGTGAGTCATCTTGGAAAAAATTATTACGACGGAAGGAATAAAGTAAGTCAATAAAACTGTTCACTTTAATGAAAGGTTGAAAGAAAGTACTTCCACGTGAAAGGTAACGTTCGACAGCATGTGAATTGACTGCTGGTTGGCTTGTTGTTGGAAGAAGAAAGGAATTTCCTGCGTCAGAGGTAACTACAAGTTATGCTGTTTTTTTCCTCTCCAATCCTCCCGACGTTTCAAGAAACCCTGAATATTAAAATTAATATTAATATTTCAGTAGATGAAACCTATTCACATGGAAGAACAAGCATACCAAAGGCCATTGACTTGAAATTCAAGCTTCCAAAGAATGTTGGTTTCGACCTCCTACCGCAGAAGACCCCACCCTGCGGCAGTAACTGATCGTGATACAGAGACACTGATTTTTCATCGACCTTGGGGAGACGCGAACCCGCGACGTCTGAGTGGCATGCCACGACACTAACCACTGTACCAGCGGACCAGATATAGATGAAAATGAATTCAAAGGGAAAGGGAAAATCTGCAAGAGCACCTTATAACTTAAGCAATGAAACTTATCAGTCAGCAAATCTAGAGTAAACTTGAAATTATGCGCGATCTGAAAGCAGCCGCTTATAGTATCCCCGTCGACACTAGTTAACGTATATTCAATTCACTAGTTAACGTGACTAATAAACTCTAACCACCACAGGCCTAACGACCACCAGGGAATTCCGACTTGAAGGGAACAAGTCTGCCCTAAAATGGAAAACTGCAGTTTCTGCAAAAGTTACTGCAGTTTCAGAATGATTCTTCAATGCTTTCCACGAGTATTTAAGGGTCCCATTTGCAGTATCTGCAAAATTTTCGAAATTGAGATATGCCACCTACTGGGCTCGTGAAACATTAATACACAAGTTACTGCAGTTTCAGAATTATTCTTCATTGCTTTCCACGAGTATTTAAGGGTCCCATTCGCAGTATCTGCAAAATTTTCGAAATGGAGATATGCCACCTACTGGGCTCGTGAAACACTAATACACAAGTTACTGCAGTTTCAGAATGATTCTTCAATGCTTTCCACTAGCATTTAGGGGGGGTCCTATTTGCAGTATCTGCAAAATCAGTAGTAAGGCAAAGGAAAACTGCAGTATCAACCATTTTTCTCAGTTTTGTATTTTTGCAGATACTGCAGTCTTCCATTTTAGGGCAAAAATATCCTGTGGCAAATAAGCTAATGTTAAAATGGCTAGAAATACTGATATAATCTTTATGGCGTGATATGCAAAAGTTACATAAGTGATAAATTATGAATATTTTAATCACAATATCAACAGGGCTTATTTGTTTTTCGATCGAGTAAGGGAATATTTATCCGCGATAAATAAACTGACAAGGAATCACCTTAGAAACCAGCATATTTTGCGTTATGAAATACCGTATCAAAACCATTCCTCCGAAATCCGGCGAAGATCTTGCCGTCGATGTTTAGGGCACTCGGGGCTGGCCCCATCTTGTGCCGGATGACGGAGGAAAAAAAAATGGGGATTAATTACTCCTCCATCGCAACGCCTTGACGAACTGACGATAATTGAATCGTAATTCCGATAGACGTCCGCTAGGCAAGAAAGTGTTCTTTGAACATATTTATGGATATATATGCTTGTGCGTGCGTGTGTGTATTATATATATATATATATATACACATATTTATCTATAAATTTATATTATATATATAAATATATATACAGTATATATATATATATATATATATATATATATATATATATATATATATTTTATATATATATATATATATATATATATATATATATATATATATATATATATATATATATATATATATATATATATATATATATATTACTGACAGGACCTCATTGAAACTGGATGGTATCTAGCTGAGATATTTATTCAATAAAAATTACAAGCTTTCCGCTAGATACCATCTAGTTTTAATAGGTCCTGTCAGTAATTGCATTAATGCACAGTTAATTGTGTTAGTGACGAAGTTAATATATACATATATAACTAGAGAGAGAGAGAGAGAGAGAGAGAGAGAGAGAAATTTTGTCCTCGACGTTAAAACTTAAGCACCTCTCGGAGAGATTCTAGAGACCCTCCTGCGCCAGCACTCAAGTGCCCTGTCGCTCATTGTAAGCAACAAAGGCCACTTAGAAGGCCTTTGTTATCCCTCTCGAGTGGCATGAAGTGTTGTGATACCCCCTGGAGTCGGTTTCCATGAGAGTGATACTGTTCCAGTGACTTCCAGAAGTGGATTCATAATTCGTTTCCTAAGGCGAGTGGGACGTCCTAGTCTGATGAGAAGGGGTGGAGGGGGAGGGGAGGAGGGGGTTGAGGTGTGTTTGAGGGTGGGGGAGGGGAGGGGTGCCCAGGTCCTCCAAGGTGAGGATGGCAGAGTGTTTGCCCTCGTTTGCCCTCGACGTCAATTGGCAGGAATTATTTTGTCATTTTCGTCATTTCCTGGGGTGTCTTTTTTTTCCTCTCGTGCGTGGTGTTTTTTTTTATCGTACTTTTGGTTATTCTTCCTTACTGTTTTTAGTTTTTTTTTTTTTGTAAAAGAAAACTATTGTGCCGGCTTTCTCTGTCCATCCGCACTTTTTTTGTCCGCCCCCAGATCTCAAAAAGAGGTTAGAGGGGTACAAATTGGTGTGTTGATCATCCACCCTCCAATCATCAAACATACCAAATTGCAGCCCTCTAGCCTCAGTAGTTTTTATTTAATTTAAGGTTAAAGCTAGCCATAATCGTTCCTCTGGCGACGATATAAGACAGACCACCGCCGGCCCGCGGTTAGAGTTTCATGGGACGCGGCTCATACAGGATTATCCGAAAGATAGATCTATTTTCGGTGGCTTTGATTATGCGCCGAAGTTTCTTTTTTTTTTCGTATTAGCATTTTCTCTTCTGTAGGTTATCTTTGTTATTGGCACTGAACCCTTATTTAATTATACTCTGTGTCTTTCTTCCGTGACATCGTTATTAATTTTCATTGCCCTTAATAATCTCTCTCTCTCTCTCTCTCTCTCTCTCTCTCTCTCTCTCTCTCTCTCTAGCTGTCTCGTCTGTCATCATTAAATTGCTCTCTCTCTCTCTCTCTCTCTCTCTCTCTCTCTCTCTCTCTCTCTCTCATCTATCCTCATTAGATTTCCCCTCGTCCTCCTAATCTCTCTCCCCTTGCCAATATTCTCACTTATTAATTCCCCTTTACCTGGCCTAACACACATTAATCTCGCCCATATTTTCTCCTTTGAAGGTTATTTTATTCCAGAAGCTTCTGTTATTCACTCGAATGATTTCACGAATTTCAGCGAAAAGGGGAACCGGTTAATAAATTCGATGGCGAATCAAAGTAACTCGCGCAAATAAAAGAGGGAAAAACCCGGATGATTATGGAGGCACGGAGTGCCACAAAACAGCAGGCACCCCAGTTAGGCACCCCAGGTGGGCACCCCAGGTGGGCACCCCAGTTATTGGGTAGCCTCGACGGAGGTGAGGGCTTCTCTGAAGCTCAAGTCAGTGGTTCTGGGATAAGGGACGAAAATGGTTTATTGCACGTGGATAGGGAAGCTTCCAGATTGTTCGATTATTGGGATAGAATGGAATGGAATGGAATATAGAGTTTGGGTCAGTGGCCAAGCACTGGAACCTATGAGGTCATTCATCGCTGGAAAGGGAATTGAAAGTAGGTAGGTTTGGAAGTTGTAACAGGAGGAAAACCTCGCAGTTGCACTATGAAATAATTGTTAGGAGAGGGTGGATAGCAAGATGGAAGAAATATGATATGAATGGAGGTACAGTAAAAGGAGTGGAAGGGGTTGCAACTAGGGGCCGAAGGGACGCTGCAAAGAACCTTTAGTAATGCCTACAGTGCACCCCGTGAGGTGCACTGACGGCGCTACCCTCCTACGGGGGATTATTGGTATAGAAAAGACGAGGCGGTTTGCTAATGCTATAAAATAACGGGTAGCCTCAGGTGCCTTCCTTAGAGTAGCACGGGTTATATACAGGTGGCTCCTACATTAGGAAGAGGATAGGCGAGTTACCATACCTAAAGTGAATAGAAGGGATTGGGAATGTTAACATAGGAGCCATCAGAGAGAAGTCAAACAACAGGAAGGGATAGGAGCCAGGTGCACTTCAGATCTCTTGAAGGGCGGGAGCGGGGGGGCGGGTGATAAGTAAAGGCTATGGCAAGAGGAAATAGAAGGGAATGGGAATATTGACATAGGAGCCACCAAAGAGAAGGCAGATAGCAATAAGGGATAGAGGCCAGGTGCTCTCCAGTGCCTCCTGAAAGGTAGAATAAGTAAAGGCCATAGCAAATCTGACACAAATAGGCAGAGGGTCAGAGTAGAGGAAAAGCTCCCTGACTGACTCCTGACTGCGCACACCCTCGCTCGGGCAATTTATTAAAAATCACGTGTGTTACCGTTTCCCGCCAGGGGGAAAGGTGATGACAGTTATTGGTCGACTCCTGCTGGATCCCTCCTGCGGGATTCCGACCGGAGTTTACTGACCTCTTACACGCTACCCGTAGAGCAATAAAGGGCGTATCGCGGGTGATTTTTCAGGGGATACGGCCCTTACCTGACAGCTATGGGCGATTTTCGGTAGACGAGATTAAATTTCAGTTTGATGAGTCATTTAGCTGCTGCTGAGGGAGTGTTAATAAAGTCGCTTTATTTAGTTTGTGGAGAGAGAGAGAGAGAGAGAGAGAGAGAGAGAGAGAGAAGGGGGAAAAAAAATTAGGGCAATATTTGTGCGAAAACGGTTTGGTTTCGTGTTTAGTTTTGCTTTCTCGGAAAGATCATCCATTTTGTTTTTTCGTCATCCATTTGTTTTTTCGTCAGCCATGTTTTGTTTTATCGTTTTCTTTTAGGCTTATCAACACGGCAATAACTTTTTTTTTTTCCTTCCTTCGTCTTTTTATACTTCGTTTTATTATTCTCACTTTTTACTTCAGACGCAAGTTAGAAACTAAGAAATTGCGAAATAAGGGAACAAAAGAGACGTGTCTTTATATACTAATATTAATTTAGATTAGATTTACTGAGTGACAAACTTTTAGAAAGGCAAAACCTCTCTTTTTGTTTTATTATTATTATTATTATTATTATTATTATTATTATTATTATTATTATTATTTTGAAATGTCCTGTTTCTGAAACTGAGAAACTTTTGTGCCTTGGATTAATGTGGTCAAACACAGAGAGAGAGAGAGAGAGAGAGATGTCACGCCCCAGATATTTCTTACATTTGGATACAAAACAAACGCTGGAAGAAAGTAAGAATTCTTAAAGGTGAAAATAGCAACATCGAGAGAGAGAGAGAGAGAGAGAGAGAGAGAGAGAGAGAGAGAGAGAGAGAGAGAGAAGTCATTGTCTCATCCCAGATATTTCTTACATTTGGATGCAAAACAAACGGTGGGAGAAAATAAGAATTCATGAAGGTGAAAATATAATTACGATAACACCGAGAGAGAGAGAGAGAGAGAGAGAGAGAGAGAGAGAGAGAGAGAGAGAGAGAGAGAAGTCATTGTCTCACCCCAGATATTTCTTACATCCAGATACAAACCAAACGCTGGGAGAAAATAAGAATTCATAAACGATAAAATAGAAATAAAATAACATTGAGAGAGAGAGAGAGAGAGAGAGAGAGAGAGAGAGAGAGAGAGAGCGAGAGAGAGAGAGAGTGTCATTGTCTCACCCCAAATATTTCTTACATTTGAATACAAAACAAACGCTGGGAGAAAATAAGAATTCGTAAAAGGAAAAATAGAAATACAATAACATCGAGAGAAAAAATGAAAGAAAATAAATAAAAGAGAGAAACAGAAATCGTGAGAGAAACTGTGCCGTTGTCAGTATGCACTATTTACAGAGCAGAAGTGTGAAGCCACGCTTTGATAACCCAATAGGTTACAACGCTTTTTGAGATTTAACGTATGTAAATGAGAATTTGGATTCTGAATGCGGGTCCCATGAGTAGAACGCAAGTTTTTGTTCTTTGCTTCAGATTGGACAGAAGAGAGAGAGAGAGAGAGAGAGAGAGAGAGAGAGAAATATAATTCAAGAGTTTGCGGTTTAGATACACAGAGAATCAGTCGCGGTGTGTGTGTGTGTGTGTATGTGTGTATATAAGAGAGAGAGAGAGAGAGAGAGAGAGAGAGAGAGAGAAATGCAATTCAAGGGTTCACTGTGTAGACGCACACAATATCAGTCACGATGTATGTGTATGTGTATGTGGTTGTGCATGAGAGAGAGAGACAGAGAGAGGAAATGTGATTCAAAAGTTCACATTTTACACAGGATCAGTCAGGGTGTGAGTGTGTAAAGAGAGAGAGAGAGAGAGAGAGAGAGAGAGAGAGAGAGAGAGGAAATGTAATTCAAAAGTTCACAGTTTACACACAGTATCAGTCAGGGTGAGAGAGAGAGAGAGAGAGAGAGAGAGAGAGAGAGAGAGAGAGAGAGAGAGCTGTAGCAAAGATGAGCTGCTAAACATAGTTTGAAGTGGAACAACTCTTGCGTATTTATGGATAAGAGTTGTATTATATACCAATGCTCATTAGAAATATGCATATAAATAGACTAACACTGGTTAAAAAGATATTGTGATCAATGATAAAATAAAATTAGAGGTCCTCTGAATACCGGGAAATGCTGTGAATCTCGCATTGTGGTCTCAAGTAAGAAGCATATTTTTTGGTGTCATTAACGTTTGTAAAAGGATACCGATTGCTATTTTCTTTAAAATAAATGTAGTTATCCTAATGAAATTACGCGGGATGCGTTTGTAAAGAAGATAGAAGTAGTACAATTATGTTGACATGATTTAAAAGAGGCCTCAAAAATAACACACCTTTGTTCTTTATAAATAAAAAGAAAAGAAAAATAATGAAATGATTTTCGTCCATTGCCACGAAAGGAAATTCCGCCCAACAAGCGTTATTATCCTTATTAGCGTCACTTAGAAGAAAAAATCAGAAAAAATACGTAAGGAGAGGCGGCGGAAGATTTCAAGCTCAATTTGACGGATATGAAGCATTTATT
>NC_089791.1:27405887-27408387 GCF_040412425.1 Macrobrachium rosenbergii | reverse complement strand
ATTGTTTCATACAAACGAGGTCATAAATTCTGGGATTTTATCTTTGCTAATGTACTGTGTGAGGTCAGAGGAGTTATTATATGTTTTTTTTTTTTAATCTCTTTCCTGCTTCAGACTTAAAAAAACTTAATTTGTATCAGCATCACTTCTCATCTTTTTTTTTTTTAATGGTAAAAGTGTTCTTGTAATCCCTTGTGATTTGTTTATTTTATTTCATGGGTTCCATCATTCCAAACAAGGAATATATATATATATATATATATATATATATATATATATATATATATATATATATATATATATATATATATATATATATATATATATATATATATATATATATATATATATATATATATATATATATATATATCCAAGCTTCTTTCGCTCTCCCCTCACAATTATATTACCATTTCCTTCTCTCAAGTAAATTAAACTCCGGTCAGTGCAGGGGCTGTTTATTTTTTTTTTTAAATAATGTACTATCTCTACATAAATTTCCAAGTACATTTATAAAAGTAATATTTGCCCCGGGAAATTGTTCACATAAACTTGTAGGATTTTAGAGAGAGAGAGGAGGAAAATGTATTTCATTTTCATTCTACCATTTGCTTACACATTTAAAATACAATAGTACTTGATTTTTATCTCGGTTCCTTTTATAGTTTGGCTCATTTTCCACTAACATTTCTTCAACTAACATTGTTCTTCTTCCTCTCGAAAGGTCACACGGTTAAATTCGTTTTTATTTATTCTACGATCTCCCGTTCTCTCTACAGGATCCTGCTTGATCCATATTTTATCACGCTCCGTCTTATACTCTACATGCATACCTTTCCTTCCTCTGAGTTTCAAAGCAAATACTGTAAGACAATTAAAAATTCATATTTTTTAATGATTTTCCTATCTAACAGTTTTAAGCTATGTCTGTTAATTTTTTAGGTCCAGTGTTAGCCAACTGCACCTTATTATATCAAAATTAAGCCTTCATATTGTGTGTGTTGCTAATAGAAGTTTCTGTTCACGTTCATATTTTAAATGCATTTATGAACTCATCAAGTTAGTAAGTGATGTTGTTTGCTATTTTAAAAGTTAATGATAGCGCGGGTTATGTAAATATCATTAATTGCGTTGGATACTTAAATATTAATGACTAAGAACCGCTGCTAATAATGACTGTTTATTTTTGTAAATATTAATGACTGCTTATAAGTGTAATTAATTAAATGTCCCAGGTCACTGTAGCTGGTATATTCCCCCCCTCTCTCTCTCTCTCTCTCTCTCTCTCTCTCTCTCTCTCTCTCTCTCTCTCTCTCTCTCTCTCTCTAAATCTCCAAAAAAGGGAAGGTATGAATATACACTCAATGAAAAACTGGCCAGAAAAGTTAACTCTCTCTCTCTCTCTCTCTCTCTCTCTCTCTCTCTCTCTCTCTCTCTCTCTCTCTCTCTCTCTCTCTAAATCACAAAAAAGGAGATATGAATATACACTCACTGAGAAACTGGCCTGAAAAGTTCTCTCTCTCTCTCTCTCTCTCTCCTAAATCTCAAAAAAGGGAGGGTATAAATATACACTCACCGAGAAACTGGCATGAAAAGTTAACTCTCTCTCTCTCTCTCTCTCTCTCTCTCTCTCTCTCTCTCTCTCTCTCTCTCTCTCTCTCTCTCTCTGAGGGAAACCGTCCCTAATATATAATGAAGCTCAAATGGAGCTATCATTGTGGGTGACACTAAATATCTCTGTGAAATGGGGGAACCAAAGCGAGATTACATTATGCGACATACGATTCTCGACCGTAGGGCTTAAGTCCCATCTCTGAATGGGGCTGGCGTATAAGATAGAGTTTATATTCTCATGTTAATTGGTAGGCTTTTATGTTCTCTCTCTCTCTCTCTCTCTCTCTCTCTCTCTCTCTCTCTCTCTCTCTCTCTCTCTCAGTAATGTTAAGGACTCAGTAGTAAGAAGTTTCGCAGATGACACAAGAATAAGTAGAGAAATTGCTTGTGATGAAGATAGGAACTCGCTACAAAGAGACCTAAACAAAATATATAAATGGGCAGAGATAAATAGGATGGTATTTAACTCTGATAAATTTGAATCAATGAACTATGGTGATAAAGGAGGAATGCTATATGCATATAAAGGACCTAATAATGAGACAATCACAAACAAGGAAGCAGTTAAAGACCTTGGTGTGATGTTGAATAGGAATATGTTATGCAATGATCAAATAGCAATTCTATTGGCAAAATGCAAAGCAAAAAATGGGAATGTTGTTCCGGCACTTCAAAACTAGAAAAGCTGAACACATGATTATGCTTTATAAAACGTACGTACGTAGTCCACTTGAATATTGCAATATAATATGGTACCCACACTGTAAAAGGATATTGCACAAAATGAAAAGTGTACAAAGGTCATTTACAGCTAGAATAGAAGAAGTTAAGGACCTTGACTACTGGGAAAGACTACAATTCTTAAATTTATATAGTCTTGAAAGGA
>NC_089791.1:27383387-27395887 GCF_040412425.1 Macrobrachium rosenbergii | reverse complement strand
TTTTGTTCCTTGAGTCTTTTTCTTTTATTATTGAATTTTCCATTTGGTTTCCCGACCTGTTCTTTTGATGTATATTTTTTATGTCTATTTTCTTTTTATTTTTTTTTTCCTTTAAATTTTCTATACATTTTTTCTTGAATGCCGCCCTCGTCCTTTCCTTCTGTACCTTTTTTTTTTATTTTCTTATTTTTTTTGGCAATTTTTCTTAAATATTTCTTGATTTCTTTCTCTGTTTCCGCGTCCCGTGGCCGTTTCATTCCATACCTTTCCTTTTCCACTCCCACTTTTTCCAGAGCGTTCGACAAAGTCATTACCGATGGGCTCAAGTCCTCAAGAGAAAGAAATTGGGAAAACGAAATAAAAACAGACGCAGCAAGAAAGGATGGGAGTAAAAAGAAAGAAAAAAGAAAGAAAGAAAGGGAGAGCGAGACAAAGTCATTACCGATGGGCTTAAGCCCCTCGGGAGAAAGAAATTGGAAAAGGGAAATAAAAACGAACAGAACAAGAAAGGATAGGAGTTAAATAAAGAAAGGAAAAAAGAAGGAAAGAGAGAGAGAGAGAGAGAAAAGAAAAGGATGACATCAAACGGGGATCGCATCAGCTGGAGGAGTCAATAAGTTTCATTTTCTTAATAGGATTGCCAGGAAAGTCGCCCTTAACAACGCATGAGGGACTCTTCAGTGACAGTTTTCTGGGGAGGTTTTTTGGACTTCACATTTTTGGACTTGGCATCGAGGGGTGGGGGTCGAGGGGTTGGGGTCGGGGAGAAGGGGGAGGGGGTGGCCAAGGCTAGGTCCCAGGGACAGTGCCAAACAAGGCGTCGGCCTTGATCGGGGACCGGGAGGATAGCGCAGTGAGGACCAGCCGGACATTTTTTTTTTTTTTTCAAGCCTTTGGGGTTATAAGGTAGAGTAAAAGATCTTTTAATCTTGTTGGTTTGTGATATATATATATATATATATATATATATATATATATATATATATATATATATATATATATATATATATATATATATATATATATATGTATATGTATATATGTATATATATACATATATATATATTATATATATATATATATATATATATATATATATATATATATATATATATATATATATATATACATATATATATATATATGTATATTTATATATATATATATATATATATATATATATATATATATATATATATACATATATAAAAAAATATATATATATATATATACACATATATATATATTTTTTTCTTTTCATTTGTATCCCTTTACTCCTTATTCAATCGCTTCCTCATCCTAACTCTCCTTCCTGCTTTCCCCTATACCGAACGATACGAAAGGAAACTGGATAACATAGCCTCCCTTCCCTCCCTCCCTTCCCCTCCCTCTTTCCCTCCCTCCCCTCCTCCCTCCCCTCCTTCCACCTCATCTCCGGACCGGGTAAATTTAATCAAGAGATTGAATCAGACGTCTTGGGTGATGTACACATTTACATGTAATGAAATTTAATGGAATCCCAGTGACTATTTTTCAGCTATTTAGGGAAAGGCAATCTCTTTAGATTTTGACTCTGAGAGAAAGAGAAAGAAATTGCTTAAGGAGATGAAGGAAGGGGGGGGTGGGTGGTGTGTGGGGGTGTGTGGAGGGATGGAGGGGAGGGCGGGGAGGGAGGGAGGGAGGAATGAGGAAGGAGGAGTAGGAAAAGGAGAGACGTGAATAAGAGCGTGATTACACGTTTCGTTGTTGAATTGAGCTTTTCTTCCTTTCGAATTGAAATGGCTTTGGAAAGGAGGGAATTGATGCCTTGTGTACACACACTAATACACACACTCACACACACGTGTACACACACTAATACACACACACACGTGTACGCACACTAACACACACACACACACATATATATATATTGCATTTACACGTATTCGTAGTGTGCATAGCAGGGTTAAGTTCTTATGGAATTATTTATTATATAAGAACGTACCTCTGTCTGGAAGTGATGAATATGGTTTGTATTTTGCTCATCAAGTCGTGCATATTGTTTCAAAAATGATTTGTTCATTTGAATGGCTATTTCTCGACTCGTTATAGTTTTCATTTCCTTTAGACTCTTTAATTGTAGTAAGAGTTTTTTTTTTCAAATTTTTTGTAACATTTTGGAAAAATTTATTATTAGTATTATTACTGTTATTGGTGAAGAAATTCACAGTGGTGTAAGTGTAAATAAATACTTATATATATATATATATATATATATATATATATATATATATATATATATATATATATATATATATATATATATGAATATAAATCTTTATATAACCTATATACTATATATTCTCCTGTATATAATATATATTATATATATATCATTGTGAGTTTCTTTACCATTCTTGAGTGAGAATCAGAAATCTCTGTAATTTATATCTTAATATTTATATAATCATTGTATTTTCTTATTTTATTACATTAATAAAAGATTTATATAAGGTATTATTATTATTATTATTATTATTATTATTATTATTATTATTATTGTAGGATGCTGGAAAGGTAAGAACCATCTAGTTAATACCTGTCCTAATCCGTATAATTTCTGTACTGACCAGCAAACGTCTTTGCTTATGATGCCTTATGCTATGATACCTTATTCTACGATACATTATGCTACGATACCTTATTCTACGATACCTTATTCTACGGTACCTTATGCTGCGATGCTTTATTCTACGATACCTTATGCTGCAACCCCTTATCCTACGATACCTTATTCTACGATACCTTATGCTGCGATACCTTATGCTACGATACCTCATGCGGTATTCGATGCAGCTCTAATAGTGTGCTGATTAGAATCATTTGTGTGCTGATCTGGATAACTCCGCTGATCTGAATGACTTCAGCACTGATCTGATTAACTTTGGCGATGGTTAAAACTCCTGTCAATTACGCCACGGCTTATCAGGAAAAGCAGTCAAGAACTCTGGTCTTAAAAGCACACTCTTTAAAATAGATAAGAACGCCTCCAAGAAAACATTTGAATTTTGCACTTTCTCTCTCTCTCTCTCTCTCTCTCTCTCTCTCTCTCTCTCTCTCTCTCTCTCTCTCTCTCTCTCTCTCTCTATGAGAACATTATTCTCAGAAGTACCATCTTTTGTATCGAATTGTCTCTCTTAATTTTCATACCTTTTTTTGAGATTCCCGAATGTTTTACCTGTTGGCAAATATGTGAAATTCATTTCTCTCTCTCTCTCTCTCTCTCTCTCTCTCTCTCTCTCTCTCTCTCTCTCTCTCTCTCTCTCTGAGAACATTATTCTCAGAAGTTCCTTGTTTTGCATCGAATTGTCTTTCTTAATTTCTATGCCTTTTTTTGAGATTTCTGAATGTTTTACCAGTTGGCAAATATTTGAAATTCTCTCTCTCTCTCTCTCTCTCTCTCTCTCTCTCTGAGAACATTATTCTCAGAAGTTCCATGTTTTGCATCGAATTGTCTTTCTTAATTTTTATGCCTTTTTTTTTTAGATTCCTGAATGTTTTACCTAATGGCAAATATTTGAAATTCATTCTCTCTCTCTCTCTCTCTCTCTCTCTCTCTCTCTCTCTCTCTCTCTCTCTCTCTCTGAGAACATTATTCTCAGAAGTTCCATGTTTTGCATCGAATTGTCTTTCTTAATTTTTATGCCTTTTTTTTTGAGATTCCTGAATGTTTTACCTAATGGCAAATATTTGAAATTCATTCTCTCTCTCTCTCTCTCTCTCTCTCTCTCTCTCTCTCTCTCTCTCTCTCTCTCTCTCTCTCTCTCTCTCTTTCACACACACACACACACACACACACACACACACACACTCCCCCGTCAGTTCAAACAAAT
This sequence comes from Macrobrachium rosenbergii, assembly GCF_040412425.1. Lineage (NCBI taxonomy): Eukaryota > Metazoa > Arthropoda > Malacostraca > Decapoda > Palaemonidae > Macrobrachium > Macrobrachium rosenbergii. Next base: position 27,392,012 of record NC_089791.1, on the reverse strand, counting down.
CATAAACATTTATTTGCAATCATCCCTTGGGCTTCTTACTAGCATGGAGCCGACATAAATACAATATCGTAGAACAGACTGAATATTGAAAAGAATACAAAAGATATAATTATCTTTCCTTTGTTGTATTATAATTTTTTCTGATCGTCCAGTGGAAGACAGTTTATTTTCTGGATGAATAATAAGCAGATGATTTTAGTTTTCTCTAAAAGAAAACTATTGTGCCGGCTTTTGTCTGTCCGTCCGCACTTTATTCTGTCCGTACTTTTTTCTCTCCGCACTCTTTCTGTTCGCACTTTTTCCTGTCCGCACTTTTTTCTGTTCGCCCTCAGATCTTGAAAACTATTAAGGCTAGAGGGCTGCAAATTGCTATGTTGATCATCCACCTTCTAGTCATCAAACATACCAAATTGCAGCCCTCTAGCCTCATTAGTTTTTATTTCATTTAAGGTTAAAGTTATCCATAATCGTGCTTCTGGCAACTATGTAGGATAGGCCACCACCGGGCCGTGGTTAAAGTTTCATGGGCCGCGGCTCATACAGCATTATACCGAGACCACCGAAAGATAGATCTATTTTCGGTAACCTTGATTATACGTTGAAGTTGAGATAATGAAATGAGAGGTATTAAATATCCATTTTGACTTGAGAGTAGACATCGTGACATCTCCCCAGATCCCTGAATCTCTCGTGCTCCGATGTCATGGTGACGTTCTTTGTTATAGCTGACATCGTAGTATTTCTTAAAAAGCTGATATATAATTTATGATTTACTTAGATAAATAAAAGTGTAAAGAAATGTTGTTGAGATTTAAAGCTTCTTGGTGAGAAAAATGGAAAAAAATTTAAGAACACTTCTCCTAACCCCCCCCCTCACCCCCTACACCATCCCACACCATCATTCCCTTCCCCCCTTGGAATGCCAACCACCTCCTTCCTGCTTTTCTCCCCTTCCCTTTATCCACCCTTTCTTCGCTATTCTTACCCCTTCCTAGACACCGTCCCTTAGCAGCTGATGGCTGGAGTCTGGAAAGATAGCGAGGCTTGATCCATATCTCTGAATTATAAAGCAGTTTACCTCGCCTCTATACTGCGGTACCGGAGATAAAGTCTCTCTCTCTCTCTCTCTCTCTCTCTCTCTCTCTCTCTCTCTCTCTCACACACACACACACACACACACACACACACACACACACACACACACACACAGTGAATATTGTTGTGAGTCTCAACTATGAAATATTGAATTATATTTCCACTCTCTCTCTCTCTCTCTCTCTCTCTCTCTCTCTCTCTCTCTCTCTCTCTCTCGTGACTGATATTTTGTGTGTGTAACTGTTAAAGCTTGAATTATATATATTTCTCTCTCTCTCTCTCTCTCTCTCTCTCTCTCTCTCTCTCTCTCTCTCTCTCTCTCTCTCTTTACACACACACATCGCGACTGATATTTTGTGTCTAAATTGTCAACGCTTGAATTATATTCTCTCTCTCTCTCTCTCTCTCTCTCTCTCTCTCTCTCTCTCTCTCTCTCTCTCTCTCTCCGAACAAGGAGAATATGTTTTCACAGTCATGGTGTCGGCAGAGCCACACGGTTTCCGCTCCCATTAAAGTATATGGTTTCCAGAGTAGGAAGTTATTCTGGTAAGTTAGCTCTGGATGTCTCTGAGATAATTGGCTCCTAAGCCGATTGGGAAGAGATTACGAGAGAGAGAGACAGAGAGAGAGAGAGAGAGAGAAAGATTACTAGCATTTACATGTATACATATATATATATATATATATATATATATATATATATATATATATATATATATATATATATATATATATATATATATATATATATATATTATAATAATATATATAAATATAAATATAAATTTATATATGCATGTATAGTACATATATGTGTAAGCGAGTACTGAACTCAAGGTTTGAAAAATATTTAAACCGAATAATTGAATTTTAAATGGTAATCTGCTTTACACACCTAATTTTTTTTTTATTATAAGGAAGATTGTATTTATAAATGAAAGGGAACCTGTGCATATTTGGGCACATTTATTTATAGGCCTTCAAGGATTATTATCTTAATAATGCTATCTTTGTGAAGACTGTTTTTTTCCTGTATTATATACATTTTTATTTAAAACTCTCCTGAGATGTTATTCTTTGAACATTGGCGTCCGAGGGATACTTTCAAAAATGGCGTCATTTATTATTATAAATGATTGAGTTTCATTATTGGGTTTCAGCTTGATTAGAAAGAAAGCATTTTATTTAGTATTTTCCAAAACTTTTAGCCTTCTCTTTCCGACAATAAAAATGTGAAGTCCAATCTTATTGTTTCTTGCGGAACCAAGCTCTTTTCTGCGTAGGTGAGAGGGGGTAGGGGGGGTTCAGAGGGGGTGCAGGGGGGTGGGAAGGGGGAACGCAGCCATGTGGTATCGGTCTCTGCTTTTATCCATCTGTTTCGAAGCTGCAAAACTGGCAAAAATATTTTCCAGTAAATTATTTCATTTTTCGCTGGTATAAATAATGGGCGTTGGTGGTTAAAAGCGTGTCAGGCACAGTAGCAGTATCTCTCTCTCTCTCTCTCTCTCTCTCTCTCTCTCTCTCTCTCTCTCTCTCTCTCTCTCTCTCTCTCTCTACTGATATACGATAATGTTCTGCCATTGTCTCTTGAGGTGTTTTATGCAAAAAGCTTCAAACCTGACTCGAAGCATACATTTGCTTAAACTAATAACTTATCTGCAGATGTTAGTATTATCTGCGATAGTATGCGTATAATATATACGATAATAATGCCCATTTCCTTCTTATCCTTTCCTCACCTCCTTGTGATAAAATTCCACTCGATTCCATCTATCTATTTGTATGCAACGCTAACAAAACGGACAAAGTTAATACAGTCCAAGGGTAAGGAAACGAAATAATAAATATTTCAGAAAGACGCTCAGAACTTGTAAAAAAAAAAAAAAAAAGATGAAAGAATTAGGGTCTTGGGAAGCGAGGAGAAGACTCCATAAATTGGAATATGTTTACTGTTTATTCTACCAAAAAACCTTCCAGAGAGTTTCTTCACACTTTTTAAACTTCACCTTGCCTTTGACTCATCATTTATGAAACTGGTAGTGTGGCTGTATGCTTGATTTTCCTAACATGACAGGTGAAATCCTCCTCTGCCAGTGATATTTCATATATAATTTCATGTGATGTTTATTTAACGGTATCAGATTGTAACGATTGATTCTTCTTCATGGTCTGACAGTTTGACCTTTGAGGCATGTCATGGAGCGTCTACACCTCACCTGTTTTATGATGAGAATTGTTTTGTGAATTTCATAGTATTGCCGGTACAACTATTCCTGGGTCATGCCATGAAACATCCATACTTGAGCTGGTTTTATAATGACAGGTGATTTATAGGTTTATGTACCATTAATAGTGCAAGTATTTTTGAGTCATGCCATGAACCATCTATACTTGACCTATTTCACAATGACATGTGTATTGTAAGTTTATACAGCGTTTACAGGACAAGTAGTTCCCATACCCTAAAAACAAATGGAGCTGTTGGTTTCATAATTTTTTTTTTTTTTTTTTTTTTTTTTTTTTGAGAATTGGCCGTTTTCCTTTCTCCCGAAATTATACAGTAGTTTTCCGTTGACACATTACAGCAAATGCGTAAAATATTGCCATTTGCTGTTAACTAAGGGTGTACAGGTATTGCAATTACGCCTTTGTATATTTCCGAAGTATTCAGAAACCTTTTTTGTGGGGGGGGGGAATTGCTTCATACAGGAATAGTCTTATAATCTACCTCAGGACATGTCAAAACCATCCTTTGCCAGCTCAGTTTACGTTATCTCTCTCTCTCTCTCTCTCTCTCTCTCTCTCTCTCTCTCTCTCTCTCTCTCTCTCTCTCTCTCCAGGTGTATCTGTGTGCGAGTGTACCAGACGTTCATAAACAAACAATAAAGAAACGCAAAAAAAACAGGCACATACGGTCCATTGATACATAAAAAAGAAAAACAAACCAATGTTTGTGCAAAGCTGCACCAGCCGCTGCATTTCGATATTACGAAAGGCGAAGCACAAAAAAAAAAAAAATTCTTTTTTTTATTTTCTTGTACCTCACTTGATATCTTTGCAATACACCAGATAGAGTTAATATAGCCGCGTTATAAATTCAGATTCGTATAAAAGGCGCCGGAGTCGAACGACCCCCACCCCCTCCCCCCTTCCCCCCCAACAAAAAGAGAAAAAAAAAACGAGCCTCATCAGCGGTCATGAATTTCAAATCTGTATATAAATTGAGTTTATTTTCAGTTTATCTGTATTCGCTGGACGAGGGGCGAAGGAAAATTTTCCAGGTCTCTCTCTCTCTCTCTCTCTCTCTCTCTCTCTCTCTCTCTCTCTCTCTCTCTCTCTCTCTCTCGGTCGTGAGATACACAGAGATCTTCGGGAATAACCTCCGAATGGAGGCTGGAAGAATGGCATTGTTTTGGGTGCCCAGCTCTCTCTCTCTCTCTCTCTCTCTCTCTCTCTCTCTCTCTCTCTCTCTCTCTCTCTCTCTCTCTCTCTCTCTCCAGCAAGACCAGTAAAATAACACTGTACCTTTTCTCTCTCTCTCTCTCTCTCTCTCTCTCTCTCTCTCTCTCTCTCTCTCTCTCTCTCTCTCTCTCTCAGTATCCAAAACTGCTTTGGTTTTGGGTTTTACTTTTAGGATTAATTCATTCCTAAAAATGTTACTACTAATGCTAATATTATTATTATTATTATTATTATTATTATTATTATTATTATTATTATTATTATTATTATATTATTATTCAAATCTTCTTCACAATCCCGTGAATATGTTTATAAAATACAAAATCACATTTATGTAAAGTACTGTATTTACAAATAAAATAAATTCAGGAGCTTTCGAGAGCCTGCTCAGCTCCCTTCTTCTAGCTGAAGAAGGGAGCTGAGCAGGCTCGAAAGCTCCTGGAATTTATTTTATTTGTAAATACAGTACTTTACATAAATGTGGATTTTGTATTTTATTATTATTATTATTATTATTATTACCTGGTTAATGTAATACTTCCATTACTAATACTATAATTACTACTGCTAATTCTAATACTACTATTGTTGGCTTGTCATCAGATGATTGTCAGTGTCCAGTTTTCATAAATTATTAATATTTAATCGCATTTCCTCTCTCTGTAATATATTTTAGATGTGAAATAATATTGTAATTGTATTTCTGTTCTCTGTAATATATTTTAAATGTGAAATACAGAAAAAAAATTTTCCAAGTGTTTCTAATTCTGGGTAGGCAATTCGCCTTAAGAATATGAAACACTTTAAATGGAATGGGAGAGAGAGAGAGAGAGAGAGAGAGAGAGAGAGAGAGAGAGAGAGAGAGAGAGAGAGAGTCCACTACCAGGTAGGCAACATCCTCATTATACGAAGTCAGTGAGCATAAACCCAGAACCTGGAAGCTCCCTGGCTCCTTATCCTCATCCCCTCCCCCTCCCCTTCTCCTTCCCCTCCCCCCCTCCCCTTCCCCCATCATCTCGTCCTCCTCTGCTAAGAAACATTTTCATCCACAGTCTTTGTGAGCCACGTACAACATAAAAACGTCGACATAATTACGCTATAAAAAGCATGCTTCACTCCATGAAAGATTCCATCCACACAGAGAGAGAGAGAGAGAGAGAGAGAGAGAGAGAGAGAGAGAGAGAGAGAGATCACAAACTAACCTTTCAGATCCAGTTGCACGAAGAAATGCGAGAAGTGGCCTAAGCCTCCTCTGGAGTACTGTGCAAACTATCCCGTTCCTGGAGGGCTCCTGTTGTTAGCTCACGGGTTGGTTAAGACCCCTTGCAAGGATTTCGTTTTGTGTATGGTATGCTGTATTCAGAAAAGCTGCAGAGAGAGAGAGAGAGAGAGAAGAGAGAGAGAGAGAGACTCTCCGTCTCTCTCTCTCTCTCTCTCTCTCTCTCTCTCTCTCTCTCTCTCTCTCTCTCTCTATATATATATATATATATATATATATATATATATATATATATATATATATATATGTGTGTGTGTGTGTGTGTGTGTTTTGTGTGTGGAGGGCTGAAGAATGTTGAAAACATCAGCCATAGTAACATTATTATTATTATTATTATTATTATTATTATTATTATCGAAAACAGGACTCGTACAGATTCCCGAAAGCTCTCTGTATGGCTTTATTTTTAAATCTATTTGTACAGATACATAACTGTGGATTTGTTTCTCTATTATTATTATTATTATTATTATTATTATTATTATTATTATTATTATTATTATTATTATTATTATTATTATTATTATTACAAAATGTTATCAGTCACCCAGGCTCTTCTGCCAGTGGTCCTTCGTAGTTTTTCAAAATCGATTGCAATGACCTCTAGGGTCAGAGGCGTGGGTCACAATGTTTTCCCAGAAACCAGTGCTTAGAAATTTGCATCAGCTTTTGGTTGACTGTTGTGAGGAGTATCGTGTCACCTTGAGCGTGGAGAAGTCGACATGTTTCTGTTAAATAAAGTGTTTGATGTCGACCTCTGAGATTGACAACTGAAGTAATTTGATAAAGGAGTAAATATTAATGTATTTGGATCAGAGGATGCCGAAAGAAAGGGCAAATAATTGCTTTGATGTACCAGAGACCGGAAGGAAAAAAGTAGCTGGGAAAGAATTCCATATCTTGGGGTTGGGGCAAAATAAATTTTTCCTGGAAAGAAATGTGGTATACGATTTATTTGTTTGCTTATTTCTTATTTATTTCTGTATTTATATATTTATTATTTAATTATTGATTAATTAATTTGTTTATTTATTTATTTATATGTTTTGAAGGTGTGAATGTTACAGCATTATTACTTAATTTCCAGGATTCGAATATTTTCTTATGTATTGGTAGATCATTTTAGGTTCATTTCAGTGTTTTTTTTTTATTTCAAAAACAACGATATGACTTCATGGAAAGGACTCTTCTCCTTTTACCCCGGGATCCCGCAGGATTTCGAGAGGATTCATAGGCCAAGTCGCAGTCATTTGGTAAAAGGGACCGTTCCTTTCTAGGCATCTTTTACCTGGAGCAGAGCTAAAAATAACCTTTCTTTCTCTCTTAGTTAGAAGGATTCCATTCTGCCTCCCTCCAAGAAATTTACGATTTCTGTGGATAGCCCGGCTCTCTCTCTCTCTCTCTCTCTCTCTCTCTCTCTCTCTCTCTCTCTCTCTCTCTCTCTCTCTCTCTCAAGTAGATAGAGAGTGCTTTCTCCAATCTCGAATGTGATTAACTTTCTGAGGACATTCTCTCTCTCTCTCTCTCTCTCTCTCTCTCTCTCTCTCTCTCTCTCTCTCTCTCTCTTACATATAGATGGGAGAATGCCCATTTTCATGAGTTATTTACTTTATCTTGGGATATTTCCTCTCTCTCTCTCTCTCTCTCTCTCTCTCTCTCTCTCTCTCTCTCTCTCTCTCTCTCTCTCTCTCAGATATAGATGGGAGAATGCATCCCCCATTTTCATGAGTTATTTACTTTATCTATGGATACTTCCTCTCTCTCTCTCTCTCTCTCTTTTGATCTCTCTCAGGTAGATAGAAAGCGGATCCCTCATTCCAGAAAATTACTTTCTGCGGAAACAGTCCGTCAGTTTTTCATCTCCACCTCAGGACCACAAATAGAATTCAAGAGCCTATTTGAAAAAACCCACGGTCGTCTTTTGATGGCCCTCTTAGGGAAGGAGAGAGAGAGAGAGACAGACAGACAGACAGACAGAGAATGAATTTCTCCTTGCACTGAGAGGCAGATTTCTCTATGCACTAAGAAGTTTTGCGAACATGAAAAGATACGAGAGAGAGAGAGAGAGAGAGAGAGAGAGAGAGAGAGAGAGAGAGAGAGGGAAAAAACGTCGTAAAACTCCCTTAGTTGTAATTGCTACACTGCAGTTGACTCTGATGAATAGCTTATGTTGAATAAACTCGTGAAAGTTTGAGCGAGAACCTCGTTTACATGTAGAGCAAAAGAAAAGAAAAAATAAAATAAAAAAAAAATCTCTTTAAGCAAAGTTGCGTTGCTCCCATTTCCCAGTTACTCCCACTTTCTTTACTTTCTTGTGTACTTCGGAACCCTTCATGTATCTTTAAGTACTTTTTCTTCCTTTTATTCCTGGCTCTCTCTCTCTCTCTCTCTCTCTCTCTTTCTCTCTTTCTCTTTCACCGTACCACTTTTCATGCCCCCTCCCCCTTTTTTTTTTTTTTGTCTTTTTCAGTTTTGATGGGAAGACGTTTAACGAGTATTTAGCTGGCAGCGAGTCGCTATTGTTTTTTTTTTTTTTTTTTTTTTTTTGTCAGGGAAATGAAAATTATGTTTTTTGACGACCTGGGTTTTGTGAACGTTTTACTGCTATTACTACTACTACTACTACTGCTGTTATTTCTGTTGCTGTTGCTGCTGCTGTAATAATAATAATAATAATAATAATAATAATAATAATAATAATAATAATAATAATAATAATAATAATAATAATAATAATAATAATAATAATAATAATAATAATAATAATAATATATGTGTATGTACATACA
>NC_089791.1:27373387-27375887 GCF_040412425.1 Macrobrachium rosenbergii | reverse complement strand
TATTAAAAAAGTACCCCTCAGTCCTGGGGAACTGAAAGATGGTCTGATAAGATATTTTTTTGATTGACTTGATCATTAAGCTGTCAGCGGACTGTACAGAAAACTCGATTCCGCCGAAGAAACTTCGGCGCATTTTTTTACTTGACGATTAAGTGAAATTGTTGGCTGAGTGATTAGGTTGGATGGTACATGATTGATCTTGACTGATTTCATTTTAGGATTTATATTCCCAATCGCGATCAGTTCTTGTTTTCCACCAAAACTGCTCCTAATTATTATCATTAAAGTTCTTGCTATTTAGTAATGTTCGTTTAGTCTTGGTGTCTGTCGAGTAAATGTATTTCTAGATTTTTGTAATATTTGTTCATAGACATCATATAGAAAGTAGACTTTTAAAAAGTGCTGTTGCTGTTTTCACGGAACATCTCTCCATAAGCCACATTAGTGATAATGGCTCTTCATTTACTGAATCGTAAATTTTTTTTTTTTTTTTGCATACCCCAATTACTGCATTACTGAAAATGAATGATCAAATATGTGTTATTTTGAACGAAAGGTATAATTACGTTTTCATTTAGTGTACATATTTCCATCATTATTGTAGAATTTATATTGGTTCTGATTACGCGTATTGAACAATACTTAACCATTTTTTTAATGCACGAGTCACTGTGATTGCCAAACCAACGCCCTTAAAAAAGAGGGTGGGGCCGGGTTTGACCCCGACGTAGGTCTAGAAAATGCCACCAGAATGACCTCATGCAGTACTGAAAACTTCATTCTCAAATGCTTTACTTTTACATTTAGATTTACAGTTTTTGCAGCTTATTTGCCTTTTTCTAAAGGAGGTATCAGTTGTTACCTAATAACCAAGATTAACTAGCAATTGCCTGCCTCAGGATGGAGACATTGTTATATATTAATAGACGATTTAACATCCTAATGTTGATTGACTGATAGATTGATTTCCAAAGACTTGTCGTTGCAATAACTGTGGTTGGTAACTCAGAATATATCAAGCAAGGTAACATAAGTTAAGCACGGACATGTAAACAAAAAATATGAGAAGTGACGAGATATGACAGGCCAGTTATGAAATAAAGGAGTTTAGTTATGAAATAAAGGAGTCCTCCCGTGATGCCTCTCAAATATCTTGATAAAAGAGGAGGGCTGAGCGCGACAGCACGGGCTCTTGCTCTTATAAAGCCTTTCTTGAGCAGCTGCTGGCGTGGCGACGGGATTTTGTTCATACTGTTGAAGGAAAAAGGGGTCTTAATTGTAGTCCGTCCTCTCCCCAGAAGATGCGAAGTTTTAGGAACGGTTGGGAAAGAGGGGTTAGAGTCCCCAAAGAGAGAGAGAGAGAGAGAGAGAGAGAGAGAGAGAGAGAGAGAGAGAAAGTAGTCCTTCCTCTCCCCAGAAGTAGTGAAGTTTTAGAAACGGGTTGGAAAAGACGGGTCAAACCCCCCAAAAGAGAGAGAGAGAGAAAGAGAGAGAGAGGGTAGTCCGTCCTTTCCCCAGAAGAAGCAAAGTTTTAGAAACGGGCTGGAAAAGAGGGGTCAAAGCCCCCCCCCAAAGAGAGAGAGAGAGAGAGAGAGAGAGAGAGAGAGAGAGAGAGAGAGAGAGAGTCCGTCCTCTCCCCAAAAGAAGCGAAGTTTTAGAAATGGGTTGGGAAAGAGGGGTCAAACCCCACCCCACCAAGAGAGAGAGAGAGAGAGAGAGAGAGAGAGAGAGAGAGAGAGAGAGAGGAGTCTCACTCGAGCGATCGAGGGCGAAGGAAGGTGGGATAATTGTCGAGCAAAGAATAGACAGGTCGTTCCCCAAGGAAACTGAAGTTGTTTGGTCTTGACAGACTGGTCTGTTCCCTGATTGGTGAAGGGAGCTGGCGTGACGGCGACGAGGGTCATTGACGTCGTGGTATTGACAGATGAAATGTAAGGGGGAGAGGTGCGGGGTTGGGGGCAGAAAGATGTATTGAAGAGACAGTGAAGTTGAACGATACGAAGCTTAATTGACCGTTGTTTGCCCCGTAAGTTTAATTGGTAATCTGAGTAATGAGGATATCAGTAATTATTTTAGAGTTTTTAGTTTTCTGTAAAAGAAAAGTGTTGTGCCGGCTTTGTCTTTCCGTCCGCACTTTATTCTATCCGCACTTTTTCTGTCCGCCCTCAGATCTTAAAAACTACTGAGGCTAGAGGGCTGCAAATTGGTATGTTGATCATCCACCCTCCAGTCATCAAACATACCAAATTGCAACCTTCTAGCCTCAGTAGTTTTGATTTTATTTAAGTTTAAAGTTAGCCATAATCGTGCATCTGGCAACGAGAGAGGACAGGCCACCACCGGACCTTGGTTAAAGTTTCATGGGCCGCGGCTCTTACCGCATTATACCGATACCACCGAAAGATGGATCTATTTTCGATGGCCTTGATTATACGACGTACAGAAAACTCGATTGCGCCGAAGTCTTCGGCCCAATTTTTTACTTGTTTTGTTTCGTTCT
>NC_089791.1:27340887-27368387 GCF_040412425.1 Macrobrachium rosenbergii | reverse complement strand
GCGTTGTTCACTAACACCATATCACGACCTTTTTTCCTTCGTAGGTAAGAATCCGTTTGGTGCTGTCAATTATGAGAACCAAAATTCGTTCAATCATGCGTTTTAAGCTCGGAAAAAGCGTTCAGTGTTTAGTTCATGTCGTCAGTTTCAAGAACAACCCCTCCACCCCTCCCCTGAATGCGTTCATCCGGTGTTTAAAAACGAAAAATGTATTAAGAAAAAAAGACGTTCAGCCGTCTGGTATGGTAGCGGAAAACGGCTTTCGGTCTTCGTTTTTTAAATAGAGGAAAGAGTTTGGTCGTCATTATTAAAAATAAAAACAAAAAAATCGTTCAGTCGTCTGACCTGAGAGCGAAAAACAGCTTTCAGGCGAAACTGTCCCATTCTATCATTCGCCACATCAAGTTTGAGGGAGAGAGAGCGCCCACAAATCTAAGCATTTTAGTAGAAGAGAGAGGGACGCCTTCCCTAGAAACGTCACAAAAACTTTCTATTTTTTATTTTTTTTTCAATTGTCTCTTACTCATCCTGTGTCCCCTCCATACATCTGCTTCTTTTACTTCAGTTTTAACTTTTTCTCTTTCATTTTCTCTCTGCTATTATTTTTCACCTAACACTACACCTTTTAGTTTTCTGTCCGCCCTCAGATCTTACAAACTACTGAGACTAGAGGGCTGCAAATTGGTATGTTGATCATCCACCCTCCAGTCATCAAACATACCAAATTGCAGCCCTCTAGCCTCAGTAGTTTTTATTTTATGTAAGGTTAAAGTTATCCATGATCGTACGTCTCGCAACGCTGTAGGACAGCGAACCACCGGGCCTTGGTTGAAAGTTTCATTGGCCGCATTATACGCTGTACAGAAAACTCGATTGCGACAAAGAAACTTTGGCGCATTTTTTACTTGTTTTCTTCTGTCTTTCATCGTATATTGTTTATATTTATATATTTTCTTCTTTCCGTTCCTCCAAGTCCGTCATTCTTGGTAAGAAATATGACTTACTTTTTACGTTCAAGAACATTTTATCAATGTATCACAACTTTTCTCAGTTATTTGTGCTGTTTGCTTCCTTTATTTTAAGTTTTTCTCTTTTTATTTAAGTTTTTCTCTATTTTATCTTCATCTTTAACATTAGTTTTACTCATAAGAGTTCTTGTTATGAGTTTAATCATTTGGTTTGAAGATGATTTGGATAAAGGTAGTACTCTGTTAATTGTTTCTCTTTATTTATAATCGTATTTTACTGTCTCAGCTTCCTCATGATTCCCCTTCCTCTCTCTCTCTCTCTCTCTCTCTCTCTCTCTCTCTCTCTCTCTCTCTCTCTCTCTCTCTCTCTCTCTCTCTCTTTTGGACATCAGCCCCACGCATCACCAGCTGCGTTCACCTACACCTTATTTTAAATTCACTGGAAGATGAGAAAAGTCCGGTCCATCGAACTTCAATCTTTCCGCCCAGACTTTTCTTTTCTCTCTCTCTCTCTCTCTCTCTCTCTCTCTCTCTCTCTCTCTCTCTCTCTCTCTCTCTCAGTTTGACTCCCGATTACTTTCTTCAACTTTACTCTTACAAAACCCATCCTCTCTCTCTCTCTCTCTCTCTCTCTCTCTCTCTCTCTCTCTCTCTCTCTCTCTCTCGTTCATTTTGACTCCCGATTACTTTCTTCAACTTTACTATTAGAAAACCTATTTCTTCTCTTTCTCTCTCTCCCCCCTCTCTCTCTCTCTCAGTTTGACTCCCGATTACTTTCTTCAACTTTACTCTTACAGAACCCATCTTTACTCTCTCTCTCTCTCTCTCTCTCTCTCTCTCTCTCTCTCTCTCTCTCTCTCTCTCTCTCTCTCTCTCACACACACACAGTTTGACTTCAACCGATTTCTTTCTTCAACTTTACTCTTACAAAACTCTCTCTCTCTCTCTCTCTCTCTCTCTCTCTCTCTCTCCCAACATTTATTATTGATAAAGGAGTCTGTCACCCTAAAAGATGGCTAATTGTGATCCTGATAAGTCCCCTGCATTTCGAGATTAGATGATGGTATTTTCTGGACTTGGATTAAGAGAAGCTGCAGAGATTGGTGAATGACCCTGACCGCCATCATGAAAGAGCGTCGAAAGTGAATGACCTCATAGGTCCCAGCGCCCGGCCTTGGGCCAAAATTCTATATTCCATGAAAGAACGGTGAAAGTGAATGTGAGCAAGAGTAAGGCGGTTAGGAAAATAATCTTACAGCTTCTCGAATGATAAGGGTCCCATTCGTGTACTGCCCTAAAATGGAAAACTGCAGTATCAGCAAACTTTTCGAAATTGAGATATGCCACCTATTGGGCTTATGAAACACTAATACACAAGTTACTCCAGTTTCAGAATGACTCTTCAATGCTTTCCACGCGTATTTAGGGGGTCCCATTTGCAGTACCTGCAAAATCAGTAGCAAGGCAAGGGAGTATGTACCGTTTTTCTCAGTTTTGTATTTTTGCAGATACTGCAGTCTTCCATTTCAGGGCAGTGTAGGTCAAGTAAGGTCATGAAGATTTCGTGGCGTGCTCTTACTTAGACTCTCCGGTCCCCACCCCTACCCCCTCCCCACCCCTGCTTGGAGGAAATGTATCAGTTTGATTGTTCTTTTCCGTTGTCATTTTCACCTTATAATCAAGTCTTGTGTATTCCAACCCCCTCTGGTGTTAATAACCCGAAGCTAACATAGCCCAGGTGCTTTCACGTGTATTATTCCACGTCCCATCGTTAAATCGAGAGCTTGGTTTGATTTTCATCTTGTGTGTATGTTTGTGTAAATGTTTTCATTTTGTCATTTGTTTTTCGTAATCATTTAGATTTAAAAACATGTTTAACTCTCATTTTGTGTAGAGGTATATATATATATATATATATATATATATATATATATATATATATATATATATATATATATATATATATATATATATATATATATATATATATATATATATATATATATATTTTTAGTAGAGAGATATATATATATATATATATATATATATATATATATATATATATATATATATATATATATATATATATATATATATATATATATATATATATATATATATATATATATATATACATATATATATATATATATATGGAGTTTTATGTGCGTATGTATACAGGGTTTTAATGTGTGTACGCATACATAGTTTTAATATGTGTGTGTATACATGGTTTTGATGCGTATACTAATACATGGATTTATGTGTCTGTATACACGATTTTCAAGTGTTATGTATACATGAGTATAAAGTGTGTTAGCATGCATGGTTTTAATGTGTACGTATACACGGTTTTAATGTGTTTACGTATACACGGTTTTGTTGTGTGTACGTATGAATGATTTTAATGTGTACGTATTCATGGTTTTAATGTGTGTACGTATACATAGCTTTAATATGTGTACGTATACATGGTTTTAATGTGTACGTGTACATTGGTTAAATGGTTGCATGTATACATGGTTTTAATGTGTACGCATACATTGGTTTAATGGTTGTACGTATACACGTCTTGATGTGGGTATGTATACATGGTTTTGATGCGTGTATGTATACGCATACATGATTTTAATGTTTGTACATACACATGAATGTAATGTCTGTATGCATACACGGTTTTAATATGTACGTATGTTTTAATGTGTGTACATATGCATGGTTTTAATGTATGTACGTAAACATGGTTTTAATGTGAGTACGTACACACCGTTTTAATGTATGTACGTATGCATGATTTTAATGTCTGTAGGTATACACGGTTTTAATACGCACGTATGTTTTAACGAGTGTACGTACAGCTAGATTTAATGTGTGTACGTATACTTGGTTTTAATGTGAGTACGTACACACCGTTTTAATGTGTGTACGTATAAATGTTTTTAATGTGTGTAGCACGACCATTCATCCACACCCGAAAACGAACACCGTGCCACAATTATTCCGCATAATTCCGCTTCGGACGGATCATCCATAAACAGCAATGGAGAGCTCTTTCATGCCCCATGTATTCGCGGATTTTCAAAAACAGCTTTCCAACCCCTCCCTCCCCCCCTCCGCCCGTGTCCTCCGGGGCCTGATGCCACCATTCAGTTTTGGGTATTCCAAAAGTGCAAATATTGTGTAGATCGGCGACGGTGTTGAATAAATGCTGCGTTTAGTAATATTTGTCCTTTCTTTGCCTTTCACAGGTACGGTGTTCTCCGTCGAAGGTTTGATCTGGAATCGAAGTGAGTGTTGTTTTTTTTTTATTATGAGTTTTTTTTGGGGGGGATAATTGTGGAAGGTAGTTGAGTAGATGTTTTGTAATTGTAGCGTGCTTGATAGGGCTGTTTTTAATAGTATTATTATTTGCATCAATACGAGACGAAGTAGACAAAGTGTTTTCGTATTGTGGCATACTTGGTATTATTATTATTATTATTATTATTATTATTATTATTATTATTATTATTATTATTAGTAGTAGTAGTAGTAGTAGTAGTAGTAGTAGTAGTAGTAGTAGTAGTAGTAGTAATTAACTGCTTTTGCCTTTTATTCAACTTTTTTTTTTTGTGAATAGCAGAAATTCCAAATTTTCTACCATTTTGTTCTGGACAATAAAGTAACTATTGTTACTTATTATTATTATTATTATTATTATTATTAGTAGTAGTAGTAGTAGTAGTAGTAGTAGTAGTAGTAGTAGTAGTAGTAGTAACTGCTTTTGCCATTTTTAACTTGATTTTTTTATGAATAGCAGAGGTTCCACATTTTCTTTCATTTTGTCTTGGATAATAATGATAATAGTAACATAACTATTGTTGGTATTATTAGATTGTACTTCTTGATTGTTAGTATTAATAATAATGATGACAATTATTATATTATTATTATTATTATTATTATTATTATTATTATTATTATTATTATTATTATTACCCACGCCGCTTTACCAGACTCCCTCCAAGGTCTGTCGAAAGTTTAATTGATGAAATGGAGCTTATATGATAACAGCGTCTTGTGTATATTGGTGGTCACCCATCCAAGCAGTGACCTTCAGCAATGCTAGATGAATTCACTAATAGACAGGTCAGCTATGTAGCGCAAGCGTGTGATGCTAATGAATTAATTTATCGAATGCCTTTAACTGTCACTGAAGATAATAAACTCCTAATATTGGCGGTATAATTATTGACACGTTGAGACATTGGCTTTGCTGTTAGAGCTGTTGTTTACAAGCACAGTCATCAAAATGACAATTGATGCTCCATTAATGATGCTGTGCGAATTATTTAGTTTTAGTTTTCTGTAAAGGAAGCTATTGAGATGGCTTTTTGTCAGTCCGCCCTCAGATCTTAAAAACTACTGAGGCTAGAGGGCTGCAAATTGATATGCTGATCATCCACCCTCCATTCATCGCACATACCAAATTACAGCCCTCTAGCCTCAGTAGATTTTATTTGATTTAAGGTTAAAGTTAACCATGATCGTGCGTCTGGCACTGCTATAGGTACCAACAACACAGGCCACCACCGGGCTGTGGGTGAAAGAGTCATGGGCCGCAGCTGTGAGTTTCATGGGCCGTAGCTGAGAGTTTCATACGCTGTACAGAAAACTCGTTTGCGCCAAAGAAACTTCGGAGCATTTTTAACTTGTTTATAATTGTCGACACTTGCATAACACAGGTATTATGGTAGAGACTGGGAAAATTCGGCAAGGTGTTCAGTGAAATGAATTGCGTCATACACTGGTAAGGGTTCCAGATTTTTTAGGAAGGATAATTGGTTTCTGAGATGAAAATACGAGACGAGAGAGAGAGAGAGACAGAGAATGGAAGGATATTTATAAGATGATATTCAATAATAGTAGAAGTTGTTTGGTTCTGAATACAGGACAGCAAAGAGAGAGAGAGAGAGAGAGAGAGAGAGAGAGAGAGAGAGAGAGAGAGAGAGAGAGAGAGAGAAAATATAAAGATATACGAACTGATATTCAATAACGGTAGCAATCGTTTATCCCTGAATACAGAACAGTAATCAAGGAACCCACAGACGTCATAGGGATGAAAGTGAGAGAGAGAAAGTGCACTTAAATGTGTGTATGTGTGTGTGTGAGAGAGAGAGAGAGATATGAACTGATATTTAGTATTAGTAGTAATTGATTGGTCCTGAATACAGGACAGAAATCAAGTCATCAGGACGAAAGCGCGAAAGAGAGAGTGCTTGTGAATGTGTGTGTGTGTGTGTGTGAGAGAGAGAGAGAGAGAGAGAGAGAGAGAGAGAGAGAGAGAGAGAGTAAGGATATATAAACTGATATTCAATATTAGTAGCAAAATTGTTTGGTCCTGAACACAGGACAGAAATCAAGTCACCAGGACGAAAGAGCGAAAGAGAAAGTGCTTGTGTATGAGAGAGAGAGAGAGAGAGAGAGAGAGAGTTTGTTAAAGGGAAAATGAAGAAGGAGGGGGAGAGTTAAAAGGGGTCCTTTTGAAAAGGCCCTGCATTAAAACAAAAGTGAGAAAAAGAGGGGGGGCGGTGAGGGAAAGATCAGAGCGAAAAGGAACTGGGTAGCGCGAGTACCTCAGTTCCAGACTTCTTCGATTTAGGAGGTTATTGAAGTGTGTGTGTTTCGACTGATGCTACATAAAGGCTCGGTAATGGCCGGGGGATAAAAGTTAGAAGTAGGGGAAACGGCGCTGTTTGGAAATTGAGTCTGAAGAACAGTGTGGCGGCGGTGGCGAAGAGAAGGTTCGGACACACACACACACACACATCTATTTATGTTAAGTCTTGCTCTTTCTTTCGTATAGGTAGGTCATTATAAGATTTTAGTGAGCTCCTTTTACTTGTAATGGGTTTCCCTTGGAATGAGGTGTTTTGTTTTAAATGTTTTTACTTCATAAAGTGCTGTTGCTATTCCATATCTCCATAAATTAATTTGAGTTATTAATGTTCGCAAATTATATTTGATATAGCCTTGAAAATGCGACTTGGAATTCGTCTCGAAGCGTCGGCATTGAAAATAAACTGTTAAAGGATGACGATGCCTTTCCCTGTTACTTCCCTCTTGATATATATATATATATATATATATATATATATATATATATATATATATATATATATATATATATATATATATATATATATATATATATGCACAGTATATATAAGGAAAAATAAAGTATAAACTATGGGAAAGAAAAGAACAAATTAACGGAAAATCGATGAAAGAAGAATGGCATAGAGAGTATTTGAATAAATTCTTCCAAATGAAGAAGGCTGCCTTGAGACAGCTGAACCCAGAAAGGTCAATGCCCTGAGAATCCAGAAAGGTCAATGACAGTTATTTAATTATGTGTTTATTTATTTATTTATTTAGTAAGATACCAAGCTTGAACAAATGTTTATCGTCTGATGGCAAGGAAGGAGTGTTAGCGGAATATATGGGTAGTAACAAATGTAAGTTCAGTGGGGATGTTAGCGTAATGGAGCGACTGACTGCGGATAAATAAGCAAGCGGATGTTACTGAAGAGATTAGGTGTGGAAGAAATGTCATCCTATTTATGCAAGATTAAATGATAAGAGAGACGAGAAGTGGCAGGGGTGCAGGCTTCTATTGTATGTTCAATAAAAAATGTGTACAGGTAAGTACAAAAATGTGTACAGGTAAGTAGTATCTGAAAGGTGTGATATGATTGGGAGCCAGTGGAAAAAAAAAATTTCGGATAGCGTGTAATCAGCTTGACAGAATGAGAGAGTAGGGTATTTTTTAGTAATGCATTACGAGTGCCCCGGGCAGCATTTTCCCGAGACGTAACCGAATAGCGAGACCTTTCCCTGAAAAAAGCGGGACGCCATAGCTTAAAAACCAACCATAGAATTTCTTCAAAATAATCTCATTATGGTTCCCACACCAAATTACGATTCAACGAAACCTAACCCAACATAACCTAACCCATGGGCATGGCAAAAACACCGGGATTGGTGCAATACGAACATACATCAGCAATTTGCACCCCGGGCATGTATTGATTGCGTCATGTGTTATCGAAGATTGCAGTGTAAAGAGGAGAAACGATTTTGAATACGTGGGTTCAAGTTTATGAAAAGAGTGAGGAATGAGTGGATGACAAGTGGGGTGGATGAAGTTTGCAGATGATAAATCATCCATCGCTGGTGTAGTGAGAAATGACATGGGTTGATGAAAGCTTTCGTTTTAGTGGTCGATTTTGAAATCGCCTGCGTTTTTATTGTCAAGAAACTATTAGCATGTGAAATTTCTTATGGAAGATTAGCAGAATATCTTGCTATCATATCCAATGATGACAGAACTCTTTATATTTGTTCGAGGTCGATTCGGTCGATTCCCATTCTCTGTCCGAAGACAGGCAATTATTTAAACATGTTAATGAATTAAGCAGACTTGTTTAAATGAATGAGAAACGGGAATTTTATTCTTGATTAAAATAGAATATAATCAGAATCAAATGTAACGGGAATAATGTTCTTGATTGAAAGAGGACATAATGGGAATTAAATATAACTGGAATATTATTCTTGATTGAAAGAGAATATAATGAGAATTAAATATTACGGGAATATTATTCTTGATTAAAAGAGAATGCAATGAGAAGCATCGAAGACACTTGGAAAAAAAAAGTAAAAGAGTTTTATGTTCAGAACGAAAGGGCAGGGACAAATTGCATAACACGAATACAGCAACATCAGCAGCAACAGCAACAGCAACAGCAGCCAGGAAGTTCCTTAAGGAGCCTGGAAACTTCCAAACGAAAAAGTAAACTTTTGTCTCCGAAAGTTATCAGAATTCTTCGGCGAAAGACGACTGCGAAAATAACGCTAATTAAAGCGATAACAAGGAAATGGCAATAATTATTCCGCGGAGGACGAGGAGAAGAACGGGAAGGAGCGAGCGTATGGAAAATGAATTAAAGGAAGGGTGGACGGGAATGATATGATAATTCAGGAAATGGGAAAATGGAGAAGGGAGACTGTCCATTGATTTGCGCGTTTGTATCATGTGTTATGTTTTCATTTTTTATCTCTCTCTCTCTCTCTCTCTCTCTCTCTCTCTCTCTCTCTCTCTCTCTCTCTCTCTCTCTCTCTCCTTTGTCCCAGAACATCCCTGTTCGTACGATGTTGTTGATGCCATTATGTTTAAATCTGTGCGCTTGTATTGACATGCATTTGTCTTCTGAGGAGTAGAACAAAGCCAGTCGACAGGATCAGTAAATAGGTGAGATTAGCAAATAGGAATATGAGAGAGAAAGAGAAAAATAAGGTCCTGAAGAAAGGAAATGGATGGGGCAGACCCATTTGATTTTTTCTGTATTTGAAGCCCTTTGGATTTTGTGCTTGCATTAATCATTACTCATAACACACTTCCGGAAATCGGAATTCTCTGTTTTCTTCTGTGTTTCCCAGAATCATATAAGATGGCCCTTTTTAAAAGGCGCTTGATATAATGCCCGTCTCGGTCTCATCATCATCATCATCATAAAAACTACAGAAATATTTTTTGTGAGTTTTCTTTTGCTGTTGAGTTTCTTGGAACAAACTGTGTACACAAGTCTGTTTTTTTTCATTATCAATGTTTAATCCGTCTATCATATCATCTTATATCACTTTAAATTCTTCTTTCATAACACACTTGACCCTCGATTTTGCGTCGCCATTTCCAACACAAGAATTAGTCATTGTTAGTTTTCGATCATCAGTTTATCGTATTTTCTTCCACCGCATTTATTGCTTACTTCCAAAACGCAGCTGACCCTGGATTTTGTGTCGCCATTTCCAACACACGAATAAATCAAAGAGTTTTAATCATCAGTCTATCGTATTTTCTGATACCATATTTACTGCTCCCTTTCTTACTCATCAGTCCGTCGTATTTTCTTCCACCACATCTACCGCTTCCTTGCAAAACGCAGCTGACCCTATATATTGCGTCGCCATTTCCAACGCACGAATAAATCTGGGAGTAGCGTCGCCGTTTTTGCATTCCAATATCGGTACGTGACTTGTCTTTATACCATTGTTCGCCAGTAACGTACGAGGGAGAGAACAAGATGCAAAAACAGGTCCCCGGGAGAGAGATATTAAATAATAAATACTCCGCACACAGAGAAGGGGGAAGATTATGAATTTCAATAATTCACTTGTGAAATGACCTCTCGGGGGGCAAAAAAAAAAAAAAAGGGAAATTGCTGAATGGTAGGAAATATTTTATCTCAGGGAACCACAAGACACGAGGGGATGAGAGAGAGAGAGAGAGAGAGAGAGAGAGAGAGAGAGAGAGAGATCGGCTGAAAAGAAAATGGAGATCAATAGAGATATATAATAAATTTCAGGTTAGTGGAGAGGTCAGTTTGAGAGAGAGAGAGAGAGAGAGAGAGAGAAAAGAAAGAGGGAGGGAGAGAGAAAGACATGCAATAAAGGTCTGGGAAGGGATAGGGACGATTATAGAGAGAGAGAGAGAGAGAGAGAGAGAGAGAGAGAGAGAGAGAGAGAGAGAGAGAGAGAGAGTTAAGAAAAAAAAAACAAGAACGAAACGCGAATCAACAGAGACATGCAATAAATGTCGGAAGACGGAAGAGAGGGGTCGAACAGTAATATCGAGGGGGATTTTAAACCCCTGAGAAGAAAAATAACGGCAATGATTGTGCAATAACGTAATAATGCGCCCGTGTTAATTAAAATGAAGTCGAATTATTTATTCGCTTCATTTTTTTTTTTTTCTCTCTCTCTCTCAGGGACCTCGTTCGTTGTAGTGTCGAATCACGGGGAAGGAGAATGCTTCAGTAAAAGGGGGTTCTCAGATTAAACAAAGGTGGAATCAAACACAGCGTCTTCCTTACGTGATGAACTCCAATAGGGAATGAAGTGATTAACAAAAAGAGAAATAAAGGGAGATGTAAGAATATGATTGAATGAAGATGTAAATAGACAAAACGAGATGGCTTGGCGTTAATGTCGTAAATTTCTCTTGATGTAGATCGGGTCTTTGGGCCGTTTATCAACCATACGAGTATGCCCCTTTCCACTCCTCCTCCTCCTCCTCCTCCTCCTCCTCCTTTTCCCCTTCCACCCCTACTCCTCCTCCTCCTCCTCCTCCTCCTCCCATCATCATCATCCTCCTCCTCCTCCTCCTCCTCCCCTCACCCCTACTCCTCATCATCATCATCATCATCATCCCTCCTCCTCCTCCTCCTCCTCCTCCTCCTCCTCCTCCTCCTCCTCCTTTTCTTCCCTTCCAACCCCCTCCTCCTTTTCCCTTCACCTTCCTCCTCCTCCTCCTCCTCCTCATTTTTCCTTCTCCTCTTCCTCCTCCTCCTCATTCCCCTCGTCCCTCCTCCTCCTCCTTCCCTTCTTTCCCTCCTCCACTTCCTTCGTTTCTTCCCCTTCCAACCCTCCTCCTTTTCCCCTTCCACCCCTCCTCCCCCTTTTCATTCCACCTCCTCCTCCTGCCCTTCCCATTCCCCTTCCACTTCCCCCCCAGCCACCTCCCCTACATCCTGCCCACCCCTGCCGTTTCTTTTAACGGCGCAGCAATGGAAAGATACGAGAAGATGAACAACTTACTCGCACTCTTATAACGACGTTAACGAGCAGAGCAGTGGAAAGCAAATGCCAGGAAAATATGGCAATTGCGAGAGGGGAATGAGGGGCAATGCGCAGGACGAGGGGAAATTGGAATGAGGGGAGAGGATCCAAGGGAGTTGTTCTCCTGAGACAGTAGCTCGGGTGAGTGATGAAGATGGGTTTTGTTGGAGGGGGTGCCGGGAGGTTGATAACAACAAAAACGACGAACAAAAGAGAGAGAGAGAGAGAGAGAGAGAGAGAGAGAGAGAGAGAGGAAAGGCTACTAAGTTATAGAAAGAAACAGAATTGGATAACATTCAGAATAAAAAAATTTCTCCGAGAGAGAGAGAGAGAGAGAGAGAGAGAGAGAGAGAGAGAGAGAGAGAAGAGAGAGATAGACTACTAATGTATAAAAAGAAACAGAATTGGATAACATTGGATAACAATCGAACAAAAGCGACGAGAGAGAGAGAGAGAGAGGCGGGGGAGAGAAAGGAAAGACTGCTGTTTAGAAAGAAACAGAATTGGATAACATTCAGAATATAGAAATTCCACCGAGAGAGAGAGAGAGAGAGAGAGAGAGAGAGAGAGAGAGAGAGATGGGAGGAAAGATTACTAATGCTATGGAAAGAAATACAATGTGATAACATTTAGAATATAGAGGTTACTCTGGAAGCATTTTAAATGTATTTTTCGTTGAGCAAAAACTTTGTTTATTGGTCAAAGATGGAACTAAAAAAAAAAAACATGTAAAAAATGAGCCGAAGTCTCTTCGGCGCAATCGAGTTTGCTGTACAGCTTATAATGTTGTATGAGCCGAAGTCTCTTCGGCGCAATCGAGTTTGCTGTACAGCTTATAATGTTCTATGAAACTCTCAGCCACGGCCCATGAAACTCTTAGCAGCGGCCCATGAAACTTTCAGCCACTGTTCGATGGTGGCTTTTGTTGGCTATAATGCCAGACGTACGATTATGGCTAAATTTATCCTTAGATAAAATGAAAACTAATGAAGCCACGGGGTTGCAACTTGGTATGTTTGATGATTGGAGGGTGGATGATCAACATACCAATTTGCAGCCCTATAGCCTCAGCAGTTTATAAGATCTGAGGGAGGACAGAAAAAGTGTGGACGGACAGACATCTCAATAGTCTCCTTTTACAGAAAACATATTGAGGGACAGTTCCAGTCAGCAATTGAGAACAGTCATACTAAGCAACGAATTAAAAGACTGGATTCCAAAGTTGCTGAGTTCTAAAGTTTCCAAGTGCGCTACTAACAGTAATAACTTCGAAGATGATGTAAGCACTTGACATTTTTGCAGGATGGCCTTAATGTGATGGTCATGAAAACGAGCAATTTGGTTCTCTTTTTTTTTTCTTGACTGGTTGTCTCCACGAAGGAGGTTTTTATTGCGATTGTTTGTTTTTTTTTTCCTTAATTTTCTCTCTGGCCTTGTATGGCAGGGTTGGGGCTCTCAGCTCTCAAAGTGGATGCCCGGCGTTCGACTCCCGAGTTGAACGAAGAGGAATTATTGACCTAAGTAATGAGTTAATACGTAGTTGTTAGTAGACTGCAGTGGGTCGTATTTTGAATACACGCATACACACACAAACACATACACATAAATATACATATATATATATTATATACAAATATATGTATATGTGTGTGCTTGTGTCTACCACTGCAGTCTACTAACAACTACATACACAAGTTACTGCTTCAGTCAACAGAATCATGCTCTCTCTCTCTCTCTCTCTCTCTCTCTCTCTCTCTCTCTCTCTCTCTCTCTCTCTATACACACACACATATATATATGGGGGAGAGAGAGAGAGAGAGAGAGACAGACAGACAGACAGACAGAGAGAGAGAGAGAAAAGTGAGCATTAGTTTTACATGAAAACTAAATAACCGACTTCTACGATTTATCATTTTAAGTAAACATTTGATTACTCTCACAACTGGGCGGTTGCTTTCTCAGTCCATTAGGCTAAACCAGAAAGTCTAAGTGAAGTTTTTTAAAAGAGAATAATTCTTGAATTAATGGGCAGGAATAATTCAGATGATATTCGGCGTTCCCTGAGTATATTGACTCATTCTTACTTAATGTTTACTTTTTTTTCTTTTTTAAATTTGATCTGTTTCGCTTGCACCAGAGTGCTAAAGATTGCAGCAAGTTTCATTTTTATCTTTTGTTTTGTTTCTGCAAAGCAGTGGCGATTAATCGATTGATTTAATAGATCAACCTGGCGTCGGGACGGCCAAGATCAGCGCCTAATATACATCCGTTCCTTGAAGTAATTATATATATATATATATATATATATATATATATATATATATATATATATATATATATATATGTATGTATGTATGTATGTATGTATGTATGTATATTTATATATATACATATATATGCATATATATAATATATATATATAAGATTTCTTGTATGAAACTCCTTTTAAACTTGTTTATCCATTTATCTTTTTTATTTTCCTATTTAATTTTATTTCGGCGTCAATAACCTAGATTTTGTGCCGCCAGTTTTAGCAGCCATAAATCAACCAATCGTGTAATCTTATCACACGTCGTATCATCACAGCAGAAGATTATTTCCCTGAAAGACCAACTCAAACTTTTAGTTTCACCCATTTAATTTTTTCATTTACCACGAGCTGAGGTCGGTGTCATTAATTTTATTTCGCGACGTTGATTGAAATGGCCTTTCATTATTTTATTTACCGCCGTTTTTTTTTAAGTTTTATCGAATTTTATTTCTTGCGTGATGTACCTGACCTTCACCTTACCAAATCGTTCAGGTTGCCCCAATCCCTTATTTGATGTCTACCAGAGAGTTGCTCGCATCTTCCGGTATATTTTGCAAATGGTCTGGGATGCATTATTTTGTCCCTGAAATTCTTAAACCATCTCAAACTCTTTATGTTCTCAATGAGCTGGTAGCACATTGAATCCGCTGCATTATCGATGCTGGTGCGTGGTGGATTAATGACATTTCAATTTTCCTGGTATAGTTTTTGGCTGAATCTCGGTTGCTCTTTTGATAATTTTAGTTATGATATTTTCGGCGATCTGTTTCCATGATTGATTACCATGTCTTCTCTTCTCCTTTCAAGACTATATAAATTTAAGAATTGTAGTCTTTCCCATTCAAGGTCCTTATTTTCTATTCTAGCTGTTTTTTTTAAGTTTTATCAATTTTATTTTTAGTGTGATGTACATGTTATGTTACAGTGAATGTCCGAAGTCCCTAGGGAATATGTGAAATGACCGGTTCGCTTAGGAACGTTTGACCCCCGAGGGCTAGTGCTAAACACGGCGAAACAGTGATTCATCTACACTGTTTCGCCGTGTTTAGCACTAGCCCCTGGGGGTCAAATGTGTTTCGCCGAGTTTAGTACTAGCCCCTGGGAGTCAAATGTGTTTCGCCGCGTTTAGTACTAGCCCCAGGGGGATCAAATGCACTTAGGGATATTTGACCCCCAGGGGCTAGGACTAAACACGCCGAAACAGTGATTCGTCTACTCTGTTTCGACCTGTTTAGTACTAGCTCCTGGGGGGTCAAATGTGTTTCGCCGTTTTTAATACTAGCCCCTGGGGGATTAGATGCACTTAGGGACATTTAACCTCCTCCCCCCCCACCCCCGGGCTAGTACTAAACTCGGCGAAAGCGCGTAGATGAATCACTGTTTCGCCGTGTTTAGTACTAGCCCTCGGGGATCAAATGTTCCTAAGCGAATTGGCCATTTCACATATTCTCTAGGGATTTCGTGAAATCCCTGGATTTCGCATATTTACTGTAACACACTGAGTTCCAGGTGTGGAGTTAATTATCAGTAAGCGCCGTTCGTTTTATCGGGATGTTTGACGTAGATATTAAGCAACCGGCCAGTGTTGGCCTTTCCTCTAAAGGGCTTTGGAAACTTAGAGGAAATATTTTGAATAAGGAATGGCAGTTTTCGTTCGGAGTTTTTTCTCTACGTTGGTCTTTAAGTGTTTGTATATGAGAGAGAGAGAGAGAGAGAGAGAGAGAGAGAAATTTCTGATAAGGTACAGGAGTGTATTCTGGGAAAAACAGTTGAGAGAGAGAAATTTCTAATAAGGTACACGAGTGTATGCTGGGAAAAAATAATTAAGAAAATATAAAAAAATGTATATATATATATATATATATATATATATATATATATATATATATATATATATATATATATATATATATATATATATATATATATATATATATATATATATATATATATATATAGAGAGATAGAGAGAGAGAGAGAGAGAGAGAGAGAGAGAGAGAGAGAGAGAGAGAGAGAGAGAGAGAGAGAGAGAGATTTCTGATAGGGTTCACGAGAGAATGCTGGGAAAAAATAATTGAGAAAACGGGGAAAATATAAATATATATATAATATATATATATATATATATATATATATATATATATCGTATATATATATACTGTATATAATATATACTGTATATAAAGAGAGAGAGAGAAAGTGAGCGAGAGATCACATTTCCGCCTTTACTTCCAAATCAGTGAACCTCATCATTATTAATTCCTAAAGTTAAAATCTTGAGCAAAATTCAAACACGTGAAAAGGCGGCGGTAAGAGAGAGGGAGAGAGAGAGAGACCCGGCCAGCGGAGTCTCCATCCGGTATGGAAATATAAACAGGGCCAATATCGCTGATGCAAGAGGTTATCTGACTTTTGGGATGGAGGGGTTTGGGGGGCAGGTGTCAGTGCGGGTGTGGCTATGGTTAGTCTGTCTAGAGAAATGGAAAAAGGAAGGGGAGGAGAAAAAGAAAATAAGAAAGAATGGAATGGGAGAAGGAAAGAGGAGATAGGGATTGGTGTAGGACGATGTGTGGAAGACTGGGAAAAGGTTGTAAGGGGGCCGGAGGGGGGTTAGGGAATGGGGATTGTGTATGGGGGGTGGGCCACGTGAGGTGACCCGGAGGGCAGCCTCAGGTCTTGGACGAGGTTCATTCATGATTAAATTTGCCTACCAAATTTTTCTGGCTGGACTACTCAAATGGGAGCCTACCCATGAATTTTATTTGTGGACCATGCCTTCTCCTCCTCTCTCTCTCTCTCTCTCTCTCTCTCTCTCTCTCTCTCTCTCTCTCTCTCTCTCTGTTGTATAATATATATCCCGTGCTCACAGTATCTCTCACTTATTGGCATTCTTAAGATTTTAAGTTTCTCCTCCAGATAGAATCAATCAGTTTATCACTCTCCCTCTCTCTTTTCTTCTCTCTTTCTCATT
This sequence comes from Macrobrachium rosenbergii, assembly GCF_040412425.1. Lineage (NCBI taxonomy): Eukaryota > Metazoa > Arthropoda > Malacostraca > Decapoda > Palaemonidae > Macrobrachium > Macrobrachium rosenbergii. Next base: position 27,351,478 of record NC_089791.1, on the reverse strand, counting down.
AGCTGAATTTCAGATATCTTATTTTCTAATCAACCTTCTCTCTCTCTCTCTCTCTCTCTCTCTCTCTCTCTCTCTCTCTCTCTCTCTCTCTCTCTCTCTCTCTCACTGTTTAATATCTTTTTTCATATTTAATATTTTTTTTCATATTTTTTTCTTCTCTCATCCATTTTCTCTCTCTCTCTCTCTTCTTCATCTTTTTCAGATTTTCTCTTTCTCTTTTTATCAATTCTAATTCTCTCTCTCTCTCTCTCTCTCTCTCTCTCTCTCTCTCTCTCTCTCTCGTCTGCCATATCATTTATTTCTCTCACATTTATTATCATACTCTCTCACCCCGTCTAGTTATCTATCAGTCTCTCGCTATCTGTTCATCCATTCTCTCTCTCTCTCTCTCTCTCTCTCTCTCTCTCTCTCTCTCTCTCTCTCTCTCTCTCTCTCTCTCTCTCCGTTTGCCATATTTATTTCTCTCACCTTTATTATCTCTCTCTCTCTCTCGCTCTGTTTGTATTTTTATCTAGCCCTTTTTCTCTCTCTCTCTCTCTTCTCTCTCTCTCTCTCTCTCTCTCTCTCTCTCTCTCTCTCTCTCTCTCTCTCTCTCTCTCTCTCTCTCGTTTACCATATCTTTTATTTCATGCACCTTTTTTATCATACTCTCTCGCTCTGTGTCAGGTTATCTATCCGCCTCTCTCTCTCTCTCTCTCTCTCTCTCTCTCTCTCTCTCTCTCTCTCTCTCTCTCTCTCACACACACACACACACACACACACACTAAGGTGAATCTTTGCCCACCATTCGGGCTCCAGTGTGGCCATCTCCGTCCTTATAAATCTGATTTAGGACAGATGTACATATATCCCGAAATTGAGTTTAGCTAGGGAGCGGTAAGGCCGTTTTGCCAATAGAGAGCAATTCATTGACTTTTTATTTTCTCTTCCTTGTTTCAAAATGTTTTTCTCCTCCCTCCCTCCCTCCCCCTTCTCTTCCCCCCCCCCCCTTGTCCTGTCTCGCGTTACCTTATCTTTCCGGCTGGATTTTGTTGGGCTTTACTGATAAGAGGTCGTATTGTATTTTTTTTTTCGACTGTATGTATGTTTTTTTTTGTGGGGGGAGGGGGGGGATTGATGCAGCTGGGTTTTTAGAGTTCGTAGTATTTTGATGGTATTTTTGTATGTTTGTTATGGTATGGATGAGCTGTTCTTGACAGAGAAGCACGCAGTGTTTATATATATATATATATATATATATATATATATATATATATATATATATATATATATATATATATATATATATATAAAATGTGTGTTTGTATGAATATATATGTACATGTATATATATATATATATATATATATATATATATATATATATATATATATATATATATATATATATATATATATATATATATATATATATATATATATATATATATATATAATAATGTGTATGTATAAATATATATGTATAATATATATATTATATATATATACATATATATATATATATATATATATATATATATATATATATATATATATATATATATATATACTGCATGTATGTAACTATGATTACTACACTCATAGTATACTTTTTGATGTTCGTAAACTTGTTATCATCAAAATCCATTATTTTATTTGTATTTTTTTTTTTTTTTTGTTTTTTTGCCGCTGTACTGTTTCTCTGGACATTCATCGAAAATCTCAAATTCCAGTTCTGGAAAGAAGAAGCAGGTCGTCTCTATTCAGTTCCAGAGACGGAGCCCCTTGTATGCTGGATCCATTGTTTCCCTGTGCATACAAAATGCATGCGAGATTCGTGTGTTTTCTTGAATGCAGAATTGTTCCTGCGCTTTTATTGCATGCAGAAATCACAGCCTGCTTGTTTTACATTTTTGCCTTTTATTTTTTGGTTTGTAGGTTTTTCTCTAAATTTCCATATGAAAGGTTCTTTTTTTTTTTTTATTTACGGGATGTTTCCAGTTTGTTGTATTTCAAGTAGAAGCCTCCTTTCCAGCATGTGTGGTGTTTTTATCCCTTTTCGTGTCACTCATTATGCAATACGTGGCATGCAATGTAACCGAGAGTAGAAGAATTTCTCTCTCTCTCTCTCTCTCTCTCTCTCTCTCTCTCTCTCTCTCTCTCTCTCTCTCTCTCTCTCTCTCTCTTCTTAACTTAACATGGGAAGTTGTAAAGTCTTTCTATATCTCTCTTATTTGTTGACTGTTCTCTCTCTCTCTCTCTCTCTCTCTCTCTCTCTCTCTCTCTCTCTCTCTCTCTCTCTCTCTCTCTCTCTCTCTCTATTCTTAACCATGGTAAGTTATAAAAGTCTCTCTTTATCTCTCTCTTATTTGTTGACTATTCTTGACTCCGGAAAGTTCTAACACTCTCTCTCTCTCTCTCTCTCTCTCTCTCTCTCTCTCTCTATTCTTAACCATGGGAAGTTATAGAAGTCTCTCTCTCTCATGTTTTTTTACTATTCTTAACTCCGGAAAATTCTAAAACTCTCTCTCTCTCTCTCTCTCTCTCTCTGCTGATCTACCTACCTGCCTGTTTATCTCCCGTCCCAATTTGGCTTGAGCTGAGATGAAGCATTGATTAATTTTTAATGCAATGATTAAAACAGGTCAGCTTCAAACTCGGCAGTGAGAGAGAGAGAGAGAGAGAGAGAGAGAGAGAGAGAGAGAGAGAGAACAGGGAATGTTAGTTTGATTTCCCCTATCATAAGATAACAGTAAAAGTAAGGAAGGGATGTAAATTTGATTCCAGTACCTTGGCCAGGAAATTGAGAGAGAGAGAGAGAGAGAATAAATCGAGTTCTTGCTTAACCGTGAGTATGAAATTGAGAAGAGAGAGAGAGAGAGAGAGAGAGAGAGAGAGAGAGAGAGAGAGAGAGAGAGAAGAAAGAAATTTTAGTCCTTGCTTAACCGTGCGTAGGAAATTGAAGAGAGAGAGAGAGAGAGAGAGAGAGAGAGAGAGAGAGAGAGAGAGAGAGAGAGAGAGAGAGAAGGAAGAAGAAATTTGAGTCCTTGTAACCGTGCGTAGGAAATTGAAAAGAGAGAGAGAGAGAGAGAGAGAGAGAGAGAGAGAGAAGAGAGAGAGCGTTGCGAATGTAACCCACGGTATCCTAATGATAGTTAGCAAAATGTGGAAACATTGCCTGGGCAATAGATGACGATAAGGCGATAAATGAACAGAATGAAACTCCCAGCGGAGAGCAGTCAGTAGTTCCTCGTCAGCAGTTTTGTTGCCGGAGCGTGTACCTTCGTTCCCCCGCCCTTAATCTCGTTTAACTTGCTGTGAAAAGAAGGCGGTGGTGGGCGGGGTGGCCTAATGCATTTTCGGTGTAAGTAAAGAGAAAACTTGTATTACTTGTGGAAGTCAAGACAAAGATACCGTACTCGATAGATTAATTGGAGGAGGAGGAGGAGAAGAGAGAGAGAGAGAGAGAGAGAGAGAGAGAGAGAGAGAGAGAGAGAGAGAGAGAGAGTAGTCGGTTTTAGACTTTCCTTGTTCTGTTACTTTTAAAAATGCCGTGTCTCGATTTATTATCTTGTTATCGAAAACTTTCTCTCTCTCTCTCTCTCTCTCTCTCTCTCTCTCTCTCTCTCTCTCTCTCTCTCTCTCTCTCTCTCTTGATTGCTTTCTTGCAGTCCCTCTTCACCCCGAAGGCACAGATGGTTTTAACAGTAACTCAACATTTTCTCCGTTATTTTTGCTTTCCACAACATGATAAGAAATTCTACTGAAATATGAAAAATGATTTCGTCCATTTATTTTCCCTTTTCTTGTATTTACTTTTTGTGTAATTCATTTCTCTATGCTTTACTCTTGTGCTATAAATTTCACAAAACATAATAAGAACTTTCATTAAAATATGAAAAATTTTACAAAACGTGATAAGAACTTTGATCAGAATATGAAAAATTATTTAATTTAATATTTTCGCTTTACTTCTATTAGGTTTTTGTGCAATTTATTTCTTCATGTTATCAGAAGCTCAGTTTTCTGCTTTGTTCTTGCGATAAATTTCACAAAACTTGATGAACACGTTTATTAAAATATGAAAAATTATTTCATTCAATATTTTCACTTTTTATTTTTTTTGTATTTGCATTTTGTGCAATTCATTTCTGTACGTTATCAAAAGGTCAGTTTTCTGCGTTACTCTTGCTATAAATTTTACAAAACATGATACAAACTTTTATTAAAATATGAAAAATTATTTCATTCAGTGTTTTCCTTTTTTTTTTTTTGTATTTGCATTTTGTGCAATTTATTTTCTTTTTTCAAGTTAGCAGAAGGTCAGTTTTCTGCGTTTTACTATAAATTTCTTGAACGTGGATTGTGACCACGTTATCTACCTGTTAATAAGAGTTTCAGATATCATTCAGTTAATACCTGGATGATACTGTAATGGTTGTAAGTAAGTAGTTTTGGATATCCTTTAGGAAAAGCATTATCCTTGAATGGCCGTGCAGTTTCGTTGCGTAGGAATCACTTGCTGTTTTAGGATGCCAATGGTCAGACCTTTTTAAAGGTCTACACCTTTTTAAAGGTCTATTCCTTTTTAAAGGTTTATAAATTCCTTTTTAAAGGTCTATTCCCTTTTAAAGGTCTGCTCCTTTTCAAAGATCTATTCCTTTTTACATGTCTGTTCCTTTTTAAAGTTATGTTCCTTTTCAAAGGTTAATCCTTTTTAAAGGTCTGTTCCTTTTTAAAGTTCAGTTCCTTTTTAAAGGCCTGTTCCTTTTTAAAGTTCAGTTCCTTTTTAAAGGCCTGTTCCTTTTCAGAGGTCTATCCTTTTCAAAGGTCTATTCCTTTTTAAAAGTCTATTCCTTCTTAAAAGTTTTTTTTAAAGGTCTGTTCCTTTCCAAAGGTCTGTTTCTTTTTAAAGGCCTATTCCTTTTTAAAGGTTTTTGAATAACTGAGAGCCTCAGGTTTTTCCAGTTATGGTCCTGTATTGCTGGCCAAAACAAATGCAAGGTCATTTTAACGTGACCTTATGGTCCTCTCAATCTTACGCCCCTTTTTTTGTGGAAATTGCCACTACTAATATTGCTCCTACTAATTATTTTTTTTTTGGGGGGGCTAAATAGCATTTACCATTTCTCCCTCAGCACCTTCATCTACACTACAAGTATTACTGCTGCTACTGTTAATACTGCTGTTGCAGTTGCTGCTGCTGCTGTTGTTGTTGTTGCTGCTGTTGCTGTTGTTGTTGCTGCTGTTGCTGTTGTTGCTATTGATGTTGTTGTTGCTGTTGATGTTGAGGTCGTTGTTGCTGCTGTTGCTGTTGTCGTTGCTGCTGTTGCTGTTGTTACTATTGATGTTGTTGTTGCTGTTGTTGTTCCTGCTGCTGGTGTTGTTGTTGTGCTGCTACTGCTGTTGTTGTTGTTGCTGCTGTTGTTGTTGCTGCTGCTGCTGCTGTTGATGTTGTTGTTCCTGCTGCTGCTGTTGTGCTTGTTGCTGCTGCTGTTGCTGTTATTGCTGCTGCTGCTGTTCTTGCTGCTGTTGCTATTGGTGCTGCTGCTGTGCTGTTTTGCTAGTTCCTCGCTGGGAGAGTGGGTTCCGTTCTCAGCTAGCACTCTGCTGGCCGCGAGTTCGAATCTCCGAGCGGCCAATGAAGAATAAGAGGAATTTATTTCTGGTGACAGAAATTCATTTCTCGTCATAATGTGGTTCGGATTCCACAGTAAGTTGTAGATCCCTTTGCTAGGTAACCAATTGGTTCGTAGCCACGTAAAATAAATCTAATCCTTCGGGCCAGCCCTAGGAGAGCTGTTAATCAGCTCAGTGGTCTGGTTAAACTAAGGTATACTTATTTAGCTACTTTTGCTACCTCTTCAAAAATCACGTCAACGCGTAATCAACATTCTCAAGAACCAACCTGTTCTCTCCCCCTCCCCCCCCGTCCCCCGCCATTGCATTTCCTTCTCCCCAATGCCCTTGGCACTCTCAGGGTCACACCCTCGGTGGCGGGTTCAAATGAGACCCAGGTGTAATCCGCGCCCTGACCAACACCTGGCAGGGGGGGGGGGGTCGGATTGCCAAAAGCACGCAACACATTTGCCCAGATTAATGTTACCGGTTACAATCCCATTCGCTTTGCATTTTGCATTGTTGATTTAGCCTCGTTCTGGCCTGGAACTGGCTGGAACGCTGGGAAGCTCTCTCTTCTCTCTCTCTCTCTCTCTCTCTCTTCTCTGGGAAGCAGTGTGTTTATATTTGGGTCTTGCTTCATGAAATAACACTCTCTCTCTCTCTCTCTCTCTCTCTCTCTCTCTCTCTCTCTCTCTCTCTCTCTCTCTCTCTCTCTTTTTGGAAGCAATGTGTTTATAAATGGGTCTTGCTTCATGAAATAACTCTCTCTCTCTCTCTCTCTCTCTCTCTCTCTCTCTCTCTCTCTCTCTCTGGGAAGCAATGTGTTTATATTTGGATCTTGCTTCATGAAATATCTCTCTCTCTCTCTCTCTCTCTCTCTCTCTCTCTCTCTCTCTCTCTCTCTCTCTCTCTCTCTCGGCCCTCGATGGATTTGTTTATGCTCAGGATTCCCTTGTTAGTGTCGTGGGTGATGGGGTGGGGGAGAGTAGAGAAGGGGGGGGAGAATAGGGGTTACAATTACGTCTTTTGCAAACAAACCTGCCGGATCATTACCTATTGTTGACAGGAATTCGAATCACAGCTGTATCAAAACGACGATTTATTCGGATGCTGGGAATGATTTGGTACAAACATGCGTACAGACACACATACACACACACATACACACACACACACACAAACAGATCATAAAAGTGTTGTTGCAAGAGTACACTGTAATAGCAGCTGATAGGTAGAGGAAGCATCGCAGTTTGAACGAGACTTTTTTTTAATTCTTATTTTGAGTGTCGTTTCGACTTTTTAGTCCTAAAAGGGGCGGGAATTCTGCACAAATGTATGGATATTGTATAGGACTCTTTGAATGATAATCAAGAGTCCTTACCGTTAACAGGAAGTCTTCATAAATTTATATATATATATATATATATATATATATATATATATATATATATATATATATATATATATATATATATATATATACCTATTTAGTTGTGAAGAAGTATGGTTCTGGAATTTCATCTATTTCCACATTTTCCATGGTTTATTATTCTCAGACACAATATGAATTTTAATCGTAACCAGTAATAATTGTAAATAGCATTGTACCGCTATTCTGCCAGCGGTTAATATACAAGCGAATGTTGTTTTTTTTTTTTTGCGCTGAAAAACGTATGCGCGTTGTAGCAGAATACAGCCTTTCCGTTGTTACACCCGAGCAATATTGCCGAAATGCAAAAGTGAGGTTCTACATCAGTGCAGTTTAAACTCTTTTTTTTTTCTTTCTCTCTCTCACCGTGTCCGTTTGCCCTGTGAGTTCTCACGCCAGAACTCAGGTTTCGAACAAGCTATTTTGAACGTCACTGATGTAGTTATTCGAGAGAAAAGTGTTCTCCCGTTGCCTTTTCTTTACGGATTTTCTTGTGTCGTTTTTATTTTTCTGTAAAAGAAAACTATCGTGCCAGCTTTGTCTGTCCGCCCTCAGGTCGTAAAAATTACTGAGGGTAGTGGGCTGCAAATTGGTATGTTGATCATCCACCCTCCAATCATCAAACATAACAAATTGCACCCCTCAAGCCCCAGTAGTTTTTATTTTATTTAAGGTTAAAGTTAGTCATAATCGTGCTTCTGGCAACGATATAGGATAGGCCACCACCGGACCGTGGCTAAAGTTTCATGGGTCGTGGCTCATGCAGCATTATACCGAGACCACCGAAAGATAGATCTATTTTCGGTGGTTTTGATTGTACACTGTAGCGGCTGTACAGAAAACTCGATTGCGCCGAAGAAACTTCGGCGTATTTATTACTTGTTTATTTTTTGTTACGGTTTTATATTTTGAGTGTGCACATTTTGTTAAATGCTACTAAGAACTGTAGATTATTAAAAGTATTTTTACTGTAACGCGTTATGCCCCTAAACTACAAAAACTCTGCCTCACCGGAGCATGAGTGTCATTTGACCCAAAACGAACTTCGAAAGAAAAATCGCTAATGCCCAGCGTCTTCGAAACCGATTTTGATGAATGATTAAAAAAAATTAAATAATGCTCCCTAAGTTACACTCTACCTCACCGGAGCATGAGTGTTATTTGACCAAAAACATACAACGGAAGAAAAATCGATTATACCTTGCGTCCTCAAAACTGATTTGGATGAATGATTAAAAAAAAGAAATAATGCTTCCTAAATTACATTCTACCTCATCGGAGCGGGAGCGTTATTTCACATAGAATGAGCATTGGAAGAAAAATCGATTATACCTTGTGTCCTCGAAACTGATTTGGATGAGCAATTTTAAAAAAGAAATAATGTTCCCTTAATTACAAACACTACCTCGCCGGAGCATGAGCGTTATTTGACTCAAAACGAACAACGAAAGAAAAATCGATAATGCCCAGTGTCTTCGAACTGATTTTGATGAATGATTTAAAAAAAAAAGAAATAATGCTCCTTAAATTACACTCTCCCTCACCGGAGCATGAGCGTTATTTAACTTAACAATGAGCAATGAAAGAAAAATCGATTATACCTTGTGTCCTCGAAACTGATTTGGATGAGCAATTTTAAAAAAAGAAACAATGCGCCCAAATTGCAGACGCTCTACCTTACCGGAGCATGAGCGTTATTTGACCCAAAACGAACAACGAAAGAAAAATCGATAATGCCTAGTGTCTTCGAAACTGATTTTGATGAATGTTTAACAACAAAAAAAAAGAAATAATGCTCCCTGAATTACTGTACACTCTACCTCACCGGAGCATGAGCGTTATTTGATCCAAAACGAACAATGAAAGAAAAATCGATTATGCCCCGGCGTCCTCGAAACGATTTTGATCAATGATTAAAAAAATAGAAATAATGCTCCGTAAATTGTACTTTACCTCACCGGAGCATGAGCATTATTTAGCTTAGACTAAGCACTGAAAATAAAGCCGATTATACCTTGTGTCTTCGAAATTGATTTTGAAGAGCAATTTTTAAAAAAAGCAGTTATGCTCCGTGAATTACAAACACACTACCTCACCGGGGCATGGACGTTATTTGACCCAAAACGAGCATTATTTAAAGCAGAACTCTCGTGAAGAACCCTTGACGAAATGAAGACTATAGCTTTATGACAATATGATCCCCAGCAATAATCTCTCCGTCTAAAAAGTTTCTTGGCACGGGGGATTTCGGAACGGCGAGTGAAATGGGGAATGGAAGATCTCTCTTTTTTATTCTTTAATTTTTCCTCTTTTTTTCTTTTTCTGGAAGATATTATTACTTTTCTTTCCCATTTCCAGAAAGTCAAATCCTCCCATTTTCTTTTTGTTTTTCCAGAAGGTTCTTCGATCATTTTCTTTTTCTTTTTAATTCCCGTGATTTTAAGAAAACTCTTTATTAGCTATGATTTCTTTTCCTTTTACTGTGCTCGTATCTTGCTTTAGGAATTCTCTCTCTCTCTCTCTCTCTCTCTCTCTCTCTCTCTCTTTTTTCTTAGTTTTCTCAGCCATTTCTTCCTAAAATGCACTCTTAGTTTTCCTATTAGAATCTCTCTCTCTCTCTCTCTCTCTCTCTCTCTCTCTCTCTCTCTCTCTCTCTCTCTCTCTCTCTCTCTCTCTCTCTCTCTAAATTTTTCTCAGCCATTTTTTCCCTGAATGCACTCGTGTACCCTATTAGAAATCTCTCTCTCTCTCTCTCTCTCTCTCTCTCTCTCTCTCTCTCTCTCTCTCAGTGTGAATTCTCATTTCCTTCGTATTTCTGAAGAGCCGTTACCGAGAGTCTTAAGACGATGACCGATGAGGCTTAATATTGTGATTTTTTTTATTTTTCACCTTTTTTTTATTATTCTTTTCGAAATAAATTTTCTTGAACTCGACGTTTTGATATTACTGAGATTTCGAATTTCAGCTCGAAAGGAATCAGAAAAGATTTAATTAAAACACACACACACAATATACAGTATTTATGTACACATATTATAAATGTATGTATATGTTGTTTATATAATATATAAACATATATATTATATATAAATATATATACATATATATATATATATATATATATATATATATATATATATATATATATATATATATATATATATATATATATATATATATATATTATGTAGAATCTACTGGTCACTTTTACCAGACACATATGTAATTCTAATAGAAGTTAAGAGGGCATTGTGGTTATTAGAATTATATATATATATATATATATATATATATATATATATATATATATATATATATATATATATATATATATATATATATATATATATATATATATATATATATATATATATATATATATATATATATATATACAGTATATATATATACATAAATCTGTGTGATTCTTTGTCTCTTTAATTGATTGTTTTTGTTTTTATTTGACATATATATATATATACAGTATATATATATACATAAATCTGTGTGATTCTTTGTCTGTTTAATTGATTGTTTTTTGTTTATTTTATGTTTACAAAAC
>NC_089791.1:27325887-27338387 GCF_040412425.1 Macrobrachium rosenbergii | reverse complement strand
AGAGAGAGAGAGAGAGAGAGAGAGAGCCAGCCAGCCAGCTTATTGAGAGACACGGTTCCTAATATTTCAAATAATTCAAGGTTTTAAAATTCGTATTTTCATGATAACGTATTTCATTGTAAATTCTTGCCTATCGATATTAAAAATAGAGAGAGAGAGAGAGAGAGAGAGAGAGAGAGAGAGAGAGAGAGAGAGAGAGAGAGAGAGAGTTCCTACTGAAAAATGTGGTTCTTAATATTTCAAGTAATTTAAAATTCTTATTTTTGTGGTAGCGTTATTGTTCGTATATAGTTGACTAAAGACATCCCAAATAGAGAGAGAGAGAGAGAGAGAGAGAGAGAGAAGAGAGAAAATTCACATTGAGTTCCATGACCTTTAATAATTCCGTCAGTGCACCTCATGCGGTGCACTGTAAGCATTACTTAAGTTTCTTTACAGCGTGCCTTCGGCCCCTATCTTGCAACCCCTTTCGTTCCTTTTACTGTACCTCCTTTCATATTCGCTTTCTTCTATCTTACTTTCCATCCTCTTCTAACAATTGATTCATAGTGCAACTGAGAGGTCTTCCTCCTGTTACACCTTTCAAACCTTTCTACTGTCAATTTCCGTTTCAGCGCTGAATGACCTCATAGGTCCCAGTGCTTGGCCTTTGGCCTAAATTCTGTATTCAGTTCAATTCAATAATTCAAGACGCACGAAGAGGTACTCGTTGTTGCCCACGGTGCCAAATAAAAACAAAAACCATGACCCCATTTTGCCAGCTTTTAATATTTTTCTCACCGAGCTACCTGAATATTTCAGAGCGAACAGGGTTCGGTAGCTTTCTACTCTTGTTGTCCGAAGTTTATCCTTTTTTAGTGTTTCTCTGAGGTTAACTACATAACTGCTGTTTCCTTTTTGTTTTTGTACATCTGTTTGTTTTTGTACATCTGTTTGATTTTGTACATCTGTTGTTTTTGTACATTGTTTAAATAGTTCATAATCTTTCGGAGGCTAAGTATCATGTTTGTTTTTGTAGGATCTGTTTAATCTCTCTCTCTCTCTCTCTCTCTCTCTCTCTCTCTCTCTCTCTCTCTCTCTCTCTCTCTCTCTCTCTCTGAAACCTCTGATTAAATACTCTCTCTCTCTCTCTCTCTCTCTCTCTCTCTCTCTCTCTCTCTCTCTCTCTCTCTCTCTCTCTCTGTTAAATAATCCTAGCTTCGCCTCATTAGTAAATCCTGCTTTCAATCCCGACTATTAACAAGAATTATATATCTCTGTTGACTTATGGAATGAATAATGTATATGGTTGTTAGTCGAATACTGTGGGGTCGTTGCTGGCTAAGTAGAGAGAGGATAGTAAGAGGCACAAGTGACGGGTGTTACTTGAAAATGGCGTCATATACTTAGCTCTCTCTCTCTCTCTCTCTCTCTCTCTCTCTCTCTCTCTCTCTCTCTCTCTCTCTGAGACAAGATCAAGATTTTTAATGAAGGGAGAAATGTTGTTCCTGAAAGATGCAGTGGCCAAGACAGAGGATTCTCTCTCTCTCTCTCTCTCTCTCTCTCTCTCTCTCTCTCTCTCTCTCTCTCTCTCTCTCTCACTTTTTTCAGTAAACAAAGAGGGGATCTCAATCTCTTGGCGATAAGAACCCAGAGATAATGGATGACCGATAGGGACAAAGAAGGATTATCTTGGAGGGATGCGGGGATGGGGTCGGGGGGCGGGTCATAGCGTCCTACGACCCCTGCCCTCCACTCTTACCCCCCACCCTCTACCCCATCCCCCCCACTCATACCCCACGGCCCTGTACATCAATAATAACAAAGACAGTTAATATATTTTGTTGTTTGAGGGTTTTCGGTTGGTCCCCTTGATGGGAGAGTGTTGGAGGATTTTAGGAGATGGAGGGTGCATATTAGAGAGAGAGAGAGAGAGAGAGAGAGAGAGAGAAGTGAATAACTTATGAACAACGTTAATGAGATGTATGCTGTTGTCAATATGTATAGAAATTTGTTTCTTTTTCCTTTCAATTTTTACGTTTTCACGAGAATTAACTTTTTACACAGATACCTGTTTTTATTGTCTCGTTATATTGTACTTCTCCCCAAATTTATGAAGTGTTTTTTATTTGGTAATGTCTTCTAATAACACTAAACGGTCCTTTTTATACATTCACAAACTTGTTACATCCGGTTTCTATAAATCTGTGTATGTCGTTACTTTTGAGTATCGGCCTTGTCCCAAGATATTTCTTAACTCATAAATTTAATATTAATTTTGGTTGTATTAAACCCATTATTTTTCATTATTGTGAGTTTGAGTGTTTTAAAAATGCATGAGTTTGGTGCTTCCGGTCGCATAAATCCATCATCCTCGTGATTTCGATCAGTTCAATTCCCCTCGATCAGTTACTTTCCAGCATTACCTTCGATCATTACCCTCGATCAGTTGCCTTCGATCATTACCTTTGGTCAGTTACCTTTTGTCATTACCTTCCATCAGTTACCTCCGATCAGTTACCTTCGATCCTTCGATCATTTACCTTCGATCAGTTACCTTCGATCATTACCTCCGATCACTTACCTTTCGATCCTTCGATCATTACCTCCGATCAATTACCCTCGATCAATTACCTTTTGTCAGTGATGTTTTGCGATCGACCCAGAGACGCCAATCAAGTCGGACGGAGAGAAGAAATTCTAGGAAACGAGCGGAGGAGTAAAAACCTCTCTCTCTCTCTCTCTCTCTCTCTCTCTCTCTCTCTCTCTCTCTCTCTCTCTCTCTCTCTGGGTGTCTGAGTTGATTTCATTTCCTCGAAAAGCGCCAATTTGCATAATCAGCATTAATGCGAATTAGTATTTTCCTCGGCAGAATTTATTAGTGATGATTTATTCCGAATGATGGGAGTGTGTGTTTTGCGAATGCTAAAAGGTCAGATTATGTGGGAAGGAATGCTGGATGTCGTAGACGGGAAGGAAGGAAGGGAGGGAGGAAGGAAGGTAGGAAAGTGGGAAGGAAGGAAGAAAGGAAGGAAGGGAGGGAAGAAGAAATGACGGTAGGAAGGCAGGAAAGAAGGAAGGGAGGGAAGAAGAAAAGACGGTAGGAAGGCAGGAAAGAAGGAAGGGAGGAACGAAGGAAGGGAGGGAGGAAGGAAGGACGGAAGGAAGGTGGGAAGGAAGGAATGAAGGATGGAGGGAGGGAGAAAGGAAGTACAGAAGGAAGGACGGAAGGAAGGTGGGAAGGAAGGAAGGAAGGAAGGAAGGGAGGGAGGAAGGAAGGTGGAATGGAAGGGAGGAAGGGAGGGATGGAGGGAGGAAGGAAGGAAGGGAAGGTAAGAAAGAAGGAAGGAAGGGAGGGAGGGAGGGATGGAGGGAGGAAGAAAGAATGGAAGGAAGGTAGGAAGGAAGGAACGAAGGGAGAAAGGAAGGAAGGAAGGAATGAAGGGAGGGAAGGAGGGAGGAAGGAAGGAAGGAAGGAAGGAAGGGAGAAGGAAGGAAGGAAGGAAGGAAGGAAGGGAGAAAGGAAGGAAGGAAAGATAAAGAGTAGTGCTAAGTGAACGGAGAGAAGAGGAGCCGGGAAGATGGACTTAAGAGGATTAAACAGGGCGGGCGATTCCACATTGCTTCGAAAAGAAGATTGTATTTACTTTGATTTAATTTGTGCGCTCTTTTTAAGTTGTTTATTACGATTTAGGGTTCAATTTATTGTTTCGAAATTATCGCCCTAATTGTCATAACGAGCTGTCAAAGAGATAGTTGTTTCTGGAAATAGGCATCGAAGCGTCATTTCTGCTTGAGTGAAGATTGCAGTGATTAGATTAATAAATCAGTGTTTCACGGTATACTTCAAAAATGAGATCACAGGTTTAAATGAAATAGCTCATTAGATTAGTAAATCCAAGGCCAGGAGAAAGAGAAGGTCTGCTCACTTCCCCCCAAATCCCCCATGTAGGCGGAGCTTTGTCTACCTCCTTATTGCGTCAGCAGGTGAATTGCCGCAATGAGCAGGTACCTCTAAGATACGTCATCGCCTACGTAGTTACCCCAGGTGGGCGGCGACTCCGCCCAATTGGTAGGCCTTGTCTCTCTTGGCGTTTAGTGAATCTGTGTTTCCCCAATGCTTTAAAACTGACAGTTCAAGTTTTAGCTTTACATATGCTTGGAAAAAGCGATTGCAGTTTATAGGTAGAAATATTGAAAGTGAAACCATTTGTGTAAATAGCACATTCCCATAATATATACCAGGAAAGTACAAAAATAAGCACAGACACAACAAATTGATATGAAACTTTTCACAGCGGATTCAAGACAGTAACAGCAGATAAACAGGGAGAAGCGAAAAGACCTGACCGGTCGATGTCTCCCTTTTCTAACCTTGTTTAAAAGTTAGTCGTAAATCTGTATTTTTCACTCGAGCGTATGTTTTTGTTGTTGTTATAGATGTTGTTCGCGCTTTCGTTGTTGTGGCTGATAATGGTGATGATGTTTGTTTCTGTGTTTTTTTTATGATTATTAGCTGATGATCTTGTCTTTAATGCATTATGTGTGTTCTTGTGAATATCCGCCACTGTTGCTTTTATTATTTTTGATGATTATTTTACATCAACTATTACCTCGTTATGATACTTTTTATTTACATATTTTCTTAAACTTAGTTTCTTTAAGGGAATGACTTCCCAAGACCGGGAGAATTGCCAACGATATTCATCAAATTTTTATGATAAATTTTATATTGATATCTGAAGAGAAACATTACGAGTATTCCTTAAATATCTGAATGACCTTCCACTTCAAATTATTGACCTAATTCCTACGGCCTCCTTTCAAAAACCAACTATTGATGTCACTCGCCCCATATCAATGAAACAGGTAAACCGCACCATTGACGAAATTGATGGTCCAGCCCTCAAAAAGGAAGAGAGAGAGAGAGAGAGAGAGAGAGAGAGAGAGAGAGAGTCAATTAAAGGATCATTTGCCGACTTCTTTCAAGTGGCTCTTCCTGGAAGAACTAGGGAGATAAATTGAATGTGGTGGAGTCCTCTTCCCTATTTATGCGTTCGCTTTCGTAGAACCCGCAAGAGGTGATGCGTGGTGGGCAAAAGGAACCGCCGTCGAATTTGGGCTAATTCGTGCGTCCTCTCTGTCAATACCAAGGTCCAAAGAATACCCTTGGTCAATACTGTGTTGTTTTTCTTCGTGTACAAAAAAACTGAGGAGTGGATGTTTGGTTACACTGTACATAAATGTATGTGAATATATGTCCTTCTTAGTTTAAAATACATTCTCTCTCTCTCTCTCTCTCTCTCTCTCTCTCTCTCTCTCTCTCTCTCTCAGTAAACAGATCCTGTTTGGGGGAGACATTTCAAAAGCATCGTTCTGTTTTTGTAATCATTTTAAAAGCTGTGTTCTTCTTTCGCTGTCATTCCTGAAGCATCTATGTTTTTATTTCTTTTTTTTTATCTTTTTGCCTTGGGATTCACTTTAAAAACATCATTAATTCTTAATTCTAAGAGGAATGAACTTCCATGGCTGACTGCCACTTAAATAATAAAAAAAAAAGATACAAGGCAGTCTCTCTTTAAAAATGTTTGTTGTTAGAAATTTCATGTTTATCACATCAAGATTTGAATTTAGCTTTGGCTGTTTGATGTTATATTAGACTCAAATGGTTGTGAATACTATTACAGAGTCAGGCTTAAGGACATTACGCTCTCACGTACCTACGCATTGACATAAAAAAATAAGAAAAAAATTTCTGTACTGCATGATGCTTCGTACAGTCTCTCTCTCTCTCTCTCTCTCTCTCTCTCTCTCTCTCTCTCTCTCTCTCTCTCTCTCTCTCTCCGCATTAACATAAAAATAAGTCTCTCTCTCTCTCTCTCTCTCTCTCTCTCTCTCTCTCTCTCTCTCTCTCTCTCTCTCTCTCTCCGCATTAACATAAAAATAAGTCTCTCTCTCTCTCTCTCTCTCTCTCTCTCTCTCTCTCTCTCTCTCTCTCTCTCTCTCTCTCTCTCTCCATAAAAATAACTCTCTCTCTCTCTCTCTCTCTCTCTCTCTCTCTCTCTCTCTCTCTCTCATTGCTAACATAAAAATAAGTCTCTCTCTCTCTCTCTCTCTCTCTCTCTCTCTCTCTCTCTCTCTCTCTCTCTCTCTCTCTCCCCGCACTAACAACAACAAAAAATAAGAAAAAATTATTTCTGTACATCAAGCTGCTTCGTACAATCACAGTCAGATCAGAACCCAGCAGGTTTACGGCACACCTACTCACCTCTCTCTCTCTCTCTCTCTCTCTCTCTCTCTCTCTCTCTCTCTCTCTCTCTCTCTCTCTCTCTTCCCATAGCAACGCCTATATCAGAGAGTATTGACTTCTCCGTAGTACTAACTACATCATCGCTCATTCCCTTTGTGGGAGATGCGAAGGGCCGGAGTAGTGTTAAGGCAAGCGGCTTTCCTCGCGTTATTCGGAAGGATTTCAGGGAACCCTTTGGATGATAGTACTCCGGAGGTGAAGGATGTTGGACCGAGAGAGAGAGAGAGAGAGAAGAAGAGAGAGAGGAAGGAGGAAGGGGGGGGGGGCGATGGCCTCTTCCTCGTATGCGGGAGCGTGCATCCAATTCTAGTATGTTATCGTGCAGAATATACCAAGGAGGTTGAAGTATATCTTAGTTTAACCAGACCACTGAGCTGATTAACAGCTCTCCTAGGGCTGGCCCGAAGGATTAGATTTATTTTTACGTGGCTAAGAACCAATTGGTTACCTAGCAACGGGACCTACACCTTATTGTGGAATCCGAACCACATTATAGCGAGAAATGAATTTCTATCACCAGAAACAAATTCTTCTTGTTATTCACTGGCCGCTCGTTGAATCGGGCAGTATTTAGTATGTGGAAAAGTAGTACATACACACACACACACACACACACACACACACACACACACACACACATATATATATATATATATATATATATATATATATATATATATATATATATATATATATATATATATATATATATATATATATATATATATATAAATATATATATATAAATAAATAAATATATGTATTATTTATATATATATGTGTGTGTGTGTGTGTGTGTATGTGTGTATGTCTGTTTTTGCGTCATAAATACTAAAGCCAGCAGGATAATACAAGACAATTGAGTAGGAAAGCCGGAAGGTGGGGATTAACCATGAAGAAATTAATGCTAATTAGCAGATTATATTCATTTGTGTACACACACGTGAGATATTAAAGGGTTTTCCTGTTCGCATTTCATCTTGATAGTTAATATGCTGGCTACAATTTATTAATTAGTCTTTATCCAGACAATTGCTTTTGGCAGTTATCGTAAATTCATATTTGAGAGAGAGAGAGAGAGAGAGAGAGAGAGAGAGAGAGAGAGAGAGAGAGAGAGAGAGAGAAGAGCTTACCTTTTCTGTGAAAAGCTATTATTATACAGTATATATATATACATATATATATATATATATATATATATATATATATATATATATATTCATATAATATATGTACATATATATATATATATGTATATATATACATATATATATATATATATATATATATATATATATATATATATATATATATATATATATATATATATATATATATATATATATATATATATATTGCTGAACAGCATGCTTTCCAGAATTAGAAAAATAAGGAATGATGTCTGTTGAGAATAAAGAAATAAATAACTAAACCCATATTTAAGATAACAAATTAATACCAGCCGTAAAAGTAGAAAAACAGTAAAAAATATCAAAACTGCTTGATTTTTCGTTTTACTTATTCCTCACGAAGTGATCCTGTACCTGCGTTCCCTTCCGAGACGAGGACAGCAGACTTAGGAACAAGAAATGCACGAACAGACACCACAGTAATCTCCCGTATGTCCTTATGAGGACTTATATTGTCTTTTATCGTTAGTATTACCCATTCGTCAACCCCCTCTAATCCCCATATTCCGCCCTCCCCTCTCTGTTGCGATCTAGAGGGTTACAGGGATTACGATCACGCGGACGTTGGGTTAAGGATGAAAGAAGAAGAAGAAGAAGAAGAAGAAGAAGAAGAAGAAATTCGGAGGGGGAAAAGGTGAGAGAAAGAAAATATGTATTAACGTTAATTCCTGAGGAGACGACGCCGTCACGAGCACTGTGGAAAGAATATGTTGGAATACATTAATTGTCGGGTATGATTATTATTGAAATACACCGGCGATATGGCGAAACGCGTTCGAGTTTGCGAGGGAGATTAGTAGGGAGGGGTATTAATAGGAAGGGGGGTTAGTAGGGAAGGGGGTTTAGTAGGGAGGGGTTAGTAAGGAAGGTTATTAGTAGGGAGGTATTAGTAGGGAGTGGTATTGGTATGGAAGGGTATTAATAGGGAGAGGAGTTAGTAGGGAAGGGTATTCATAAGAGAGGGAATAGTAGGGAGGGGAATTAGTAGGGAGAGGTGTTAGTAAGGAGGGGTATCAACAGGGAGGGCTGTTAGTAGGGAGGGGGATTAGAAAGGAGAGGTATTAGTAGGGAAGGGTTAGTAGGGAGGGGTATTAACAGGAGAGTGATTAGTAAGGAGGGTATTAATAGGGAGAGGGATTAGTAGGGAGGGATATTAGTAGGGAGGGGTATTAGTAAGGATGGTATTGCTAGGGAGAGGGATTAGTAGGGAGGGGATTAGTAACGAGGGATATTAGTAGGGAGGGGTATTAGTAAGGAGGGTATTAATAAGGAGAGGGATTAGTAGGGAGGGGAATTTGTAGGTAGGGGTATTAGTAGGGAGGGACACTAGTAGGGAGGGGTATTAGTAGGGAGAAAAATTAGGGGAGAGGTGTTAATATCGGAATGTTGGACTAACACAAAAACTAGATAATTAATTACTAGTAATGAATTGGCCGCCAGTGTTTCATCTTTGTACATACCGTGTCAACAAAGCTTCTAAGTCATGTAGCAGCGACTGAGTTTATTCCAGTAAACTAATATAATTAATACAGTCTCCCTTATTACACAATAGAGACTAGATATATTATTCTAATAAAACCATCGTTATCTTTACTCCATTGTAGGGCTGAATTTATAATGATAAACACGTTCACTGAATAGTAAGGACTGAATTTATTCTGATAAATACCTTCTTATTTACCTTAGTTTAGGGACTAAATTTATTGTAATAAAAAGTTTTTTTGTTTACTACACAGCAGGGATTTAATATAATCTAATACAC
This sequence comes from Macrobrachium rosenbergii, assembly GCF_040412425.1. NCBI lineage: Eukaryota > Metazoa > Arthropoda > Malacostraca > Decapoda > Palaemonidae > Macrobrachium > Macrobrachium rosenbergii. The sequence continues at coordinate 27,329,146 of NC_089791.1, read as the reverse complement.
ACAGTGATATTTTCTTTAATTCGTGATTAGATTCCCATAAACATACATGAACTAAGTATATAAAGAAATAAATACCTTCATTATGACCCAGTAAGGATAAATTTAATTCTTTAAAACGAAAATGAACTTCCTTCTCACCGCGGATTAGTAACTGAATTTATTCTAAAAAAATACGTAAAACGACCTTCATTCGCATAAAGCAAGGACCGAGTGTATTCTGATAAACACATAACGTTGAGTTTCAAAGTCTCTCCCGAGGGACTTAATGACTTCTAATTAACATAAATAATCTTCATTAGCTCGCAGTAGATTCTGAATTAATTAGGATGCATATCAGGAATTCAATTTATTCGCATAACGTATACGTCTATATTGCCGTCCATTTGGGGCTAGATTTAGTGTAATAAACATTAAAGATCATCACTGCAACTCAGATATCTTCACTGCAACTTGCAACTCAGAGATTTTCACTGCAACTCAAAGATTCTCACTGCAACTCAGAGATTTTCATTGCAACTTAGAGATTCTCCTGCAACTCAGGGGCCTTCATTGCAACTCAGAGATATTCATTACAACTCAGAGATCTTCACTGCAACTCGGAGGTCTTCATTGCAACTCAGAGATATTCATTGCAACTCAGAGATTTTCACTACAACCCAAAGATCTTCACGGTAGCTAAAAGATCTTTATTGCCACGACGAGATTCTCACTGCAACTCAGAGGTCTTCACTGCAACTCAAAGATTTTCACTGCAACTCAAAGATCTTTTATGCAGCTCAGAAACTCTCATTGCAACTCAAAGATCTTCACTGCAACTCAGAGATCTTCACTGCAACTCAGAGATCTCACTGCAACTCAGAGATCTTCACTGCAACTCAGAGATTCTCACTGCAACTCAGAGGTCTTCACTGCAACTCAGAGCTTCTCATTGCAACTCAGAGGTCTTCACTACAACTCAAAGATTTTCACGGCAACTAAAAGATCTTCACTGCAACTCAGAGGTCTTCAGTGCAACTCAAAAACCACTGCAACTCAAAGATCTTCACTGCAACGCAGAGATTCTCACTGCAACTCAGAGATCTGCACTGCAATTCAACAAGGATGAGATTATTCCAACAACAGTACACAGATTGTTGCCGGAACTAGGAAGTAATGTACTCCAATCGAAATACATGAGCTGTATTCTCATGCAATTGGAAAAGATAATTTCTCATAAGTCAGGAGAGTACTACAAAAAAAAGTGGAATTCTGTAGACACCTAAAATACTCGAAGAGGTCATCTATAATAACTCAGGAGAATAATAAAAAAAACTATGATGTGTGTAGACACCTAAAATAGTGGTAAATATAATTTTTAATAAGTGCAAATAATACTACAGAAAAGAAGAATTCTGTAGGCACCTAAAATACGTGAGCAGATCATTTCTGTTAAGTCAGGAAAGTTCTGCAAAAATTGGAATTCTGTAGACACCCAAAATACTGGAAAAGATCATTTCTAATAAGTCAGGAGAGTACTAAAAAAATGGAATTCTGTAGACACCTAATATACCGGAAAAGATAATTTCAAGTATGTCAGAGGAATACTAAAAAAAATGGAATTCTGTAGACACCTAAAATACTGGAAAAGATAATCTCTTATAAATAAAAGAGAATACTACAAAAGAAGGGGAGCTCTGTAGACATCTAAATTACAGGAAAATATCAGCTGTAAGTGGGAGGAATACTACAAAAAAATGGAATTCTGTAGACACCTAAGATACTGGAAAAGATAATTCCTTTTAAATAAAGAGAAAACTACAAAAGAAAGTGAGTTCTGTAGACACCTAAAATACGGGAAAAGATCAGTTCTAAGTGGGAGGAATACTACAAAAAAAAAAAAAAGGAATTCTGTAGACACCTAAATACTGGAGAAGACCATCTGTAATAAGTCGAGGGATACTACAAAAATAGAGGAATTCTGTAGACACCTAAAATGCAATTACTGACGAGCAACGTTCTGCTGATCCTTCCATGAAGGAGGGGAAGAATTATGCCCTGGGAAAAACCGCTGATGGAAGGAAGCTGTTAAGAGAGAGAGAGAGAGAGAGAGAGAGAGAGAGAGAGAGAGAGAGAGAGAGAGAGAAACGAGCTTGGGTAATAAGTTATGATTATGGGCTATTTTTCCCCCTCCTTCTCTCCTCTCTCCTTTTTTCATATTTTTCTTCTTCTTCTTCTTCTTCTTCTTCTTCTTCTTCTTCTTCTTCTTCTTCTTCTTCTTCTTCTTCTTCTTCCTCCCGAGGGGGATCCTCACACACTGGGAGATTTGTGCTAATGGCCGGCCAGATCTCCTAATTATCCATCTATTCCCAGCCGTTTTCTCCTGATCTCCAGGACCTGAATTCCTCATTTTTGGAGATTAATTGAATTTTGAGGGGAGAGAGAGAGAGAGAGAGAGAGAGAGAGAGAGAGAGAGAGAGAGAGAGAGATCCCTTCTTTACCCCCAGTTTTTCCTCTTTTCTTCTTTTTACACCTCTGGGGTTTTATCTTTTTCCTTCGCAGAATCGCAGGAGATGGAAGGGGATTGACTTGTTGAGTCCTAGTAACGTTCATATATATATATATATATATATATATATATATATATATATATATATATATATATATATATATATATATATATATATATATATATATATATATATATATATATATGTATATATATATATATATATATATATATATATATATATGTATATATGTATATATATATATGTATATATATATATATATATATATATATATATATATATATATATATATATATATATATATATATATATATATATATATATATATATATATATATATATATATATATATATAAACTATAAACTTTGTCCACTTTCACACATTTTTGAGGGATGAGTTTATATTCTTTCATTTTATCTAGTGCAACATTAATTTTTTTATCTGTTCTTTTTTCTGTCTCCATTCTTTCTCAGATCTTTTAAAAATCTTGGGTCAAATGAAGGGCACACGTTGCCCCCTCCCTTTGGCCTCCGCTTGAAAATCATTAATTATTAATCAAATTCCTTCGTGCTTATTCGTTCGCACGCTTATCAGCTCTTTCACTCTGCTCAGAACACGGCATCTTTGTGCCAACGGTGTCTGGCATCCCTTTGTGGTCACCATTCCACGTACCGACCTGACACAATGTTTTTTTTTATTTCTTTGATGGAGATACCAGCGGTGTAACGAACGTATTATTGCATTTGGTAAA
>NC_089791.1:27303387-27313387 GCF_040412425.1 Macrobrachium rosenbergii | reverse complement strand
TTGTTCCCCCGAGATTTTATTTCATTGCGGTCTTTCAAAACGCTTGGGCTTCATAAAACATGTGGTGTATTCAGGAGTTTTTTTTTTTTACTTTTTTTTTTTTTTTGTCTATTTTAAGTCCATGCGCCCGTAGGCGTATTTTAGTCCATTGTGTGCGGTTGGTCTATTTTTTTTTTTTTCGTTTTTTTTTTATAGATTCTCATTGTTTGTGCTTGTGTTTGTGTATGTGTGTTTTGTTCTTGTGTGTTAATGGATTCTTATTGCTTGTGCTTGTGTATGTTTGTTTTGTTCTTGAGTGTGTTTGTAGATTCTCATTGTGTGTATGTGTTTGTTCTTGTGTGTAATAGATTCTTTTTGCTTTTGCTTGTGTTTGTGTGTGTTTTTTCTTGTGTGTGTATGTATATTCTCATTGCTTGTGTTTGTGTATGTGTGTTTTGTTATTGTTTGTGTTGATAGATCCTTATTGCTTGTGTTTGTGTATGTTTATTTTGTTTTTGTTTGTGTTAATAGATCGTCAATGCTTGTGCTTATGTATGTGTGTTTTTTCTTGTGTGTTTATAGATTCTTATTGCTTGTGCTTGTCTATGTGTACTGTATGTGCATTTTGTTCTTATGTGTTAATAGAGTCTCATTGCTTGTGCTTGCGTTAGTGTGCGTGTGTGTGTGTTTTTATGTTTATATTTTTGTGTGTTAATAGATTCTTATTTAATAGATTCTTGTTTTTTTTTTGCGCCCGTGTTTGTGCGTATGTGTTTTAATTAGTTTGTTCAGTTTTTCGTGTTTGTATTGTTGGTGTGTTAATATTGTCTCAGTGTTTGTGATCGTGTCTATACGTTTGTGTTTTGATTGTGGTGCGATCTGTTTGTTTTAGTTTTCTTATTTTTCATGTTCATGTTTGTGTATGTGTGTTTTGAGTGGTTGGCCTTGTGTTTTTATGTTTGTTTTTTTGTGTATGTGTGTTAATATATGCGTATTGTTTAAGCTCGTGTTTGTGTATGTTTGTATTGAATGGCTGATCCAGTGTGTGTTAGTACATTTTGTGCTCACGTTTGTGCATGTTTGTTGTAATCGGTTAGTCATGTGTTTATTTCATTGTATGTGTTAATAGATTCTATTTTTTGTGTTCTTGTTTGTGTATGTGTGAGTTGATTAGTTGTTCATGTCTCTATGTTTGTTTTCTTGTTTATGTGAATATATTAATCTCTGTGCCCGTGTATGGGCGTATGTGTTTTGAGTGGTTGGTCGTATGTTTTATGTTTGTTTTCATGTATGTGTTAACGTGTTCTCATTGTTTGTGTTTGTGTGTTTGTGTGTGATGTGCTTATGAATGCGCCTGTATTGTCTGAATGTGTGTGTTTATGTTTGGATTAGGTGTTTTTGAAAATTCGTTAGTGTTTATGTGTGTATTTACTTGTTGTTTGTGTTGTGTGTACGTATGTCATTGTGTTTGTTTTACGTATGTATTAAGCGTGTTTTGTTTGACTGATGTTAGAGCTTAGGCGTGTTTTTATGTGTATTTTTGGCGTTAATGAGTTTTTCTGTTTTTGTTTTTGAGTCATTCAATTTTTTTTTTTTTGTCTCTGTGTTGTATTCGCGGTATTTTTTTATTTATTTATATTTTTTTTTTTGCATTTTCCGCCGAATATGCTTTTAGTTTTCTGTAAAAGAAAATTATTGTGCCTGCTTTGTCCGTCCGTCCGCAGTTTATTCTGTCCGGAACTTTTTCTGCCCCACTTTTTCTGTCCGCACTTTATCTGTCCACCCTCAGATCTTAAAAAAACTACTTAGGCTAGAGGGCTGCAAATTGGTATGTTGATCACCCACCCTCCAATCATCAAACATACCAAATTGCAGCCCTCTAGCCTCAGTAGTTTTTATTTTATTTAATGTTAAAGTTAGCTATAATCATGCGTCTGGCAACGCTGTAGGACAGACCACAACGGGCCGTGGCTGAAAGCTTGATGGGCCACTGCTCATACAGAAAACTCGATTGAGCCAAAGAAACTTTGGTGCATTTTTTACTTGTTTATTGTTTGCCCGTGTGTTTGTTTAGTGTTTTTCATAAGTAGCTTTAGCAGTCATTAGTACTTCCGAGTTTTATTGTTTGCAAGCATATCAAATACACTATAGAATCGTTTGCTTAGTGAATATTATCAACCCCTTGTGAACATAATTTTGTGCATGTGTGGGGCGAATTTGTTGATTAAGCATGTTCGTGTTTGTTTGTGAATATATATGCTGAGAGTGTTTTTGTTTGTGAATGTACATGCTGAGAGTAAGTGCACCTTGTAAGTGAGTATTTAAAGTTTTATCATATTGTCCCGTTTGTCCTTTTCGTTCCTTGTGTGTGTATTTTCATTGTCTAGTTTTTCAGGTTTGTTTTTTGGGTGTGTGTGTGTTTGTAATTACCTTTATGTCTTTCAGCAACAGTGATATGATAAAGGAGTGTGACGTCATTTGGTTCCCAAGGATTATATGGCGGTATTGAAATGTATCTGTAAAACTCCATTTGAATATGCTGAATACCTATACAGTAATCCCTTGATTATCCGGATTCCCCTTATCCGGAACTCGACATTAACTGGGCACATCCCGATTCTATCCGAACTGTGACATTATAATACATCCCGATTCTTATCCGAACTATGTTAACTGGCACATTCGGATTCCCCTTATCCGAACTGACATTAACTCACATCCAAATTCCCTTATCCGGAACTCGACGTTATTTGGGCACATCCGGGATTATTATCCGAACTGACATTAAATGTGCATCCAGATATTTTATCCGGAACTCGACCTTAACTGGGCACATCCAAATTCCCTTTATCCGGAACTGACATTAACTGGGCACATCCGGATTCCCCTTATCCGAAATCGACATTAACTGTGCACATCCGGATTCCCCTTATCCGGAACTTGACATTAACTGGGCACATCCGGATTCCTGTTATCCGGAACTGACATTAACTGGGCACATCCAAACTCCCCTTATCCGGAACTCGATTTTAACTGGCACAACAAAACCAGTGGGACCAAAGATATGTATAAAAATTAGATATAAATTTCAAAAAAGTTGAAAAAACTGGATTTCTATATAATTGAATGTGATTTGTTATGGTACATTACATTACATTGTAACATACCAACGCAATTGGACCCTTGACCGGAACATATATATATAACTATATATATATATTCCCCTATATATATATAATATATATATATATGTATATACATATATATATATATCACGAAGGAAGCTTGAGTAAAGGCATCCTCATCATCTACAGTTTATTTTCAATGCTGACGATTCACTGACGAATTCAAACTCGCATTTTCAAGGCTACTAAAATATTATAATTTGGAACATCAATAACAAATTAATGCAATGACAAAGCTCTTTCTGTAGTAAAAATATTTAAAACAAAAATTCCAATAAGTAAAAGGAGTTGACTAAAATCTTAAAACAACCTCTATATAATTAAAAAGAACAAGACTAATATAAATAAGTAAAAACAGAGTGAGGAAAACCAGTTAAACTAGGCTACCAAACAATTTCAACTGAGGACCCCATGATATATTATATATATATTATATATATATATATATATATATATATATATAATTATATATATATATATATATATAAATATATATATATATATATATATATATATATATATATATATATATATATATATATATATATATATATATAATGCATATGGATGTCATAAAAATTTTTCAAAACTGGATTTCTGTAGTGTAAAGTGGTGTGATTTCACCTGATTATAACAGCGTGATGGTAATCTATTAAATATATGTTATGGTACATCATCACATTACGTAACAGCATACCAAGGGGCAGCAATTCCGTTTCCGATGCGCCGTTGCTCGATTCTAATTGAAAGGACGAACACAAAAATGAAAAATGCATTTTTGCCCGAGTTGAATTAGGTTAATAGTTCACCAAAGAGAACTTTTTATGCTAATGTTGTCACCGAGCGGAGTGCATGCTCTCAACATTATTATATTCATTAGGTGAAACTATTTATAATTTCCAGTGAAAATTATGATTAATGTGACGTTGCTGGAAAATGGTTCGACTCAGCGTAATTGCAACAACAAATTACCTTCTACTTTCAAAAATTAGTTTAGTAGCGTAAATGGGAATTTTGGATGGTGAAAACATTACCAATGTTGTGACTTGTTTATTTATAGAATTTTGTGAAATGATATGAATGTTAATGTGTTTGTGGTATGAAAGTATCCATTTCAGTATGTTAGACATATTGCATAACTTTTTTATTGAAAAGAAAAGGGAGAAATGTTTATTGTTTTGAAGGTATCACAGTCCTTCATGTGGAATGTATATATTTTAATAATGTTTGTGTAAAGTTTTTTGTTTATTATAGAAGGGCAATAACGTTACAATATATATATATATATATATATATATATATATATATATATATATATATATATATATATATATATATATATATATATATATATATATATATATATATATATATATATATATATATATATAGAGATAGATACATAGATAGATAGATATATCTGAATTCATTAAAATTACCAATTTAAATGGATAGAGTTCATTTTATTTATCTAAATCCACCTTTACACGACATATTTTACCAAAGACTATAGTCTGTTTCCGTTACTTATTTATGTTAAACAAAGGCTTATCTTCCCCTTCACCAGATGGGGTTTCCTTGTCTCTGCCAATCCGCGTTTTTGATATTTTGATCGTCAGCTTGTAAAAAACCCCATCCCTTGTATTTTATTAAAACTTCATTTCAGGGAATGAATGAAAAACTTAATTCCATATCAGTAGGTGATTTGGAAAACACAAAGATGTGAATATACATATATATATATATATATATATATATATATATATATATATATATATATATATATATATATATATATATATATATATATATATATATATATATATATATATATATATATATATATATATATATATATATATATATATATATATATATATATATATATATATATATATATAGTATACAGTATATATAATTATATGTATATATTTGTTTTGAAAACGCAACTTCGTGTCACTAACACGAATGGAAAATAGAACTTCATTTTAATAGGTACATGTAAGACTGAACTTCATTCCAGTAGCGGAATTGAAAACCGAACTTCATTCCAGTAGCTGCGATGGAATACAGAACTTCAATCGAGTATGTGAATTAGAAAAAAAAAATATTCCCTTCCAATAGATGAACGGAATATAGCATTTCATTCCACTCACTGATTGAAAACATCCCTGTAACGTCCGGTTAAACAGAGCTCCGCCATGCCAGTTGCTGGCTGGAAAACAAGAACTTCGTTCCTTTCCTCCAAAGGCAAATAGTTTGATGACCTAATCAAACACATCCAGGGGTCCCAGCAAAACTGGGGTCCTTTGCTTTCTGGGGAAAGAAAAAAGGGGGCTGTAGATGCATAAATACACGTCAAAAGGAACGTTTCGATTTATTTCCCTCCCTTCCATTTAGCGTCGCCAATTGAGCACCAAAAGAAAAAATAACTTCATTATTTTTTTTTTGGAAAGGGAAAAAATGAAAACAGAATTTCCTGTTTCTCTTTTTTTCCCCGCATTGGTTGCGTCCGTCTCTTTTTATCGCTTGTTCTCTGTGCAATCATTGTTCCTTTATCAATCATTATTTTTTTATTTCCTTTTCGTTCTGTATTATATTTACTTGTCCACTGACCTTGACTTCCTGTATGCCCAACTCATTGTCCTTTTTGTCTTTTGGAGATTTTTTTTTCTTCTTGTTTTATCGTTCGTTCTCTTTTCAACGATTTCTCCTTCATATCATTCTCTCTCTCTCTCTCTCTCTCTCTCTCTCTCTCTCTCTCTCTCTCTCTCTCTCTCTCTCTCATTTAAACCTCAAAGATTTAAATGAGTTTACAGTTGGTATTATAACGTTTTGTGCCATGTAGAACTTGATTTGCTTGCTGAGAACTCTCTCTCTCTCTCTCTCTCTCTCTCTCTCTCTCTCTCTCTCTCTCTCTCTCTCTCTGTGCCTCCTGTCTCTCCATCAACACGGCTTTATCTATCTGGGTGCTGGACAATAGAAACACTAACAGGAATAGTTTATCCAAGATAATTGAGTCTGCGGGCCCAAAGGGAAAGCCAGTCTATTCATCCCCGGATTCATAATTTATGGAACACACGCCAACCGACCAGTATCTGCAAGGTCGCTTTGCATAATTCAGATCTTGAGTCATTAGGCATAGGCTCATTGCAAGCACATATGCCGGATGTTATCATCGATTGCCTTATACACCCTCCCTCCCCCTCACCCATCAATCTCTCTTTCCCCCCTCCCCCTTCCCCAAGGACAGAAGATGTCAACCGCTTCCGAGAAGTGGGGTACAGGTGCTTGCTTGCTTTGGGTCAGCTGTAATCAGCGTGGATCTCTCTCTCTCTCTCTCTCTCTCTCTCTCTCTCTCTCTCTCTCTCTCTCTCTTTTTGTGGTGAACTATTGACGTGCTTTCAGCAATCAAAAAGGTTGTTTTACAAAGTTTGAATGAAATAGAGTTATTTGATTGTGACTTTAGGTTTTGTAGGAACTGCATCATGGGTAAAGTCAGACTTTATATATATGTGTGTGTATATATATATATATATATATATATATATATATATATATATATATATATATATATATATATATTATATACATATACATACATATATGTACATATATATAAATATACTGTATATATGTTATATATATATATATATATATATATATATATATATATATATATATATATATATATATACATATATACACACGTGTGCGTATATATATGTATATGTAACGTTTGTGTACATAACTACTATATAATTCTGTTATGAAGCAATCTTACTGGGAGTCAAACAGCATGACAGATGCTTCATGGATTACTGACAGGGTTCTTGGAAACATTCCTCTGGAATGTATCCGGGAATAACTGGATTCCAGCGAAGATACGATTCCAGCTTAGAGATTCCAGCCTCAAAAAAAAAAAAACACCCAGCTGCCTCAGTTGATTCTGACCAGCAGCTGAAAGGTCGTTCTGTACCTTGGTGATTGATTTCTGAGGGTTGTCTTTTTCGATATTTGCTCTCTCGTTGTGTTTTTGTATCTTGTCTCCGTAGGTTATGCGATATTGGGAAAGTCTTTATTATTATTATTATTATTATTATTATTATTCATTTAACATTATGTCAAACATGGGGTATGTCATTATTATTATTATAGTTATTGTTATTATTATTATTATTATTATTATTATTATTATTATTATTAATTATTAATAATATTTATATCATTATTATTATTATTATTATTATTATTATTATTATTATTATTATTATTATTTATTTAACATTGTGTCAAAATTGGTTATGTCTTTTTATTAATATTATAATTATTATTATTATTATTATTATTATTATTATTATTATTATTATTATTATTATTATTATTAAATTTTCCACTTAACATTGCGTCAAACATTTTGCCATTTTTCATTTTTCCTTATAGACACACGTGCATTTTATTTCATTCAAGAGTCTCTCTCTCTCTCTCTCTCTCTCTCTCTCTCTCTCTCTCTCTCTCTCTCTCTCTCTCTCTCTCTGGTCAGGACTTTTCCAAGCTTGATGATTTATTACCTAGGCTGTATAATCTACTTTTTCCCTGCCCATTTTCATTATTAGCTTACTGCCCCTGTAATTAATCGGTTTTCGACGAATGAGTTGCTTGTTTAAAAGAATTCACAATTCCAGAATAATTGGTAACTGTTTAAAAAAGGCTGATGTTTTATTTTGCTTTAGTTTTTCCAGGAAATCTAGAATCTTAGTCATGGCCTGCCTAATGCTAGGATTTCGTGGAAAAACAAAAGCAAAATAGAACATCAGCCTTTTATAAATGGTCATGAGTAGCTCGGAAATTATGAATTCTTTTAAAAACGCAACTCATACAATACACATTATTAATTTGTATTGTAAAAAAAATCAGGTTTGCTATAAAGAGAAAGAGAAAACGTTTTAGCTTTACATACTTTACACAGTAAATGCTTCATTTTTTTATTCCATTTACTTCTTAGGAATTTCATCCTGTACATGATTAGTTCTAATTTTTAATTTCCCATTATTAACCGAAGAAATCATCTGTTCACATCAACATCTTTCCAGTTTTTGGGAGAATCTCCCACCTCCTTTTCCGAGGGCGTAGCTCGCTGCTAATACGAGCCTCTCTTGAAAACAAGCCATTGTATCCTATAGGACTGTTTTAGCCTCCTGGATTCCCATTCCATTCCATTCCAGTCCGGCAGCCGAAGAGAAAAAAATATCTCGCCGAAGGTTCTTCTCTAGTTCATTTGGCGGTCGCCGCCCGCCATTCCAGACTGCAGACCCGGAGGTCATTCCAGCTACCACTCCAATCCTATTCTCATTCCTTCCAGCCCTTTAAGCCGGGCGTAATCCCCTCGATATCCAGACCATACGAAAGTTCCAGTTTATTCCAGCGCTTGCCCTGATAAGGTCATCCGGCGATTCTAAGCTAATCTCCGGAATCTTTTGAGTCTTCGGGAATCGGCTCCGGATTATGGACTGGAAGGTTTCTGGCGTGTTTGGAAGGGGGAGGGGGAGGGAGGGAAGTAGGGGTGCCGGGGATGAAAATGGAAAAGAAGGTCCCCAAAGGATGATGAAGAACTTGGGGGTCGAGTAAGGGTGGGGATGGAGGCGGGGTGGGGGGTGGAATTAGAGGGAGCCCACAAGGGTCGAGGAGAGAAAGGAGCGCATTGCCTGAAAACAGAAATTAGGGAGGTAATAGGAATGATAACAATATTCTACGTTATGATGATAATGATGAAAGCTCCGTTCGCGTAATTACGTCAATGCTGAGGTTCTTTTCTGCTTATTTTTTTTTCTGGGAATAATAGACATTTCAGTAGCTTATTCTGTAAGAGTCAAAATAAAAAAGGAATAATTTTACCATGTGAAAACTTGAACATTTCAATAAACTTAATGGACTGCAATCATAATGCCTCATGAAGGACTCTCTCTCTCTCTCTCTCTCTCTCTCTCTCTCTCTCTCTCTCTCTCTCTCTCTCTCTCTCTCTCTCGACAGCGATAGCATCCGTAAGAGGCAAACTTTAAAAAGGAATAATTCTACAATGTGAAAACTTGAACATTTCAGTAAACTTAATGGATTACAATCATAATGTCCCCTGAAGGAGTCTCTCTCTCTCTCTCTCTCTCTCTCTCTCTCTCTCTCTCTCTCTCTCTCTCTCTCTCTCTCTCTCTCTCTCCACTACAGTCATAGCATCTGTAAGAGACAAAATGTTAAATAATAATTTTACAATATCAATAATTGAATCCTTCAATAAACTTAATGGATTACAACCATAATATCCCCTGAAAGACTCTCTCTCTCTCTCTCTCTCTCTCTCTCTCTCTCTCTCTCTCTCTCTCTCTCTCTCTCTCTCTCTCTCTCTCAGTCACAGCATCCTCAGCTATACAAACAGATAAATAAGTGAAGAGATTAATTCACCTGGGTCACAGGGGATTACAAATGTCATAGTACTGATGAAGTTGTCTGGGCAAACGCTGCAGGATATTTTTCTGTTTGCTTCCATAATTCTTGGAATTGTTGATTTTGGCCCGTAGCGGGTCGACCTGACGAGAGCAAGGTCTCAAAGTAACGCGTCTGAGCATGTTTCGGGCGTCTCTGCATATATATATATATATATATATATATATATATATATATATATATATATATATATATATATATATATATATGTATGTATATGTATATATATATATATATATTTATATTTATATTTATATATATACATATATACATATATATATATATATATATATATATATATGTATATATATATGTGTATATATATATATATATATATATTA
>NC_089791.1:27288387-27298387 GCF_040412425.1 Macrobrachium rosenbergii | reverse complement strand
GTTTCCTCGTCTATATCTCCGACGGGATTGACCAAAGCTTTCTCTCTTCGCTTTCCAGACTCCCCTTCCAGCCTCCCCTCCCTGTTCAAGCCTTCGATTTCTCCTATTGGTTTTCCATATGCCGGTAGTAGTTTCCAGGGTAGGGTTTTTTTATGGTATGGGATATATATAGTGCTTCTACGGGAGGTTATGGTTTTGGGGATGGATGTTGTGGCGTTGCTTTTAAGCATGTTTCTGATGTTTTCGGTAAGAATAAAGGTTAACTTTAAAAGGGCTAGCTTCAGGATAATGTAAAAAATAATAAATAGTTACAGCTTCATTCATCCTAAATTCATCCAAAGCTAAGTCATACTTTTGGTTTGCGTTAAAAAAAAAAAAAAAAACAACCTTACAAAAGCAAAATAAATAAAGGACAATTTCGCAATGTTATGTCATTACGTTTAAGCATGTTTCTGATATTTTCGGCAAAGAAAAAGTTCCCTTTAAAAATGGTTAACTTGAGGATAATGTATAAATAATAAATAGTTGCCGTTTCATTCATCCTTTAGTATAAATGAAACTGTAACTATTTATCACCCACAGCTAAGTCGTACTTTTGGTTTGCGCGTAATAAAAATAAAAAAAAAAAAAAAAGAGACATTTTCACAATTCTTTTTCTTCTGCTGGTGCTACTACCGCCGATATGTTGTTGCATAATGCTACGTTTTATGTTCTTAAATCGCTATAGTTGGTTTTATATAGATAGACAGATAGATAGATAGATAGATAGATAATTTTTTCAACATTACCTTAAGTGACTCCAGAGAAAAGACAAGACAATAATCACTTTGATATTGACACTTGGATTGACTGCCGAATGGTGGTTGACTGCCCTCTATGCAAAGATCTTTCACAGTTTTAGCCGTTCCATACACTTATACACGTTGAACCCCTTTACACTTACTGAGCCTTTGCCTCTCTCTCTCTCTCTCTCTCTCTCTCTCTCTCTCTCTCTCTCTCTCTCTCTCTCTATATATATATATATATATATATATATATATATATATATATATATATATATATATATATATATGCATATACATTATATATATACATATGTATATATATATAATATATTATTATATATATGTATGTATATATACATTACATATACTGTACATATGTATATATATATATATATATATATATATATATATATATATATATATATATATATATATATATATAATATATATATATATATATATATATATATATATATATATATATATATATATATATATATATATATATATATATATTGTTTGTGGGTGTGGATGTGTGTAATTTCCAAATACAAGCACACTCTCGCCAAAAGTCTAGAAAATGTATAAAAATGAATAAAAAAAAAAAAAAGGTGAGATGCTCTCTGACCTTTTTCTCCCTCTTCCGAGCGAGTGGCCTCATCGTAAGGAAAGTTTTCTTCTCATTAACTCCTCCAAGTGAGGACCCTCTACCCACTTTACCGCACACCTGGTAAATTAGAATTAGCTTTTCAATCGTTAATTGAAGATACTGCTAATTAACTATTTCGTGCGTCTAAATACGCGTTAAGTAAGTGGACGGGAGAGAGAGAGAGAGAAGTTTGTACTTAACTGTTTACTTTTATTTTTGTAATGCAAGGTTTTTACGAGTTGTGGGGCTAATTCGTTCGTCCTAGAATTGCAAGTCCTTAGGTTATACACGAGTATCCTAATGTTTTTATTATTTATTTTACGTTGGGCTTAGTACGTATTTGTTTGTAGTTTATATATACAGTATATATATATATATATATATATATATATATATATATATATATATATATATATATATATATATATATATATATATATGTATATGTATATATATGTATATGTATATATATTTATATATATACTGAATTGCTGAGTGATTATATCAGTCGAGATGGCTTAATGATATAAAACGTTCACCTGAGTTTTGTTTAAATATGAAAAATTTAACAATATTTTCAAGTTATTATTAAAGAAATCGAGCATCTAAAATTGAAAGTATTATTATTATTATTATTATTATTATTATTATTATTATTATTATTATTATTATTATTACTATTATTATTATTATTATTATTAGACTCGACTTCCATTACCTTGCACAGTAGTCTTCCACGAAGTTCGATGCTCATAGATGAATAAAAAAAAAAGATAAGAGAAAAATAAATAGCAAATAAACAACGATAAATTAACAAACGTGTAAATATTTGTAAACATACCTTAATAGCATTTCACTCTAGAAAAACCTAAGGCAATTAAATGCCGCTGATGTGTTTCTTTGGTGTGTTTATGGAGATCCATTCTTTCATACATCAATAAAAGCAGACATACGTACATACATACATACATACATGCGTTCAGACGTGTATACACTTCACGGTTAAATCTAATTCTTGCTATCCAGTTGGATGTTTATACGGATCTGTTCTATCACATACATACATATATGCATGCATACATACATGTATACAGACATACGCAGAAGTATAATTCAGAAGCAGTAAGGTGATTCTCCATACTTACATGCATGCATGCATGCATACATACACAGCAGTTTAATTCAGAAGCAGTAAGGTAGTCTGCATACATTTATACATTTATACATACATACATGAATACGCAGCAGTGTGATTCAGGAACAGTAAGGGTATCTACATACATACATACATACACAGCAGTTTAATTCAGAAATAGTAAGGTGAGTGTGCATACATACATACATACATACATACATACATACATACATACATACATACATAACAGTTTAATTCAGAAACATAAGTGATTCTACATACATACATACCAACATACATATATACATACGCAGCTACTTAATTCAGGAACAGCAAGGGGATTCTGCATACATACATACTACATACATACATACGTACCAATATAATTCAGAAACGCTAAAGCCAATTACATGCTAGTGTTGCTAGCCAGTATAGGATGTTTACAGTCTGTATGGGTATGTGTGTGTTTTTTTTTTTCTTATATCTCAGACACGTGTTTGCTGTCTTTGTCGGCTGGGCGGCGCATTGCATTCCTCTAGAAAAATGTGTTTTTCCCATCAAGCGGAGGGCGGGTTGGGATTCAGGGTCCAAGGTTTTGCGGGATAGTTTGCGAGAAATTGCCAAACAGACATTCTCTTGTACAGTTTGTCAAGTTAGTCATGCCATTCTGCCATTTCGTTTTTTCTGTAAAATGCCGGTCGATTTTGAGAAAATGAATTCCATCTTGAAAAAAAAAAATAAATAAATAAATAAATAAATATAAAAACAAGTAAAAATTTGCGGAAGTTTCTTCTGCGCAATCGAGTTTTCTGTACAGCGTATAATCAAGGCCATCGAAAACAGATCTATCTTTCGGTGGTCTCGGTATAATGCTGTATGAGCCGCGGCCCATAAAGTTTTAACCACGACCCGGTGGTGGCCTATCCTACATCGTTGCCAGCAGCACGATTATGGCTAACTTTAACCTTCAATAAAATAAAAACTAATGAGGATAGAGGGCTGCAATATTTGGTATGTTTGATGATCGGAGGGTGGATGATCAACATACCAATTTGCAGCCTTCTAGCCTCAGTGGTTTTTAAGATCTGGGGGCAGACAGAAAAAGTGAGGACGGATAGAAAAAACCGGCACAATAGTTTTCTTTTCAGAAAACTAAAAAATGGTTTGACTTTGAGCAAGCATGTCTGACCTTTTAAAAGAATTTGTATTTGACTCTTAAGAAAAACTTTAGCATAAAAAAAGATCGTATGATTTAAAGAAAAATGTTTCTGCTGTAAAAGAAAACTGTCCGACTTTAAAAGAAAATAGTTCTGCTGTAAAAAAGAAAAGAAGATGTTGAAGTATTAGAGGCAAAAATCTTTTTCGTCGCCATTATGAAATTTCTGTCAAAGTAATCAGATGATTTCAATATATATATATATATATATATATATATATATATATATATATATATATATATATATATATATATATATATATATATGTTTGTGTGTGTGTGTGTGTACATATATATACATATATTGTATGTATGTATATATATGTATATTTTATGTATGTATGTATATATGTGTATACATATAAGATGGTGATTTATTTTCTGTGTATAATTGTATAATATATCGTCTCAGTTAAGTGACAGTGCGTGCTTTCCATTTAGAAAGCTTTTTTTTTTAGATTTCGTCTTCAAACTGTTTGAAAGTTTTACAAAGTGCTGAGGATTTCATATATATATATATATATATATATATATATATATATATATATATATATATATATATATATATATATATATATATATAAATATATATATATATATATATATATTTATATATATATATATATATATATATATATGTATGTATGTTATATTATATTTAATGTTTATTAATTTTTTGTGTATACCTGTAAAATTTATCTCCTCAATTAAATAATAGTCCTTTCTATTTAGAAAACTTTTTTAGATTTCGTCTTCAAACTAGTCTATTTTGAAAGTTTTAAAAAGTGCCGAGATAGCGCCCCCTTAAAATTCCTAAACTGCTGAAAGAGTTCTGTACAAGTTTAAGTTCTAGTTTAGGTCGGAATTTTCATCCTAATTATATCCAGATTCTGTGTGACCGCTCAGATAGCATTCCTCATTATCTCCTTTTATCAGATAACTGCCTCATCTCCTTTTATCAGATAACTGCCTCTCCTTTAGCTGTCTCCTTCAAATATCCTTCGTTTAGTTGATTAGGATACTCGGTCTCCTTATCGGATCCTTAATCGCAGATTTTATCTTATCGGATGGCCCTTGAAAACTAGAGGAGTCTTGTAAGTTTGTTTTGTTATCTTTTATCTTGTCAGTAATTGGATTCGCGTAAAATGCAAGTCCTTTTCGTAATCTACGAGGAAGGGGGAAAATCCTACCACTGTTTATTAACCTGTGTTCTTGCGGTAGTAATAGTTGTATATATATATATATATATATATATATATATATATATATATATATATATATATATATATATATATATATATATATATATATACATATATATGTGTATGTATTTACATTATATATATATATATGTATATGTACATTATATATAATATGTATCTGTATATATATAAATATATATAGATTTATTATTATTATTATTATTATTATTATTATTATTATTATTATTATTATTATTATTATTATTATTCAAAAGATGAACTCTATTCATATGAAACAAGCCCACCAAAGGGGCCACTGACTTGAAATCCAAGCTTCCAAAGAATATTATGGTGTTCATTCGAAAGAAATAACAGAAGGTAAAGGGGAATACGGGACGAGGAGACCAGTTATTAGAGAAACAGACGAATTAACAAATAGATAAAATGTAAGTACATTATTAAAGTACAAGGAGAATTGTATTAGTGCAGTAATGCGTTGCATCTTCGCTTGAACTCCTAAAGTTCCAGTTGCACGATATATATATGTAAT
This sequence comes from Macrobrachium rosenbergii, assembly GCF_040412425.1. Lineage (NCBI taxonomy): Eukaryota > Metazoa > Arthropoda > Malacostraca > Decapoda > Palaemonidae > Macrobrachium > Macrobrachium rosenbergii. The sequence continues at coordinate 27,292,850 of NC_089791.1, read as the reverse complement.
ATATATATATATATATATATATATATATATATATATATATATATATATATATATATATATATATATATATATATATATATATATATATTTATATATATAAATATATATATATATACATGTATATATTATTATATTATTATTATTATTATTATTATTATATTATTATTATTATTATTATTATTGCTAGACCTTGATGTAAATTGTATGATGGGACTGCCATCATACAATTAATGCTTCAAAGTTGGTTCACGAAAGCCCACTACTACGTAACAGGGCCAAGGATGGCTTTCAAAACAAACTCTGCTGCCACTTCCGGATCGCGGCGTCCTCGTTTTTGTCAACCCCAGAGCGAAAGGCAGCAGTTGTTATCGTTCATTCATTGCTTTTCACTTCTCCGACGGGCGCACAGTTTAGCCTAATTTCGAAAATGACGGCGTTCCGAATTCAGTACGCATTCAGCACAAGTGTTGAACTCTGTTGTGACTAAAATGTTTATGCGACTCTCAGGATAAATAAAAAAATAAATAAAAGTTTTCGAATAATGTTAAAACTTGCTTCGAATGTTGATGCAGCTGTTGTTCGCGGATATAAATATCGGAGTTTAGTGCTAGCCTCCGGCATTCGACAGATTTTTGTTTTAAAGATTAATTGAATGTTTTCGTATTAATGGTTCCTTAACGTTTTATTGGATGCTTGCTACATTACGAAGGGGTATTTTAGAGTATACTTTTACAGTATTACTTGGAGATATCAGTTTTTAATCCAGTTCCCGGTAAACAACAGGTATTCTAATTATCTATAACACCAGCAAATTTATCCAACGGTTGATAGGCATGTGATGAAAATGTGAAATACATATTTTCCGTCCTCATCACTTTTGGCCAGAGTTGTTATTCAAAGCAGCCTTCCTTGGGTCTGACGATTCTGTCAATATTTTCTCTGTTGAAAGAATTCGGAGAAGCGAGGGAGGTTCTGCAGTACACATTGTGCGTTCAGGAATTACTTATAGTAGTCGAGGTTTGGCATCTGAAGTGTCCCAGTGGGTTTCAACCGCGAAATTGGTGGTCACACGACTGGACAGCTCTCGCAGGCATTACAGAAGGACCAGCACTGATTTGAACGAACCAATCAGGAAGCGGGTAGAGCAGCTCGTTTGAACGAACCAGTCAGAAAGCGGGAAGGACCGGCAGTGATTTGAACGAACCAGTCAGGAAACGGGCGGGAAGGACCAGTGATTTGAACCAACCAATCAGGAAGCGGATAGACCCGGCTGGAAGGAAAGGGTCATCAGGGGCTTCCTCCTCCTCCTCCTCCTCCTTCCTTGCAACGCCGGACCTCCCTGGGATGATGGACTCGAATGAAGTCCCTAGCGTATTAGGAGTCACTCCTCCTGCACTAACCCAACTAAGAGTATGGCTTCTGAATTAGTCCTTTTGACAAGCTAGCGGAAGGAAGCAAGCCGATTAAGCCGCTGAGCCTCTGGGACTAATTAAGTCAGGGAGGAGTAGAGACGAGCATTGGTTGATTACGGCCGTCGGGCTGGACTTTGGAGGCGCTGAGTTAAGGTGACGTCGGCGTAAGCCAAGTCATTTAATTTAATTCCCAGGAGGTTCCCTGCCGCCTCGCGCAATATTCCCTCAGTTGTTTAATGCCTCCGGCAATATGCTAGCTAGTAGGTGGCGGGACGTCTCCCCGACTCGCAGGACCAAATTGGATGATTGTAATCGCGTGAATTCGGAAGCAATTGGTGAGGTTATAAAGTAAATGTTATCGTGAATCTACAGCAGTGATGGTTTTCGACGCCGGGTCGTGCGGACGCTAGGCGACAAAAGTCGCGATTGAGTAAACCTCATAAATTTGATAAGAGGCGTTCAGATGCCATTTGGGAAACTTATATAATACAGTTGTATAATTATATAGCCGCTTAGATGTCAGTTGATAGTGGGATATAATTAACACTGGTATAGCTGGTTAAATCTGTGCCAGTAATTTCCACTAGACGTTTAACGCTTATTGTTTGAAATGTGCCGTGAAGATCGTACGAATTTAACTTCATATATGACATCAAAAAAACTCTTGACATTGACACATCTCGATATGATAAAACAGAAACTTAATCTTCGCCAGGATGCCATTCCTTAGAATTTCATGCCAAATTCAACCCGATGAAAAGTTTCTCTTAATGCTTTTAATACCGCTCTAGCAAGACAATTTCATTTCTCTTTTGACATAATGGAACGAAAAGGGCAAAAGTATTTCGCCCGTGCCCGGCATGCCCTTCTGATTTCCATTTATCAAATAGAGCCCCCGTTTCTTTATTTCCACAGCGAGCTGTGAAGCATTAAAACTCAAGCGAAAGCGATGCGTTCCGGCGCTTGGGTCAATTCTGGGTCAATTTAACTCATGTTTACACAGTCGGGAGAAAACTCCGCTCCCCAAATAAGAGAGCGTCGGGCCAATCAACAAACTGCAAATGAATGTTAAGTCTGTCTTTGGCATACTTGTTTACTGAGTACTCTGGGCTCAGGGCATCGACTGACTGATTATCGCATTTTTCTTTCTTTCTTTCTTTCTTTCTTCTTCTTCTTCTTCTTCTTCTTCTTCTTCTTCATTCGGGAATGGGCTTCTAGAGTGAGATTTAGACTGAATTGTCATTCAGATTTTCTTTTATTTTGTAAATATGTCCATATATATATATATATATATATATATATATATATATATATATATATATATATATATATATATATATATATATATATATATATAGTGAGTATATATATGTAAATATGTCCAGATATATATATATATGTACATTATATATATATATATATATATATATATATATATATATATATATATATATATATAGAGAGAGAGAGAGAGAGAGAGAGAGAGAGAGAGAGAGAGAGAGAGAGAGAGAGAGAGAAATGAGCATACTTCAAGTAGTTCATTTTAAAGTTATAATGATAGTCATTAAGTTGCATATGTTAACTCGATTAATGTAATGATCAAGTTATCAGAAAATTCCATTTTAATTTGGGAGAAGTTTGAATAGTAGACTATCTAAAAAAAAGTAATTATACAATTCACTTGTATTATTTCCAGATGAATTAATATTCATCACATCATCCGAATATTATAAAACTTTCATTCTCTGGTCATGAGTGTCAAACTTGAGAATTTTAATGCCGCTTTGCTGATGAAAAACTATAAATATTTATATAAATAAATAAATATATATATACATATATATATTATATATATACTGTATATATATTATATGTAATTATATATAAAGAATATATATATATATATATATATATATATATATATATATATATATATAAATATACACATATAAATATATATATATATATATATATATATATATATATATATATATATATATATACACACAGTAAATATATATATGGTATTGATGTAAGGAAAAGCATTGTCCGCTCCTTTTAAAGTTCAACTCTCGATGCTTTTTTTAAATACAAATGTCAAGGACACACTGGTAAAAATTTAGCTTTATTTGTGTTTAACATATTATTTTTGAAAATCCCATTAAAGGGAATCTGCTGTTGTACAATAGAAAGGCGAATACAAAGTACGTACTTGACATATGATTTTTGGATAAAAGACAAAGGTTATAATGACAAATGTGTTTTAGTTTTCTGCAAAAGGAAACTATTGTGCCGGCTTTGTCTGTCCGTCCGCACTTTTTTCTGTCCGTACTTTTTCTGTCCGCCCCCAGATCTTAAAAACTACTGAGGATAGAGGGCTGCAAATTGGTGCGTTGATCATCCACCCTCCAATCACCAAACACCAAATTGCAGTCCTCTAGCCTCGGTAGTTTTCATTTTGTTTAAGGTTAAAGTCAGCCATGATCGTGCTTCTGGCAACGATATTGGATAGGCCACCACCGGGTCGTGGTTAGTTTGATGGGCTACGGCTCATACGGCATTATACCGAGACCTTTGTTGGCCGACTCGGTTGAGCTTCCGACTGTCGCTCGATGGGCCCGAGTTCAATTCCGGCGGCCGGCTGATGAAGAGTTAGAGGAATTTATTTCTGGTGATAGAAATTCATTCCTCGCTATAATGTGGTTCGGATTCCACAATAAGCTGTAGGTCCCGTTGCTAAGTAACCAATTGGTTCTTAGCCACGTAAAATAAGTCTAATCCTTCGGGCCAGCCCTAGGAGAGCTGTTAATCAGCTCAGTGGTCTGGTAAAACTAAGATATACTTAACTTTTTTATACCGAGACCACCTAAAGATAGATCTGTTTTCGGTGGCCTTGATGATACGCTGTAGCGGCTGTACAGAAAACTCGATGACGCCGAATTTTCGGCGGAATTTTGTCTTGTTTTTATTTATACATAATTCAGTTTATTGATGTTGAATCAATTCTTATTGTCCTGGAGGATTTTTTCCTTGTTTAACATGTCAAGAATT
>NC_089791.1:27253387-27263387 GCF_040412425.1 Macrobrachium rosenbergii | reverse complement strand
AAATGTAATGCAAGATTTTTAATGTTTCCTTTTTTGTATGTATGTATGTATGTAATTTAAATCAGACTGCAAGTATACACAGCTGTTTCATTGATAGTTTGATTCTGGTTTTCTGTCATCAAAAGTTGAGGGCTTCACTGTAACCAGAACTGGATCCCATTCTTGTCCAATTACCGGGCTTTAAGCCCAAATTTCGTAACCTCTCCTTTGTAATCTTTTCCTTTGGTGCCGATTCTGTATCCTCTATTTGTAGTAATCGCATCTTTTTGTTGTATGATTCTTCTTTTGTTGTGAAAGCCATTGATTGCCGTTGTAATCTCTTGTTCTCTTTAAATATACATTCCTCGTTGTAATCTCTGGTTCCGTATAAATAACAACGCAATCTCTGCTTCTGTATAGATAGCAATTGACGTTAATCTCAGGCTTTGTACAAATATAGATTGCCATTGTAATCTCTGGACACACACACACACACACATATATATATATGTGTGTGTGTGTGTGTGTACCCATTGTCGTCGTAATCTTTTGCTCCCTATTTATACGGAGCCAGAGATTACAACGGCAATGGCTATTTATACGGAGCCAGAAATATAACGGCTTGTAAATATCCATTGCCACTGTAATCCCTGGCTTCGTATAAATATCAATTTCCATATAATTATCCTTTGCTGTTGTAATCTCTAGTTCCATATAAATGTCCATTGCTGTTGTAATCTCTGGTTCCATATAAATATTGCTGTTGTAATCTCTGATTCTGTATAAATATCCAGTACTTTTGTTTTCATATGTTTTCCGTTTTTTACAAATTTCATCTAATTTGTAATCTCTCTTTTGTACTGATTGCATTGCTTTAAGCTTCTCTGCAGTTTCAGTCTCCTTTGTTGTAGTAATCTCCTGTAACATACTAATCGCCTCTGTTGTAGTAATATCCTGTAACCTAGTAATTGCCTCTGTTGTAGCAATCTCCTGCAATGTGGTAATCGCCTCTATTGTAGTAATCTCCTGTAACGTAGTAATAGCCTCTGCTGTAGCAATCTCCTGTAACTAGTAATCGCCTCTGCTGTATTAATCTCCTGTAACGTAGTAATCGCCTCTGTTGTAGTAATCTCTTGTAAACTTATTAATCGCCTCTGATTGTAGTAATCTCCTGTAACGTAGTAATCACCTCTGTTGTAGTAATCTCCTGTAACGTAGTAAACGCCTCTGTTGTAGTAATATACTTTCTTGGAAGCACCCGTGTTACACTATGCTCTGTGCTTGTGATAATCAATTATGTTAGAGTAATCTCTTGTAGTGCCAACCACCTATGTTGTAATCCCGTATGTAATTAAAATTCCTTTTTTGGAATAGTCTCCGTCACCGTTGTAATCTCTGCTGCCGCCGTAATCTCGGTTATAGCTAGGTCTAACGTTCCTATAAATCTTGCTTAGTTCTAAAGGAAAATGATGCACCTATTTATTATCTTTATTTCTTTTTTTATGGATGTTCATATTTTTTTTTATCTTCATTTCTTTTTTTTATGGGTGTTCATATTTTTTTTTCACGAGTTCCCATTATACTGAGCCTGGTTCCCGTATGGCGTTTGCTTGGTTGTTTAAGAGAGAGAGAGAGAGAGAGAGAGAGAGAGAGAGAGAGAGAGAGACTATTATTTTAAAGATGAGCAATTTATTGATGTCTTCTTTTATTGTTTTACTTCGTAGATCAGCATGTGAATGTGTGTGTGTTTGTGAGAGAGAGAGAGAGGAGAGAGAACATTATTTTTAAGATTATTCACTGGTTTTTGTCTCTATACTACTAGAGACTTGCTTAATTATTTTTATCACACGCTTATTTCATCTTATTTCAATTCTTCCATGAATAAAGAGAGCGAGAGAGAGAGAGAGTGAGAGACAGAACCGACTATTATTTTTCAGATGAACAATTTATTGATGTCTTCTTTTATTGTTTTACTTCGTAGATCAGAATGTGAGAGAGAGAGAGAGAGAGAGAGAGAGAGAGAGAGAGAGAGAGAGAGAGAGAGAGAGAGAACATTATTTTTAAGATTATTTATTGGTTTTTTGTCTCTATACTACTAGAGATTTGCTTAATTATTTTGATCACACGCTTATTTCATCTTATTTCAATTCTTCCTAGAATAAAGAGAGAGAGAGAGAGAGAGAGAGAGAGAGAGAGAGAGAGAGAGAGAGAGAGAGAGAGAGAGAGACTGAGACTATTATTTTTAAGATGGGCAATTTATTGATGTCTTCTTTTCTTGTTTTACTTCGTAGATCAGAATGTGAATGTGAGAGAGAGAGAGAGAGAGAGAGAGAGAGAGAGAGAGAGAGAGAGAGAGAGAGAGAGAGAGAGAGAGAGAGAAGATTATTTTTAAGATTATTTTTTGTTTTTTGTCACTATACTACTAGAGATATGCTTAATTATTTTTATCACGCGCTTATTTCATCTTATTTCAATTCTTCCTAGAATAGAGAGAGAGAGAGAGAGAGAGAGAGAGAGAGAGAGAGAGAGAGAGAGAGAGAGAGACTAATACATCTAAGAATTTCGGTCTTTTGCTGGTTTTATTGCGTGCCTGTTCTCGCTTCATTCCATTACATATATCTATGAGTCTTCCTATTCCCACTTTTCTCGTAAATTTTCTCCTTATCCTCGAATTTGCCATCTCCTTATACCAAGCTGAAACACACACACACACACACACGCGCACACACACAGAGTTAGCAAGAATAGCGTTCTTCTATCGCGTTTTTTTTTTCTCTCTCTTTTTTTAATTTTTTCTCCGTGCTGTCAGACGCTGTTACGATCCCTCTTCCCTGACGATGTGCAGCAACAGCACCTGCTGTTTGTTAGCAAGGTGTTCATTCTTATTCTGTGGAAGGGGGTCCCATTGGTATTTTAATTGTGTTTACGTCTCATACGGCCAACATAAATTATTCGCTCGGGTCGCTTGCACGCGCGCACACACACACGTATATAATTATATATATTTATAATGTGTATACATTTATATATATATATATATATATATATATATATATATATATACATTTATACAGGTATACATATTACATATATATATATATCTGTGTATAAATATATACATATTTATACATATATACTTATATATACAAATAAATATATATTTTATATTATATATATATACATATAATTGTTTGTGCATTTATCTTTATATTTAATAAATAAAAAAGCCACATGAACATCTCTTTGTTGAATGACGTCTCTCTCTCTCTCTCTCTCTCTCTCTCTCTCTCTCTCTCTCTCTCTCTCTCTCTCTCTCTCTCTCATACCTTTGAAATTCCAGAGGTGCATGCTGTAGCCTCGGGTAAATAAATGAAGGATTTCTATCCCCATTAGAGCTAGGCCTTAGGCTCAGCCTGTCCAAAATAAAAAAAAAAAGAAAAGAAATTTCTTCCTAGCACGCTATAAACAAACTCCGTGTTGAAGAAAGAAATTGTTTTTGTTAAGGCTATTTCATATACTTTTTTTCTTTTTGTTTTTTTTTGAAAACTGAATTACGTTCGTATTTTTGGTCAGTTTTTTCCTTTAGATAATTCCAGGAATTATTGAATTGAACGATGAATTGTTTTTTTAATAGCATTTGAAGGGGTTTAGTGTCTATTGATTGAAGTAAATTATATTGGTCATAATTTCTTTTGACAGTCACAGTTCTCTCTCTCTCTCTCTCTCTCTCTCTCTCTCTCCAGTAAAACTAGGCCAGAAATCGCCTTCCTCTCTCTCTCTCTCTCTCTCTCTCTCTCTCTCTCTCTCTCCATTAGAACAACGCCAGAAAATCGCTCCGTCTCAGTCCCACAAATAAAATTAAATCCAGACCTACCTCTCTCTCTCTCTCTCTCTCTCTCTCTCTCTCTCTCTCTCTCTCTCTCTCCTTATACAATCCCAAAGTCGAATAAGCTTTACAAAATAACCAGTATAAATCATGCTTTAATCACTTGAAGTGGAAATCGGTCTGTGTACTTCCGGATATTTAGTGACATGACTCCATCCGGAATAATCTTTATTGATACCAAATGGAGAAATGTGTTGACTGTGAGTTTTTAGTTTTTTATAAAAGAAAACTATTGTGCCGGCTTTTTCTGTCCGTCCGCACTTTATTTTGTCCGCACTTTTTCTGTCCGCCCTCAGATCTTAAAAACTACTGAGGCTAGAGGCCTGCAAATTAGTATGTTGATCATCCACCCTCCAGTCATTAGATAGAGTATACCAAATTTCAGCCTCTAACCTCAGTAGTTTTTATTTTATTTAAGGTTAAAATTAGCCATAATCATACTTCTGTTAACGATATAGGACATCCAACCACCGGGCTGTGGTTAAAGTTTCATGGGCCACGGCTCATATAGCATTATACCGAGACCACCGAAGGATAGATCTATTTTCGGTGGCCTTGATTATACGCTGTAGCGGCTGTACAGAAAACTCGATTGCGCCGAAGGAACTTCGGCTCATTTTTGACTTGTTAGTCTAAAGATAACTTGTAAAGATTATGCGATGAGAGTTGGAATAGACCTGTTAACTTAATAATAATAATAATAATAATAATAATAATAATAATAATAATAATAAATAATAAAATAGCCGACCCATAATTGATAATAAAAAAAGATTACTCCTATTTCTCTATTAATGATAATAATAATAATTACCATTATTATTATAATGTTAAATTGGTAATATGTTGGACACAACAAGTTAATATTCCTAAAATATTTTTAAATAAATGAATAAGTAAGTAAATAGAAAGGAAATAAATAAATAAATAAATAAGTAAATGAATTAATAAATAAATAGATAAATAAATAAATAAGTATATAAATTAATAAATGAATGAATGAATGAATGAATGAGTAAACAAATAAATATAAATAAGTATATAATTGAATAAATAAATAAATAAATAAACGAATGAATAAAAATTAAGTAAATAAATTATTAAATAAATAGATAATTAAATAAATAAATAAGTATATAAATGCAAAAATAGATAAATGAATGAATGAGTGAATGAATGGATGACTAAAAAGTCAAAACAATAAACAAAAACGAGCAGCTTCCCAAGAGCGGCGATAAATCAGCCAGATTCAACACGGCCATCTGGCATTCGGGAACAACGACACTCTCAGCAGCTTTCGAGAAAGTGTTTGCAGATGAAAAAGGTCATTTGGCTAATGTGGACTAATAGGCAAACGTAATTATATGTTCTCAGAGAGAGAGAGAGAGAGAGAGAGAGAGAGAGAGAGAGAGAGAGAGGGGCGGGGGGTACAGAGAGAAAAGACTTAATAGTATTTGTGTGTATGAAGAGAGAATGTTAGCGTCACGTTTTCTTAGGGAGAGAGAGAGAGAGAGAGAGAGAGAGAGAGAGAGAGAGAGAGAGAGAGAGAGAGAGAGAGAGAGAGAGATACTCCTCAGATACTGTATGTTATCGTCAGTTGTCATTATTATTGTAATTATTAGCATAGAGATGAAAATATGTACGTGTGTGTGTATGTATATAATTCCTTTTCCTCTTCATAACGACAGTTATAATAATAATGTCAGTTGACAACAAAATTCTCTCTCTCTCTCTCTCTCTCTCTCTCTCTCTCTCTCTCTCTCTCTTATACACAGTAAATCTCTCTTCACATAAACGTATATATATATATATATATATATATATATATATATATATATATATATATATATATATATATATATATATATATATATATATATATATATATATATATATATTACATATATATATAATATATAATATATATTATTATATATATATATATATATATATATATATATATATATATATATATATATATATAGTTAGTTAGTTTGTATTTAAGTACGTAACTATAGGTATTACGTGCATTGTCGATTGTCATTATAGCCTTGATGATAAAGCGATCTCATCCATTATTTACTTACGCAGATGTGTGCAACTGAAAAATTTTGTGTATGAGTGTGTGTGTGTGTCCGCAACCGTACTCTCATACTACTATGACATCTGTTTCGTACTGAACACAAGTCACGACGAGTATCTTTGAAAATAGAATACTATATTATACGATAAACATTCGCAAAAGGATTTAATATGCCAACGTAAGGCTTCCGTCATCCCAAACGAGCCTTTACCACGGTCCGAAAAAGGGAGAACCGTTGTTTGTGACTAATTTGCGGGATTACCATTCTTAGTGACGGGGGACAAAGAAGGATTAGCCGGGATTATGAGGTGATTAGCTCGCTTGGGTATTTCAGGCGAACGTCAGAGTAAATAAGAGCGAGGGGGTGGGGGCGGTTGTTTACAAGTTGAGTTGATGGGCAAATATCGCGACGTCTTCGACTGAAATCACGTCTGACTTTGACGTTTTTAAGACTTACACTAATCGGCAAATCCATACGTAATTATGCATACATATATACATACACACACGCGCGCGCTCATTCACACACACACACACACACACACACACACATATATATATATATATATATATATATATATATATATATATATATATATATATATATATATATATATATATATATATATATATATATATATACATATATATATATATATATATATATATATATATATATATATATATATATATATACACACATATACACAATATATGTGTGTATTTATATATGTGAATAAAATAAGAAGTAAAAACACTATTTAAACATTGAAACCATATATTTCAGGCACTTGTTTTGTGCCCCTGTTCACTATGGTATATATACCGTACAAAAGAAAGATGCTGGAATCTGCTATCATCAATCAAACCAACAATATGAACCTGTCAGAGGACATTGGAAATCGGACGCCATTGACACCTTAATCCTCGCACCCTTTTTTGAAGAAGATGACCAAGAAACGCGACCGCCAGATCCATCGCCAAACGGGGAGCTAATGAGGCCAAAACCACTTTTGGTCAATCTCCTCCTTCTTAGAAAACGCCACCTAACATCGGAGGCCTAAGGCCACACCTTCATGTTTTTGTATATATACCATTGTAACTTTCCACCTGTCCATATTCTACCAGTGAACAGGGGCACAGAAACAAGTGCCTGAAATATATGGTTTCAACGTTTAAATAGTGTTTTATGGGCCTATATTTTATATTACACTGTAGTATTACAGGAAAAGACATTCATATGTTTGTATATTTTACATATATTTATATATAACGTTTGTGTGAATGTTTTTACACGCACATAAAGACATATATATGTTTGTGTATTTATATGTATGTGTATGTATGTACATATATATACACACACACAGATAGAGAGAGAAAGATTGTGAGTATTTTTACACACACACAAAGACATATACATGTGTATGTATTTATATGTATGCATGTTTGTATGTACATATATATACATATATATATATACTGTATATATATATATATATATATATATATATATATATATATATATATATATATATATATATATATATATATATAGAGAGAGAGAGAGAGAGAGAGAGAGAGAGAGAGAGAGAGAGAGAGAGAGAGAGAGAGAGAGAGAGAGAGAGAGAGACATGTACCCCCATTGTTTATGTGTATCCACACGCAGGCTAGTGAGCCTGAAAGAGCCGAGCGTTGTTAATTTCAAGAGGCGACAGGGGCAGCGCTCATAAAATGCAAATTCATTTTTCGGTAAATATCATGTTTTGTCTGTTTTTGGGTGATTTACAACTTTTTCCGCATGAGTAGGACCACGGATAATATGTAATGTTTACTAAAATGTTATGAATAACTTTTAATTGCTGTTATTGTTATTGGAAAACAAGTGGAATCCGTTTATATTAATTTCGGCCATTTGTGCCGTTAAGTGGAATTTCTCATTTGGCGGCGTTTGCGCGTTTAGGGTTGGCGTTTGGACGTTTCGTGCCGTTTAGAACTTTGTTTTCTTGCCCAGAACTCTCTCTCTCTCTCTCTCTCTCTCTCTCTCTCTCTCTCTCTCTCTCTCTCTCTCTCTCTCTCTGACACATTTAGATTTATAACTTGGTAATTTACTTTTTCTGTGTATTATTTTTGTTTATACGTAATCTCTCTCTCTCTCTCTCTCTCTCTCTCTCTCTCTCTCTCTCTCTCTCTCTCACAGATTTATAATTTGGTAATTTAATTTTTCTGTATTTTTTTGTTTGTACGTTATCTCTCTCTCTCTCTCTCTCTCTCTCTCTCTCTCTCTCTCTCTCTCTCCCTCTCTCTCTCTCTCTCTCTCTCTCTCTCTCTCTCTCTCTCTCTCTCACACACATATTTATAACATATTAATTTAAATTTTGTCGGACATATTTTCGATTTTACCCTCTCTCTCTCTCTCTCTCTCTCTCTCTCTCTCTCTCTCTCTCTCTCTCTCTCTCTCTCTCGTGCCGGAAACGAGGTCCGGGCGAAGGAAACAAGCAATCCTTCATATTTACTCAGAAATCACCTTACTGAAATCCGAGGAATTTCCAGCTAGAAAAATATAGTCTTCAAAATATAACCTTTCCCCGTCGGTTCACTTACGCTTCCTCCCTGGCTCCGCTTTTGCTTTTATGGAACATTTTTCCTTTTGGCGCCGCCTGTGTGTGTGTGTCTGTTAATACGGATGTGTGTGTGTGTGTCTGTGTGTTTGTGTGTGTGAGTGTGTGTTTGCTTGGAAGAACAAATATTTATTATGTATGTGTTTTGTATATATATATATATATATATATATATATAGAGAGAGAGAGAGAGAGAGAGAGAGAGAGAGAGAGAGAGAGAGAGAGAGAGAGAGAGAGAGATTGATTCATTGAGTAATGTATATAGATATTATACATATATATATGTATATATATACATACTTTTTTATATATAAATAAATATATATATATATATATATAGAGAGAGAGAGAGAGAGAGAGAGAGAGAGAGAGAGAGAGAGAGAGAGAGAGAGAGAGAGAGAGAGAGACTATTATTAGAATTCTTAAAGTTTCTTCCACTTCAGCCAATTAATCAATATATACATATGTATGTAGAGAGAGAGAGAGATAATTATTAGAATTCTGAAAGTTTCTCCCACTTCAGCCAATTAATCAATCCGTTCCTGTCTCCTGTTTACAATATTTTCGAAGCAAGACTCAGTAAATGCAGTAGTATTTTCTCCTTGGCAGACGCGTTAATTGGTTGTCACTCGCTCTCTTATAATCCGCCCAAAAGTCGTCGCTCGAGATAAAATATTCAGTAGCCCAGTTCCTCGCGAAGAAACTCAAAGTCGCCGTAAAGAGGAAATGATCGAGCGAATGGACGAGATTTTCGACGTTAATTGGGGGAAGATAGGTCGTAAATTCGTCGAAGTCGCTTATAGTCGTTGCAGCGACTTTTAAACGGAGGGAGGAAATAGAGAAGAACTTGCAGTAATCTGAATAGCCGCTGATTTATTCTTCTCAGGAGGAAACTGTTTCAACGCAATCGTGTTTCAGATTACACCGCGTGATTCTGTCAGTGTAAATTCGCTTAATATCTTTTTTAAGGAAATCAGGAGGAGGATGAGCGGATTTTCAGCTGCCAGTCGCTGTCTTTGGTCGTATCAGATGACTCTTAGCTGTCGGTGGAAGGATTTACTTCCTGGATATTTCTAATTAGTGTTAGAATTACCTTCGCTTATCTTGGTGTTTCTGTGAGAAAGCCCAGATGAACGGAAATGCAACTTAGGGAGTGAGTATAGAAGGTTCCTGTTAAAATGAATAGATACAATTCTCCTTGCATTTTAATAATCTTCTTTCATTTTTATCTATATATTTATTAATTTTTTATTTTTTTAATAAGTGATCTTCTCTCTTTATTTCCCATTACCTCCTGTTCCTTCTTTCTAATGAACACCATAATATTCTTTGGAAGCTTGAATTTCAAGTCAGTGGCCCCTAACAGGGCTCATCTGCGGAATAATAATAATAATAATAATAATAATAATAATAATAATAATAATAATAATA